>NC_141793.1:975682-1296743 GCF_054643075.1 Acanthaster planci
TGGCTGTGACGTAATGAAACCACGCTATCTGTTCTAAATCTCAGGCAGTGTATTGTATTAGGTACTAAAAGCTGTTTTAGTTATGTTTGATTCGGTGTGCTCAGCATCATAGTCGACATGAGGACAGATAAGTGCGGATGATAAACTCCGAATTCAACATCATATCATGCACTATATTCACGTTTCTATTGACATACGTCTTACACCAGCCCGCGATAAATTAAATTAAACATTTGAATTTTTTCCATCAGCCGCCATCCTCGAGTGAGCTTCTTCTTTATGTTTGCTGCGTGCAATTGTATACGTCACAATGTTGATGAATTTGCCATATCTGACATTTCAGATCCCATTTCATCAACCCTTTACGGTATATGTGATAGCCGTTAAGGAATTTCAGCCTCACATCACGAGTGATTATTTGTCGCCCTTGGGATGTTATAAATACACGTGTTTCCCGGTCGTTGACAAATAAAGACTTACCATTAATACGGCCTCCATGTTTTCCTCTACCGAACTTGGAATAAAATCCTTTGTTAAAATGTGATCATACAATTGATTCCTGCAGGCAAGGTCTCTGGCAGCGGGTTGGAACTGGGAGCGGATCACTTGGATCCAACCCGCACAAACGACAGCAGAAACTCGCGTGGGCTCAGACAATTCCACCAAAAACCAACTATACGAATGCGGCAATGGCGCCCAAAACACCAGCGAATGCTGGTCGCTTTTGTACTTTGTTCCGATTTGCAAAATATCGGCGAGGTCAGGGTGTCCCAGCAAGGCAGTGGAGCGTGCGGGACGCCACTCATCAATGGGCCGTGTCAATGGGACATTTAAACCGGGAATTTGGTCCTGACAATCGCATTCAATGCTGCAAAGCAGCCTCCAGCAAGAAAGAAATGACGATGTAGATTGCAACGTGAACTAGGAAAAATTGAGGAACTTTTGTTGACTAGCTGAATTGGGACGATCATGTTTTGCATCTATCGCCTACGTTCGAACTCTCCAAGTAATTCCAAAGATAGGCATCCTTCAAAAAAATTATGGGATATCTCTGGTGACTATCTCTCCTTTATTTACACCCCATATGCGAGGCATTTGACTTTGTTTACTTCCGTATAATATTGGGGCAAAAATTTACAATGCCACTTTTTATACTTGTACTCTGCCCTTGAAGATAATTATGTTTACATCAAGGCGTTAAGGTCTTTGCGCATGTGCAAATGATTGCACTGTACCAACTGACGTGTCGTCGAATTTATTACAAAAACCCTCCATTAATAAATCAGGGAAAGTCAGAAATTTAAAACAGCTTTCTTGAAAAGATCTGAGATTTTGTACAGCTTACTGGTATTTTAACGAAATCAATGCTAAGATAATGAAGAAGTAATTATTATATCCTCGCTCTTCTCTATCCAAATTTTCTGGAGAAGTGCTTAAATTAAAAAAACTTGGCTATGTCATGTGCACATCGCCTGTGCTGCTTTGAGAGGCTTTGTTCAGCTTCGTTCATTTAATTATTGAAAAAAAAATCATGAAGGGGAAGAGATGTGAAGAATATAGCTGCCCAAGTACGAGACAAAGCTGCTCATGTATTTTAGACTAGGGCATGTTTAGGCTAGGGCATATTTACATAGGTTGTTGGTAGCACCGTATACAAGAAGCACAAGAACCTAAAGAAAACGTGTACCTCCTCCACACCGCTTTGCGAGTTGCAACTTAAATTACAGCGTACTGTGCCCGTGTCCGCAGCGAGAACTGCAGAGGGCACATTCAGACACCCTCGGAATAACACAAGCGTGGGTCGATACCAACATTGATTTGTACAACCAAATCACGACCCCTCCCCCCGCCATAACCCTCATTTTCGCTACAATCGATGGACGCTGGTTCGCCACAGCCTCGGTTGATATCTCGGGAAAACTTGATAACTTTCCGTACCAAATATCGTCTGAAACTCAAAACGCTCCAAAGGTTTCCTCAGTATTTCAAATTCAATTTCTTGAAGGGGAAACCCAATTCCCAGCCGACAGACGGCAAACGCACTCTCTCGAACTCAGGGAGGACTGTATGGTCGTTAACTTTGTGGTCCTCTTAACAAAGACTAAATTCAACGAAAAGCCTACATGAAAGTATTGCAAAAGTCAGCTTTCTCTAAACTCGTCCATTCCTAAAGTTTCTTTCAATCTTCAAGGCAGAAGATATAAAATATCGTAGCTGTAAATATTTTTGGCATGAGAATTTAGTCTGTTTTAGAGAACCTTAAACTTGGTAAAATGAAAGGTGTCTTCATTTAGTTTAAATAAGAATCTTTGGGGGTTTTATCTCAGAAGGGTTTCATATTTCGAAGTAAAGTTATAAAAAATCTGCATGGCAATATTCTAGTAACATTGTTATGGGGCAAAGCTCTTGGATCCAAACATTAATTATCGGAAAGGTGGAGTAAGTG
The DNA here is from genome assembly GCF_054643075.1 of Acanthaster planci. Classification (NCBI taxonomy): domain Eukaryota; kingdom Metazoa; phylum Echinodermata; class Asteroidea; order Valvatida; family Acanthasteridae; genus Acanthaster; species Acanthaster planci. The sequence continues at coordinate 978,129 of NC_141793.1, forward strand.
CTCAACCTTTGACCTTCCCTATCCAAAAATAAACCCTTATCTTTTGGCATATAAACATGGACTACTCCCTTTGCTAGCAACTTGGTTAAAGGACTGCAATCTGAACAAACTTCTGTCGAATGGTTCATTGTTTGAATAAAGGAAACGATAATGCAGAATCTGGTCCAATAAATAAACTTTAGACCGGTATAAATACCTGCTTCCTTCAAAATGAAAGCTATGATGTCCAATTAATGCCAAATTAAAGACTGTATTTGCGCCCCTGGTATATATCAGTGACTCGGAATCGAAAACAGAACCGAAAATAAATTAGCATAGGCAAAATGTATTTCAAAAGGCGTATCCAATTGACGGAAATCCATTTTACAAGGACTAAAAGATTCCATTAACATGATTGGATAATGAGTATGCTTCATATCTGAAGCTGAGTACATCACATTCCTCCGAGAAAATGCTGTCGGCTTCCACAGGCAAAGAATGAAGTGGACCAGTAAATTACTAGTAAACCGAGAGAAAACCCTCAGGAGACAGACCCCCCTTGGGGTCTTTGTATAGAGGCACAGCAGATACGAAAGCACGGCGTGACGATAATGACATCGCCTTATTTTCAAAAAGGTCTATTGAAAAAGAAATTAGAGATAAAAATGCACACCTCGTGCATGCACCAAGCACTATTCAAATCAACATTTCAATCTCTACAGACGTTTCCACTTTTATTTATTTATTTACTTACTGGGTAGATCCCCAAAATGTTACTGTCTCACTTTCCACCCCAGATAATCAAACAGTAGACAAAATTTTTACCTCTGATTATTTTTTTGGGTGTGGTATTTAAATTTTAATTTAATAATTCGGCAATTAAATTCAACTAAAATTCCCTAAAGGACTATTTTTACGAATGCATGACGAGCTCTTTAAACATTAAAATGAAAACATCCAAAATGAGAAAATTCTGCCATGTAATTTCATTTTCCTACATTTTTCATTTGAATTCATTTTGTCATTTCATTTTTTTCATTACATGTCAATTTGTTTTTTGTTTTTGTTGTTTTGGTTCCGCCTCATCAAAATTTGACGCATGCACTCTGACCTATGCCCATTTCTAAGTTACACTCCGCATGCTTACCCAAGATTAGTTAAACGGGACGTAACAACATAGAAGACGACCGGTTGCTTTCTTCTGATCATTGAAGGATGAACTGCTCACATAATGTACTACTTCCATGCCACGGAGTAACAAAGACGCTTTGAGGATGTTCAGAGGCACGTGGGATATTCTAACTAGGCCAATATTAGATAAGCTTCAAGATTAATAAGAAAAACATAGTTGAGAAGAGGAGAGGTTATAATGCTCCCCCCCTCTCCCGCGCCCCTCCCGTCTCCCGTGAGTATCTCTTCACACACGGCCATGTCTCGGCAACTTGTCACGCTCTTGGCTCGTCGAGCTCCCTATTCGAGTTCTTCGGTTACGCTCTGAAAAGGCGGGTGGGCTTATTACCCTACCAATGAACGGGGAAGGGTATACACATCCCATCGGGCACTGTGATTGACTTGCTCGGCCGTTATGCGTGGCACTACCTGGACTTTACCATTGTTGTTGAAATGAATGTTTCAATATCATGCGGAATTGACATCGTATAGATATTGCCATATCCGCTCAGCCGACATTGTCACGTTCCCCAAAGGGGATGTGGCAATCAATGTGAAGCAAGTTTCAACGTCAAAGGTGCCAGACTAATTTAGCTTGATCGCTCGCTTCATATGATGCAAGATATGGGGCGGAGAGAACCCCCCTCCCTTTGTGTGGGTCATTTTTTGATCGAAATCTCAGGAATTCTTTACAGACTTCTGGGGGATGTGTTTGGTAACAAGAGTCTAAAGTGTGTATAGGGATTGGACATGTGGGGGGGTATCCATCGGCCCCATATCGTGCACGGTATCGCTTGCTTAGATAAGGATGCTCGTAAAATTGTCAAATGTTGGGTACGTACAGGTCAAACGGCCAAGTTTAACTTGCATGTTCATGTAATGAAAGAGAGAAACATTAGACCTACTTAATGACCTACTTTCCTTCCCAGGGAACTTTCAAGACAAATCATATAAGCAACGGTACAATAGATTCGGATTTTTTACCAGCTATAGAGAATACCTTACATAGAGAATACCTCGTGTATAACTGTAGATCCTCCCTTGTGTAACATCGAGTACTTTATTCTAAATTGTGCTTTTTCACATAAAACTGTTTGGTTTGATCACATTCATAGATTAAGTGACGTGTTATTGAGGTACGACGATTGGTTACAATCGGAACTACAGAGATGAAACATCGCCCGCCATTGGATAGGTCTGTCATGCCAAAGGATTTCACATCCTTCGACTTCGTACGACAGCAACAAAGCAAGATAAATATCACTGTCCAGCTTGTTCACGGGGGAAAACTGAGTCTGCAATCATGAGAAGCTAGACACCTAGTGCTCCTTCTAGAATAAACACATTTAAATCAACCAAAATTAACAGGAAACGAGAACGGCCGCTTAAATACTTGATAAAATCACTGCGTACTGACAGTTGTGGTCAGACGTACCAAGCAATCATGATAAATGTTTTGTGTTATCCGGCCAGGATTGTCCTCACTTTTGCCCGGGATGAAGAACACAAATTATTGTTACCAAACAAAAGTGGAGTTTGTTTACAGGAGCGCACGCATTTAGCGTTTTAACAACCGCGACTCTTTACACAAGGGTAAACAAACCCTTTGTCAGTCTACATCAGCAATTACTTTGGCACTTGAAAACTGCAGAACTACATCAAGTTATTTTAGCTGTCCTTGCCCACGTCCGCGAGTCTGTAATAGAAAATTGGAAAACCGCGACTTTCAGAAGACGTATAACCAGTGGTACGCTTTGTTTGCCAGGCACTTTCAGAATCGCTAGATTCGATTAACAATCAAAGCAAATTCGATGGAGTGTAAACAATGCATTCATGATGTTCGTTGGCTAAAAGCATCGTACCAAGCTTTCTAGCCTGCGAACTCAATTATTCCTGGGTGAAATTCATGTCGCTGAATTCCAGCTCCCTCTTAAGAACACTGTTTATTCACGATTTGTAACAACATTATACAGAAGCTTACATTTTGAACATGTCAAGTATAAAAGTGGGCCTGAAGATTGGAGTGTCGATCCCGATAGACTCGTTCTAGACTACGAAGACATTCGAACACTGTTAAACGTGTTTACTCTTACCTCTATGATCTTTATTTTCGACAATCTCGTTTTGCACAAAGCAAATTAGCACCTTTTTCTCAGGTGCTATTTAAAATGCCTGAAAGTTCATCGTGACAAGTCGTCTTGGAAACTACCCACCATATCTAATTTTTGTTATTAATGTTCACACTTTGAAAGAATTGTGCACCGCATAATGATTCAAACCTTCACCTCAGCCAATTGTTCGTGCAACAAAACACATGGCCTCTGCTTATTAATTATTTATCTTCTCCATCACGCACTTGGAATTGCATGTTCCTCTATCCAGCTGTATCCCCCTTGCCTCAATGATGCACTGGAGAAAAATACCTCCATCTGTCAATATGCATCTCTGGTGACAGCGATGTAAAATACATAGCTTGTTTTCTTTCCAAGGCGCTAGGAGTCCCTGAAAAATTCATAGCTCGGTACACCAGGTCATCGGATTCTCCTTGCAGTAGTGCATAGTGATGATAAATGACTTGAATATTATGACGGAGAGGATGGCAGGGGGGGGTAAGCACGAGCACAGAGGTACTGCGGGCAAGTCAGACCGTGTTTGGCAAATGGCAACTATTTATCTCACGTTCTCATCCGTCAATTCTGTTTTTTGATTCCATGCCCGTCCAATGGGATCAGCGGATTAATTTATCAAGTCAGTCTGTTTGATTGCGAACACCATGCTCCAGAGCTCGGTACCGGTCGAAGAGAATACTTGTCTGTAGGTCTGGTTGGAAATTCCTCCCACGTGTTGGCAATGTGCCAACAGTATTGTGTACTCGTCCACACCGGATGGTTGCTGGAGTATCTTTTTTTTGGGGGGGGGTGGTCATGACATTTAACTGTGAACCTCAGGGACGTCCAAAATGCAACGGCATTTTGTGTACCATTACCTGCTTCCATCTTGCCACCTGTTTGCTGTAAGTTCCCCCAGCCGGCTGTATGTTTGCCTTGATTCTGCACGATCTGCTTTCTCTTTGTTTTGTTGATTTGGCCACTGGCTCGCAGAGATGTAAACGGCTTGCAGATTGAATTTCTTTCCACCAAAAAAGCACGAACGGCATTCGATGATATACATGTATTTCTACTCAGAAAGTAAGAGAACCAACATGCAAGTGCAGTCGACGGGTCAACTAAAATGTAATGGCCGAAAGGCATCCCAAAACTCACATACTTCCCTATCATGATGTAGCTATCGTTTCCTTATTGACTCAAGACGGACCTCGATATCCATCCATAAATTAGAATCAATAATGTGCCTGTTATGCCACACGGGAGAGAGCGGCCCGCAAGAACGAAGACACGGTCACGTTCTAGAATCGAAATCGAACGTGACGCTCCCTAAGTCCTCCCCGAATGAGGAACCTTTCCATCGGGGAGGGAAAGGGCTCTGCGTGCAACGCACGACGTGTGGTCGAGACTGCGCTTTGGCCATTAGCAGGCCGCGACGAAACCTGCTTCGCATCTCTTGCTGCGAATTACGGGCGACATAGGTAGACAGAGTGGAGGTGTGTTTGTGCCTGTCAGAGAGAAAACATTTTTAATTGGGTTATGTTCGGTAAAAGTCGCCCGGCCTGTAACTTAAGGAGAGTACATCCACACAACAGAAGAATTCAATCCAATACTTTTCATTCAAGTTGAAGGGTATTCGATTGAGCACTTCGTGGTTGTTTCCACTGCTATTTTATCGGGACAATAAAAGATTCTTGATGAACGACAAACCAAGCCAAGTTAGCTAACTCTTATACAGCCGTAACGTCTGGACCGAATTCTCTACGGCTTGGACAAAAATAATGAAGTCAGACAAGCGACGGAAGAAGACTCCTTGATTCAATAAATCAACCCAAATTTCTTTCACAAGAGTTTTATTCTCAAGTTTAATAAAATACGCAATTCAATACGACGGTTGAACCTACGACGATAGAGCTAGACACATAAGTAAGTGTGAGCTGTAGTTTCATCGCATGTAAGATGCCATTTGTCAAGCGGCCTCCCTATGCACAGTGTACTGCTGCACAGACAGCAGCAAATTACGATACCTCATGAAAATCCTAATAACTTGGCCAAAAACCTCGCCGTGCGTTGCCATGGGAATTGATCGCATGCAATAGGTTTGAATTTTTATTGGATTCGACCAGGGGAGGGGGAAGAAGCCCAACTCTGGATGAGTACTTCTGTTATTTCTTGCAGACAGGGGAATTCGGTTTGTGTTTGTAGGTCGCTTTTGTGGGATTTTACTAGCAGTAGGATCACATCGGCATAAAACAAAAACAAAAAGCTACATCTTAAAGCTTCTAGAGGTACAAATCCCCCCCCCGGATTTCGCTGCACTAACACCCACGCTACCACTTATAATTACCAACTGCCAACTGCGTACGCCTCCGTTCATCCGTCCGAATATTCAGAGGAAGCAATTTTTCTACAGCTGGGAAATGGTTGGATAAATACATGGTCCTCATGCATATGGTAAAGTGCTCAATTGATGCGAGTAGATAACTACAGCGCACAGAGGCTTTATTCTTAAGTGCTGTTTCCGCCGATGTTTATGCCCTTTCCTCCATGAATGGCGGATTGACATAGTATTCTTGTTATCTTCGCGTATTAGCCAATTGGAAGGAACAGGATAATATAATTTCCACTCCATGTACTGCTTGTTTTACTCACTACAGGTCCAAGCCTCGCTAGACAAAATATTGGACTGTGGGTAAAACTTTGATGTACTTATATAATTAACTGTTTGCGAGATTTGGAAATCACTGATTTTCTTCTTTTTTTCAAACTACACGTTCGTTATTTTCCTGTCAATCACTTTGGGTCTCTACACCGTTTCAATTCCTCATTATTCTTAACATTAACATGCACTACGGAGACTTCATCATTACCTGCTTGTGCCGCGCACGCGTACCTGACAAGCCTACACCGCAATATTCACGTCAAAAGCCGAAACCTCGTGTACGTTAAGCGCGCGCATCCCCTTACACACACACTCACACACAGGTCAATCTAAAACGAAGGATATCTCTGCTCTAATCCATCCTCGATCAGGAATCTCCCTCGGGCCAATATTTATCCGGTTTTTGCCCCCGTATCTTTCATTTTCATAACACGGTGAATAGCCGGTGTGAACGGACCCCACGTTCCAGCGCAGCACCGACAGCACGACAAGGACACATTTCGATAAATGCTTACTGAGCTTGCGGCGATGAAATACGCAAGATATCGCTCCGCGGAGTAATTGGTCGCCCTGACCAGGCTACTTGACTTACGTATTTCCAACTTTCAAAAGGTTACCCTAATATTCGGCAAGGCAACGCATTGAGCGAATTTGAATAAAGGAAAGGACTGATTTTCAATCCTCAATTGGAAAAAATATATTAACGTAATTAAAGTGATAGATGTATTGCACTCTCAACTAAATGAGATGAGATTTAGTAGCCACATTTCTTGGCCTGTGGCTTCCCTACAGCCATTATAACTTTGCAAAATACGAAGGTCGATGACTTACTTCAATTGTAGAAGGCCAAGCCATAGCGACTTCCTGTTAAGATGAGTAGCTCCAATCAATGCCTTCTTTTATCCTACCGCGTTTCAACTTATAAATCCTGCATATATGAAAGCCTGATCCTATGCTGCATTATTCCTTCTGTCTATATTACGACGCCATGAAACAATAATGTAACACTATGCATAGAAGATTCATGATGTCAAGAATAAGGCATGTCATCCAGGAGCGTACTGCTAGACCCTAGTGTTACCGGGGTAACCACAGTCCTCTTTCCGGAGAGAACTGAAATCCTCAGGATTTGGTCATTTTCACGCTGAATTACATGAGGGGCTTTCTACCCTAAAGCTACATCTGAATCTGTTGGCTATACGGATAGGTCTAGGTCTTCACTCCATTGGAAATGCGCGGAGATGCGCAGACAGTAGACCTAGCCATAGCTCTGGAAGCTCGTTTCGGAAACGCCTAAGAGTGTGATGCTCCTATCACAGATAAAATTCATACATATAAAAAAAACACGCCCTTGGCTCATGTCGTGCCAGTGTGGACAGCAGAGTGATGCCTGGGACGGCCGAATTGGTCAGTGAGTGGCTGAGCGAGATATCATCCGCAGTGCATTTCCAGATCAAAAAGACTTGCATTTAGTACTGATTACTAATAATGAAATCACAGGTGCATGTTCTTGGGATAATGCACCAACTACGTTAAAAGTAGATAACCTTTCTAACAGCTGAAGTAATGGGAAAATGTTGCGGTTGCGATACTGAATCCCGGTTAATTTCGAAAGTAAGTAGAACTACTCATGATGCAGTCATTGGTGCAATTACGCTTTTCAACGCGGGTAATTCTCTCCCCTTTCGCCCTTTAAACCAAATAAAAGTGTGTCTACGGGGGGTTTTCGTCAAGAGCAAAATCGAGTGGATGTTCGTGGGGGCGATAAATCGGTAAGGTGTGTTTGCCTAATACGAACACAACGAAGATGGCCCACGTTCTTGGGAAACAAAATCGTCATCGGGAATTTTCAGGGGTAAAGGGTAAAAGCTGAGAATGATAAAACGGAACATTTTTGCTGGACGACGAAACGAATTGTCGTCATTAAGTCTGAGTCGGCCAATTTCTTTCCCTTCCCACAGAAAGCTTCAGCTAATAGTCTCTGTCGTTAAAAGGTTAATCTTTATTCAAACATATCAAAACGTGACTTTCAAATTAACCACAATCGAGAGAAAAGCCTGAAAATGGTATCAATCAACGAGCTCAATCGTGTCTCACCCTGAAGCATTCCGTCGGGAGAATTTGATCTTAAAGTAACTTTCTTTTCAAATCTGAACTTCAGGCACACGTAAATTTTGGCAAGGTGTAAACATCCCATTAGTGAGCGGGGATATTGGACGCGCAGGTATGCCGTACGAGGTCGTGGCAGCGCAGCAACGCAGTAATGCTTTCCAACTCCTGTGACCACGCACCAGAATCATCTATGCACTCGTTAATACACGTGGAGCATCGTGTGCACAGCGAAACAACTGGTTTTCCTCATGCAACAGAGCAAAGAAATTTGCTGATCACAAACGACGTGAGACTGTAAATCATCGGTGTAGAACTTCTGTTCATTCAGATAATCAGTGCAAACGGAATTCCGTGTCAACTTTTTGTACGGTCGCAGATTTGATTATTGCGTAAAAGGTTACCAAACATTTTCATTACAAATAGCGTAGACCGCTAACAAAATGGCATAATATAATTACGTTCACATGTGATAACTTTAAACGAAAAGGATTTACCCGGATTTACGAATCGTTAACGTCAGTCGGAACGGCCGAGATTTCACCAGTCAGGCACACTGGACATGACTCTCGAGTTCACTAACTCGGAAACTCAGGAGAAATTGGATATCAATTTCGTTGTCTTGGTTACAAATTAATGCGACAGGATTCGTCTCGTTTTCAATTTCGAAAACAGAGAGGTCGTTTACACTCCATCCCCATGTGAACTGCCCGGGTCAGTGCAATATTTCTGCACGTCTCTTCGTAATAATGTAATGCAGCAAAGCACGAATATTAAAGCAATTAGGCCTACATGTACAATGCATGCCTGATTAATTCTTACAAAAACGCTACACAACATGAATTGGCAGTCTGTTCCCATTTTACAATGTACCTTATACACTTGACAGCTGGGTACAGAGCTATGTTTTCCACCCTTAATTGATTTTTTATTAATAAAAAAATATTTGCATGATATGTAGTGTTGTTGAATACATGCCATACGGGTGAGACATTTACATACAACATATTAATGTGATATATCCAAATGGTAATTATAAATGACAATCGAAATAAAAAATGGCACCTTGTGATAAAGGTATATTTTCCTTCAGACTGGAATATCAGAATGCCGCGCAATGAAATCACTGACAAAATCGAACGCGTCTGCTTTATGTCAAACAGGCTAGCAGACTGACAAAAATAACGTTGTGTCTGAAAATGTAAACTGTTCTATTCGTTTTTGATATTGTTTCAAATTACGCACAGAATTTGGCTAGAGGGGGAAGTGTTGACATGACGCTGCCCAAGGCCCATCACGCCACTTCACACGTGATATGTTTCTTTTCTGTTTTTCTTTCCTCTTCTTTTAATATGACGTCATTTGGATTAACACAGTTTTCCCCGTCGCACACAAAAAAATACGACCTCGTAATTGATCCACGTTGATCGTCAAGCATGTACGCCAGCAAAATAAAATTCATCCTAGTCGCTGATCGAATTTCAACAAGTGGGCAGATACCGATCCTGGCTTGGAGACGGGACCGAGGGCTATCCAATACCGATCACACATCGGCCAGGACCATCTGTACCCTCTACGCGATGCTGTATCTCCTCGGCCTGGTCAGGTATGGAAATCGGCTTGGAGAGAGTGGGCCATTAACTGCAAAGCTTTTCGACCTCTCCAAGCGGCTGTGATTACGCCACTTTTAAACGTAATTTGTAAAAATAACCAAATTTCGCAATATTTGGAATCTTTGAAAACTTGTTCGTAGAATGACGTTTGTCTAACGACGAATGGTTTATAATGTGCAAACGCCTGTAAAGCCAGTTCCATTCAACTTTTTCAAGCAAATATTAATAATTGACAAAGACTCTTACACAAGCTGGAGTCAGCTACAGTTACGCAAACGCCACTCCCAGTATACATGGGATAAAATCCGATTGGAATAATCTGTCATTGCGGTCTTTCGTCTGGAATGATTCCTGATCGAGACTCAAAATCATCAATAGCACAAAGACGCAATGTAATTCCATGTGATCACGGATGCGACTAATGAGCAACGGATAAGATTGTCACGCAATAAGCGCTTATAAAAAGCCAGTGCCTTGTGTAAAAGAGAGAGTTTCCATACGAAGTCAGAGTATGATTTTCATTTTTCTCAGCCACGATTTTATTTGAAAAGTGAGCCAGGACACACCTCGAGAGCTGTCCCTTTCGTACATCTTGCAGATGCGACTTGATGCATCAGTATATTCACACTGCTCACGTGTTCAGCTAGGAACATTACCCGTCCAGAAACCGTAGCTTAAGATGTCGAGAAATCACGAGGTGTATGGAAATCCTTAGTCGTTTGATTTTTTTTATTGCAGAGACAATGCCCTGAACTATTTAACCATCAATTCAATCCCAACTTACTCATTTGTCATCAATTGGACGAGTCATTTGAGGTAATATGCCAGTGTTTTGGTTTGAAGAGACAGCAACAAATTTCACTACGGATTTGAAACCAAAAAATCGTAGCAAAAGGAAAGCTACCATGGGTTTGGCAAATCTCACATCCTTGGTTGAGGATACAAAAATCTCCTACCTACCTGTCGCTCGTGTGCTCCTGGTATAAATTATACTCCAAATTGTCGACGACAGGGCAGCAGTAGGAACTCGGCAGGGACACCGTTCAGCGTGGAGTTCTCTGCTGTGTTGGTTTGACAACAATGTATCTATATATCGGCCGTCGCTGGAGGGGTCTAGTGAGGATGTTGCGCACGAGCCTGTGTAGCCTCGCGCCGCGCAATGCCACGATTTTCCGTATTAATGAACCGGTGATGGAGTTGGAATTGGCAATGAGGCGTTCGCATTCGGGGCTTGGGTAACGTATCGTAAGCGAATCTCACTCCAACTATCGGTGTTGGCCTGTCAGTGCGTTTCGCGTGGCTCCAAAGGAAATTTATGCAGCAACGGAACCGAGCGTGACGGCCTTTTTTTTTCTTATCTGCAAGTCCACCTTTCATCCATCGACTGTTTGCATGGTCAATTTAAACAGCTTAATTGGTATACCAAAGTAAATACCACAGGCTTCTGTTTCTTATTTGATCCCATTACTTTGCAGAACCTGCCAAAAGTCCTGATGATTAAAGTCCCTCCCCGCTGTCCATTATTCAGGGATCGCAATGGGATTGTACGAAAAGGTTGTGCTTGTAATGAACTGGGCCGAATTAAAGCGCTCTCACGTTCCAACGCAGAGTCCGGCTCACACAGGACGCGTGCGGACGAGGCTTCCCCACTCCCCCTTGACAACATTACACGTATTTGATTTGTGCTCTCTGAGCCTGAGGCTTATGTGGGTCAATCCGTGTGTTTGCACGGCTTAGGAAAATCACACATCAGATTGAATATGGGTTTAATCTAATAATCCGATTTCAAACCGTCTTGAGTTTCTTCTATACCATCAAATCCTTTCAAAGCCATAAGACATTATGTGTGTCTTTCTTTTTCAGAGGAAAGTTTCGTGGAGGAGCAAAGTTGAAACTTGAATACTTCAGTTTCGTTTAAAATAAACAAGATTACTAAACGTTCTCACACCATGGATCTCAGACTGAAGATCCCGATAGAACAAACCAAAAAGGTTTGGTGTTATCAGTAAAGAACTACAAACGTATCAACAGCAACACAATGCAAACTAGACTTTTTTTCTAGACCAGATGATTCAGATGTAGAATTTAATCGATCCTGACACTCTCGGTGAGTACGAATTCATCGACTCCGGTGTCAAGTCGTGATCGATTATTCGGCGCACACCAAGGCTACTTGAGTGCTCTCCTTTCCGTCCCGATGACAGAATCGATACGGATTCACTCAGTAGGTGTACCGGCGCACTGACATCGCTGTCAGCTCAACATTCGATTATCCCCGAGAGGCAATCAGCTGCCATGCTCACTGCTTCACGAAGCAATTCCAAATATTATTTGAGTATAGTATCTAGTTGATTGAGACTAATGTAATGTTCAAAGGCAAACGGTTCTGTGAACATTTGGAAGTGCACTGTAAAAGAAAATGCACTCAGAACTTCAACACATTTCTAAACACGTTTCTTTACACACATTTTAACACGTTTTACAAACTACATATTTAAATATACAATTGAAATGTGTTTCGGGATGTGTGTAAATGCTTAATGGATTTCAAGAAGCTCAACGTAAACCAAGGAAAAGCGTTAAGCATTTAAACAGGTTTCTAAGCGCACTTCAATGTGAAATATCTAAACATGTCGTGGGTTAAACTCGTCAGGGAGTGAGTACACAAACCGTTTCAACTCTAAGCGCTAAAACAGCACTTAAATGAGAGCCCCGTCCTTTCACTTGGTGGCAGCAGATATTAAATCAAAAATTTGAATAGATCTTAACTTCCTGTGTTGCACCTCTTGACCGAGATTTCACAACTGAAGATGATCTGAATACGATATTTGGTTGATTTGTCAAAGTCCAACAACAGATACCTAAGAGTAGCCAAGAGACACGACGTCAATTAGACCTGTTGCACGCTGTCCCTTAACGCTGGCTATCAGGGAACTTGAAAATCAAGTGGAAAGGCTGCAGAGTTAAGATTCAGGAAGGCATGTTCTAGTGACATGCTGCGCACAGTTGACTGTCTGATACTGATAACGCAACGGTGGCTTCTTCAAGTGCATACAGTTTTTACACACGTCAAGGATTAAGTTAGTGATAATGCCAGTTTCCCATTACATGTACCTCGAATGATTTGTACCAGCCGTGAGACAAAATGGGTGAACTTTGATGGCGTCACGGCTAAATGTTAACAAGACCACGATCAAAACCATATAAGTGGTTTTGAAAAAAAGGGTGCTCTAGAAATAAATCATTTATCAAACAGGCGGCATTGTCGAGGGCATGCATGCGACATTTCCAGGGTAAAAAAACCTGTATCAATCATGTGGACCACTAGCGGCGGTTACACATCTGAGCGACTTGGGTGCAATCAATCTTGGTTAGCATAACCCACTGTTAAGTGGGCATGCACGGCGAGCGTCCATCAAGACAGGAATTACAACCTTTGCGTAATGCTTCCATCACCGCGTTTTCCTCTGTCTACTCCAGCGCCTCTCTGGTCCAACAACCGACGCGTGTGGAGGAGTCGCCTTTCAGGATGTAGGTCTATCCGATGGTGGATATTTCATGGGAGTGAAATAGCGAAAAGAAATGACACAGTTTATTCATAAATGGCACCGCTGATATTTAATGTACGATCCAATCAACACAAAACAATATTTTATTACGGTAATTACATCGCGCACTTCGTACTGAATACTTCACGCTGAAAATGCAAAAATACCTCTACCCTTCAACACTATATCACTATTACAGCGTACTGACATAAAGATGCACTGTTTCCAAGTAAATGACATTCAGAAATAAATTTAAAGGGCTACTAATCAGACACACAGGCCCACATCTTGAAGTCTCGAGAGATATAAGGCATTTCCATTAATGGTCATATCCATGATGACCACCGGTGCTTGTGGCGGGCCTTGTTTTCCTGAAGAATCACGCTCCATCCATTTGATTAAATGCGTTCAGGCTGGACGCATCGGACCATTGCATTTGGACAAGAGACTGACGGTAGGGCGGCAAAGAGCGCCTTCGGGGCTGCCCAAAATCAATAGTTGGACAACACTCTGGTTTGATTGCTGGCACTGGGCCGACAGAGGGTGGGACAAGGACAGCAAGACGCCGTGGGCCACTTTTATTAGATGTTGTGTTTTGATAAGATCTGCTACAGATTCTTTACGTTCAGACGCAAATGAAGAGCAGGCACAAAGACAAAGCGACGGCGCCCTCTGGCGATTCGCTTCACAGGGATCACGAAGAGGGCGTTGTCGGGTGAGACGCTTGCGGTCGAGTAGTCGAAGCGAGGCGTGGCTTTATCCCGGCACATGCTGTCATTGGTTATTTTATGAGAGAACAATGAATGTGTTGATTCATCACATCTCTGACACCATTTGTAGAAGAGGTGGCGCGAATGCCCAAAGCACGATGCTTTGCCATAGGTGAGGTGTCTAGGTAACGGGATCAATGGAGAGAAGAGACACATGAATTCCAATTGAGTTTGTGGTCAATCACCACGCACGTTTCCTGGTAAGCTCATGGCACCGGGAGAAATGCATGTTAAGTGCACCGGCATAGGATGGCTCCACCGTACAGTTACTTTGATTGAACTATAACGTAACTGTTTTAATTGGACCTTTTCCCTGACAGGTTTACAATAGGGTGTCTCGCTGAGAAGAGGTCTTCAAACGTCCCACTGCATGAAAGCATCGACTATGAGCAACGCGTGTAGCGCCCTCTATAAACGTTTTGAGGTGCGCGTTAGTACTTCAGTGATTAAGTAACTGTAAGACTTCGTGCTCCATACGCTCTTGAGTAATTGACGGCATCACATTTCCCCTTCTTTGATCATACGAGACATTCATTGATTTCCTGCATACGTATTTTACCTGGAATTTACAGTTCAGCGTACATTTTACAGCGTGACATGAGCTATCCTATGTGCAGGCATTTGGTTTTGTTTTACTACAAGTAGTTCATACACGGGAATGCATTCTTACTGTGGAATCAATGAATACTGAAAACGTAAATACCCGCAGATTGGCTACCATGCATATTCAATTTGAGATAAGAATTGCCGATCAGAATGGATCTGCAAGAGTAGGCCAACATGTATTGCGTTTTATGAGTTCACACGGGTATGACTGCAAAGGAACAACTGCTGCAGTACTTTTTGTTGACAGAAAAATAACAACCAAAACCAACGACCAGCAACGAAGATGTGCGCCGAGGAAGATTAATTCCAGGCATGTGTGGGATGTGGACTAAGCCTGTGCCATTGACTCTCATAGCGTAAAAGACTGCAGTGATATGTGTCGAAGGTCAACCCGTTCTATGATGAAATCACGTGCCAACTCTGGATCTCTAGGTCAAGATGTCAACTTACATATTTATTGCTCCTGGGAATATAGCAATACTGCGCAGTGTCGGAAGTGACTATGGACCCAGGAGGGACTGAGTGGCATCAATCATAGAGCAAGTGCTGAAAATCTGAGAATTGTACATGCCAGCCAGCTAAAGCTATAACCAGAGTCCATCAAATACAAACAGTCCACATAGAGATTGATATTAACCTGATAATGCTTTCCAGGTTTTGGGTTCAACATACTGACGTGCACTGAGGAATTCAACCCAGCTATTCCCGAGCTTCCAAATACAAGTCATGCATTTTCATGATAATTTGCGAACTCTGAGGTATCTTCCAGAAGGAATAGTGCCATTTGAGAAATTTGAGTCCGCAAAATGCTAGTTTGAAAGTAAAAAAAAAATTGACGCCAGCTTCATGATAATGCCTTTACAAAAGCAATCAAATATTTGGATTGCATCAACTTGTGCTTGTATATAGAAATCCCCGGGACCCATGTAACTCCTACCAAACTTGTTTAAAAGATTTAAGATGGTATGAATTGCCGATAGAGCCCAGACAAACTAGAAAATCTGTAGCAATCTAAAGGAGGTTCCTGATGTTTGCTGCTTCACCTCTTGATCTGTAAACCTGTAGGGAATATCTTTCGCGCCAAGTGTCAGTCATTCAGTGTCAATTGCCGATGTGCTTTTAAGCCAATTGAGAGAAGTAATGAAACTATCGCGCCAGAAATCTTGACTATTAATCGCAAGACACAGTCATCAAACTAGACGTTCTTCAGAAAGTAGGCAGGCCAATCCCCCAGTCAGCTTGATGAAAGACGACGATCACGTACCATCAAAAAATGACGACGGTGTACGGCTATAGAAGTTATTCAAGTCGGTCGCATCTTGCATCAGAGCATGTCCCGTGGACATGTACTGCTGAAACCGCCTGCGAATCCTGTTACACTACGTGCGCCCTCAATGTCAAGGTGCAATGGATTCTTCTCCACTCACGATGAAAGCCTTGTTTTCAACGACAATCGAGACACACATAATCGGGGTAAATGATCTGCTGGAGACCTATTTGAGCCCCGAGCAGGACCAAGAGAGGACGCAATTTTCCAAGCAACGGAGGCTCCTTTGGTCGGAACTGCACTTCGGTGGTTCACAAACAACTATGAAATGCACGCGTTACGGTCGCGTAACTAACAGCACAATGACTCACTACCGACCAACATGGCTCTTTTCGACCGATGAGGGGGTGCTTCTGCACAAGGCGGATACCGGCCTTGTGAGCTAGTTCACAGAAACGCAATATAATATTTGGCCGGCTGGATTCATCGTACACTGTTTTTTCCTACTTGTACCTCCGTGGTACGAGCAGCATAAAAGCCAGATTAGATGCAAACACCAAAAAGGGTTCAACAGCTGTCCTTGACCCGTGTAAATTGCGTGGTCGTGTGTGCTTAAAAACATCAACATACGATCAACCTTGGGACATGTGTTTCTATGTACATGTACCAGGAGGTGGAATCGCTCATGTTTAAACTTCATGGAAACAGACTGTGTATACTTACACAGAACCACATAACTCTGGGTTTCGTGTGTCGTGGATGTCGGAATTGACAGATTGAGATTTACAACGCACTGTAAATGTCTATTTTCAGCGATTTTGCGGTTCTGCTGTATTCCTGTGATAAGAATGTCTTTTCATTGCATGTGGCTTTCCATATAAGCACATTATTCTGACAATAATCCAAACACCCTTCTTAAAAATTGGGAGGGGGTAATTTTCACACCTAGAGACAGCCTGTCAGTTTGCGAGTCAAGCGGAACGGACGGGCCAGCGTGTTCCGATACGCCTGGAGTGTTTGTCGCCACAAATGCATGTATAACTATCACTCGATCCCAAATTAGATCACGAATTAAATATTGAATCCCGAGCAACTAACCTTGACCTCACCATTCTACCAACAGCTCTAAATTATCGATTTTCAGTGAAGGATTTTTTCCAAAAGAGGAAAAAAAGCTGGTCATGATTTTGTAAGAGTTACACTTTGTTATTCCTGTGCATTTGGCTAGCTTAAAATTTACGGTGCGTGTCAGAAACGGGAGTAAGCACTGAATTGGTTAATGTCAAACAGGCTAATAATGTTGCAAATTTTATGACCACTGGGCTGTCGTCACTTACATACATCATGTCCTTTTCAGTGCCCAGTACACGTAGAAATTGAATCAAATGAAATTTCGTATTACTCCTCTCTCGGTATCGATCAACAATACACACAGTTAACATTATGCGTTTGTATTTGCACGATAGTAACCACTTCCTGGTAACCAGTTTGATAATCAAAGAGATTTCTGTCAACAATCACCGAAGTCCCATGCACCATTATGTTTTCTTGAACAATGGCTACCTCATACTCACATCCGGTATACAAGTGTATGTGCTTTAGTACAATGATCATCGATCACTGTCCTTTCCAGGAGGATGGAAACGTGTCATTCTAGGTCAGTGACATAGATTCCTCCATTCTGAATGTCACAGTACACAAGTTTCAGGGACTGATATAATGACCGAAGAAGTGCAAAAGTCCCCCACAGCTTGCGTGGGTTGGGCTGATCGTTCACTAAAAATGGACCGCTTCGCATTCTGATGTGCACGTAGTGCGTGTTGCTGGTTCGTATGAAAACATGACCGCAAACCAACTAGTGAGAAAAATATGGCCAACTATGGTCAATTCTAGGATGGCTCATTTCGTGTCCCTCTATGGACTGCCGTTTGGTAAATTACACCCCCTTTGCATTACCAGTCTCATGCAAACAAAATTCGGCTGCCCAGCACAAACCACCCAATGGTGCAAATCGTTTGACCAATTAACTCTCGAGCTTGCTGGGTCTGAAAAATCTCAACCAATTCAAACATACAGATCCAACCAATCAAATCTAACCATGTAATTTGAAGACACTAGACTAGCCACACGTGACTGTGAAACACATACTCCCACAGCGTGTCCGAAAGGCGAGACAATTTTCACCATTAGCTCGATTTTGTTCGGCTGCCCTGCAATTTAATCACGTCGCTATCACACGAGCACCTGCTCACAAAGTCGCCGATATTTCCCTTTGCTAACTGTCTCGGTGTGAGATCGTGTAGATGATGATGATATATTGTCTGCTCCAAATGACAATAGATTTGGGCAAAGCCGTAAGGAGAAAATGACATTTCAAATTAGTTTCACTCTGAACAACTCAAAAGTCAGGCAGGCATATACTCAAAGACTTATACATGTACTTTCCTCAGTAATGTGATGTACTTCGGAGGGGGCGTATTTCGTGTCTCAACCAGTGGACAGTTTTTGTTTTACAAGACAGCGGAGGTACTATCTCAATGCTTCAGCCTACCAGAAACGATACGCATTGGGCTAATGAAGCGATGACTGCATGGAAACAAAATATTGATTTCGTGATTTCGATGAAAATATAATGCGTCCACATTATTCAGAGGAAGAAATAATCAGCTTGACCTCTCAGTCTGAATAATCCTAGCATTACATACCCTCCAGTTACTCTGGTAGATTGTTTGAAATTTTCCATTAAAATAGAATTTTTTTTACTACAAATAAAGTTACAAATACTTTAAGACAAAGGTGCAGAGTTTATCTTTGTTTATTTTATTAATATTTTACCATTTGTATTACTTTAGTGTAAAGTATTTGCTAACAGGTCAAACAAGAAAACTCACACAATTTTACTTCTGGCAGTGGAAATTGATTCTTGTGTTTTCCAATAAGGTATCGGTAACACGGCTCTTTCTGAGAGAATCATTTTTTCCCAAATTAAAGCATAAATCAAACTGTCAACCTATTTCCTTCGTGTTCTCTATAATTATCCTTTCAGAGTGCACCGGCGCGCCGTTCAGACGCGACGTACTTGCCTGTAGTAATCATGTCCGAGGGACCGAATCACAAAAAAACACACACACAACTGCGCGTATTTTAATAATCAGTCTCTTGGTAAAAGATAGACTGCGATAAACTGGGTCGGCTCAATTGAAGAGCTATAAATAAGACAAATACATATAGGTCCGAAAAAATGAGAACACTCAGTCGAAAATACCGCTAATTAGTCGAGGTAACGTTTAGAGCTATATGTACACCAAAAAATCAGATTTTAAAATTATAGTAAGCGGCTCTATTGATCAGCATTCATTAACTGCGCCGCACACCTAGTGTACACATTCTCCCCAACGGCTGGAGAGAACACAAGGCTGACACAATATCCTACAACACCGGCCCTGAATGTAAGGAGAGTCCTATGCCAGGGAAGGGTTCCTAGTAGGCAGAGTATCGAATGCGTTGTGTGTTCCCGATAAAATGATCCCCCATCAAACCACCTGTCAAGCCAGTGACTTTCTGTACCTTGCACCTGCTGATCCGTGCGATTCACGCTCAGACAACAATTGTGGGAGGTGGTTCCATCACCTCTGCACCTTGAGACCGACGGTTTGCGTAGTTAAAATACAGCGTCTCAGGCCGTGAAAGGAATGTCGTTAAAACGCTGAAAATATAAACTCCACAGAAGTATAAAGAGAAGTCGAATTTTTAAAATGAGTTTTAATTAGGAAATTCTATACCTGAGGGAGTGACGGTGATTGGCAGACCCAAGAGATTCAAGTAGGCAACGGGGTAATTGTACCATGCCTGAATTGCGTTGACCTAATTTGCAAATTTAATATTGATGTTCGAGTTTCAATTAAATGTTAAAATGAATTTCGACTGCTCAGAAATGTTGTGCGAAGGGAGCGACATTCTAATTAAAGAACGTTCTACATGATATTGTCTCCACGACCCCAATCGTGCGGAAATGGATGACTTTGGTACGACGACGAGGGCACGCATGGATTTAGCTTTTGTGTTTGGAAACTCTGCATGTAACTCGCTGGCAGTAGTGGAAGGGATATTGCTTTTCCTGAATTAGAAGCCTGCATACTCCTTTGGCTGATGTGCAGGCTATTTGGCGTGAGAGAAATTACCGGGGGCCCTTCTTCTTTGCGCGGCTGAGTCGGTCGTATTGAAAAGTAACAGGTAGCTGTAACATTTTATTACTAAGCAGACATGGCCAAGGAGAGGTGAGTGGTGGTGGTAACAATACGCCAAGGTCTGGTTGAACAGAGAGCCAATGCAATAGTGAGTTCTGCGAGGCCACTTCGAAATAAAACCTTGCACATGGGGACTGGCAGAGGGAGTGCAAGTGAAAAACTAGAATTTATTACCGTGAAAGCTGCTATACCCTGGACTCACATCTAAACATCCTCCGATGATATTGTGCACAAGTACGCCCTCAAAGGTGACAGAGGTGTTAAGGTGTAAACGCCATTGGTGGATCGTGAACACCCTACGTAAGGGATCGCGCATTCCGTGCCATATGCGCTCACATGTCTCATAATACCCTACAGTTTCTTTCTCCCCTCTACATGTAATCCCCCAAACCAAGGTCAAAATTTCCCACCGAGAGCCGTCAGGGCGTGGAGATATCCGCGCCGAGAAACAAGACTTAGCGCAGACGCTGATGGCAAAGCACGATTGCCGACTGGGCATGAGCAGTAAGCACGCTGCGTCCTCCATGGTATAATACAGACAGGTTCATTTGTTGCCAAGTTGGTGTCGCTGGGGTTCAATTATTCCTTCATTTCCTCCTTCCTTGAATAGTCAGATCCAGTGTTGTCGGCACGACCTTGAGCTTTCTGCCTTGCCTTTCCACCGGGGACAGCGTCAGATGCTCAAACTATTAGGCAGCGACGAGCATTTGAACAATGCACCGCTGATGGAGTACCTTCAATAGCACTAAGGCAATTCAATAGCATACATGTGGCAGTAGAGATTAAGGAATTGTCAGAAACACTGTGGACTATGCAGTCACGAAAGCATGTAAAGTTACGATTTTTCAAAGAAGAAATGGGCGCCTTTTATACCGAAGGATTAAATAATATCTTCACCTGATACCTACCTAAGTGGCAGATAAGATACGGAATGCAGTATGGCAAAAGTGTATTTGAAAGATTGGTCTTAAACTTGTTTGGCCATTTCATTTAAAAGTCAATGATTACTGAAAGACACGGACACTCAAAAGCTCTAAAACCAAATCGTACAGAAGTTGGGCATTTTTTACATGAGCGATGAGCATTATCACACAAAATCAGAAGAATTTTAGCCAACAACGAAAACAAAGTGAAACAGTATGGACCACTCTCATTTTGCCTACAACTTGTATGGGCCGCCAAGGCTTGCAGAAATATAATATCACTTCTTAGTCGGTTTTCGATTTTACCTCCAATCCGTTCAAAATGGACGTTTGTCCCCTTGAGTTTAAATAGGTTGTATTTTCATTTTATATTTGGTAATATGTGTATTATTATCTGGTGTTCCGATAGCTGCGTCGGATTTCAACACTTTGTGCATTTTTTGTTATTATTATTGGTTTGTTTTGTTTTGGTTTGGTTTTTTTGCTTTTGTAGCGACGGCAGACCATAGTTTTAGCAAGCCACTTGCAGGAAAAACACGTCTGTGACGTCAAAAGAGCAGACCCCAGGTTCTAAAAGAAAACTGGTTACTTCTAGGAAATTATTCCAGTCAACCCGTACGACAGACAGTCTTCAACCCACGCCCAGCGCATGGCCATCGCGGCATATGACATACACCTGGCTAAACATTAAAGCAATCATGTCATAGAAAGTCTGGAGTTTCCTGGGTTGTGAGCGTGTTGATGCAACTCAGGATGGGGCAAACGTGTTCGTCCTCCAGTTTCGGGTATTAATTTCAACTGCTCTTCAAAAAAAAAAGCAATTCGTGCGTGGTGTCCTCACTTCGTCGTTGAACATTTACATGTCAATGGAACATCTGCAAAATGTTTTGGTGTTTTCGCAGCTACCTGCAGATGGGTTCGCTCTTTGTGAGCCGCGCCGCGAAGCACATCAGTCTGAGTTGCATCAAAGAAAAAATAGATTCTCTAAATAAAAAGTAATCAGGCGTGAGAACCTAACTAGACCGCGCATCTTTAGCAGTAATGTCAAAG
Organism: Acanthaster planci; assembly: GCF_054643075.1. Lineage (NCBI taxonomy): Eukaryota > Metazoa > Echinodermata > Asteroidea > Valvatida > Acanthasteridae > Acanthaster > Acanthaster planci. The sequence continues at coordinate 1,000,178 of NC_141793.1, forward strand.
GATGCCTATACGGTTTGTGCTTTTCGTGTGAATGGGCGCATGGTGGTCTCTGTCAATAACCCTATCGAATGCTAAATAAATGTCGGTGAATAAAAAAATTGCATCTATACTGATTAATTTATCCCCGGCCCTCTGTACAAGTGGAGCAAAACAAAGGCAGGCCTACTGCATCTAAACCGGACCGGGACACATCATAAACCATCATGAAGAACGCAGCCAATCACGCTTCGATAGTTTTTTACTTTTATACCTTCTTGCTACAAACGACGTGTTTTTAACTGGTTTATGGTCACCAGCTGGCTCTTTCACACTACTCTGTGTAGGCATAAAGAATTTATAGAGAAAAGGCCAAACATCGAGACGGTGTGTATGTTTATGCGCGCACTTTGATATGTTGATGTTGGCTGTGAGTTAAGACAAAAAAGGTTGTTGTGAATATATCCTCGCGCAATTTACTCGACTACAACAACTTCAAAAGAAATAGCATAATGACAAACGTATACAATCGAAAGAGTACCGTACGTGTGTAGTCTTCTATCAGTACAAGCGGATAACGTCATTCTGATCTAACGGTCTTCTTTGTCTGCCCGTGCGAAGAAGTTGAAGATGTTACAACAATATTACAAAATATACACGAAGATGAATTTCTTACAGTTTGAAAACAATACATACGGTTACCAAAAAGGAAGTTTTAGGGCTTATGACATCCATCAGTGCTTACAAAGACTGCGGTCAGAGAATCACACAACAAACCAATCAGTGTCTATCTGCCTTGACGGTGCAGGGGCTCCTCGTGATGTCCTGCTTTCATCTTGACACGTCTGTCAAACTAAAAATAGAACCCGGTTTGCAGTGGAATGCCTATCCTCTAGCTGATTCACGGGCTCGCTTCCAATGTCGGGAATCCCACACGGGTGGCAAAGTACTGACAGGGACTATCATTGCAAGGATATCTCCTGGGATTTCCCCACCCTCCCCAGTTCATGTATCTCTGACAAAGTGATGACACCATTTCTACTTGGTCACTATAATGACAGTTGCCGAAATCAGCACCAAAGTGACAGATGGAAGGAGCGGGAAAATGAATGGAGATACGAATGCGTCCAACAGACATTCTGACTTGTAGAAGAGAGATTCAGACCATCTGAGAAATTCCGTTCCGGTCAGGAGACATTAGAGGCATCAACCAACGCTGCATTTAGCGCAATGTCGGACGTAAACCATCCCCTTAAGAACCGACGCGCAAACACCTATACCCCATGTCAGTTTACTCAATTTTAATATCAAAATTTGTCTTCGCGTGTAATGTCAAGTTCGCACCGAAGACGAATCAACCCCCTCCCCAGGGCAAGTGTACCATCAGGAGGTTCCCTCCTTCACAATTGGGTTATCAGTCTTAGTATCTCCGACGCCTAGGGGCCGAGGTGAATAAAGAGACTGTGTATTATAAACATACGCCTTTATAAGAAGCGTAATAAAATGTACGAGTTGCACTGCAGGTGCTCAGGTAAATGGGACGACCGATCGATGTCGGTCAAAACACTCAAGCAGACGTTCTTAAAGGTCTAAAGCAGATTGCAAGTTATAGGTTTGAAACAATGTGTGGTCAGGAATTGCAATCCCACAAACCACTGTTCACTAAAAGAGGAAGCAGGGTTGTTCTTAGTGAGTGACACGCGGAAATTGAGGAAATATCCGAAATGCTTTCTGTGGGAAACACATCAAACGCTCACTTAAAGGTTAGTTCCTTTGCACTTTTAGCACTGTTGCATATTAAACTAGGCATGTCGGGCTTATTTGGAAAGCCTAAAGGTTATGTTTTCTATTACTCTTTAGCACGTGAGGCCCAAATGATTCCACTGCAGACGTTACTAAGCCGTTGGTATGCCAACACAATAATTTAAAAATACCACTTCAGTGCCTTTAGGCCAACGTATCTTTAAACCAGATCTTTTCTGGTACACATCATTAGCAGTTTGAAGAAAAAATGACACACCCACTCAACACTCTAGAGTGATACATGGCAGCAACCATCAAGCCAGCTGGAAAATGTGGCGACAGCCTTTCCTGTTGCTGTTCCCTACGCGCAAAATGAAGCTCTCCCGCTCTGACGAAAACTGACAATTCCAAGCCTGTCATGCAAGCAGAACCAGCTTTTTCCCCCCACTTATCAAATGTTCTGCTCGGGGTGCCGACTCGAAAAGGCACGCTCGGCTTGAATATGTCTTCCAGGGACGCGCGCGGCTATTCGTACCGCCGTCTGTCACGTTCGATTTTCACATTGATCCGTTCTGTGCGCCGAAATTGGAGTTGCCGGGCAACGGTAAACAGCTGGGAGGAGAAGAGAGAGCCTACCCGTCTCGTTCTGTTAGTCGCCAGGTGGTCGTTAGAAATGACAAAATACAGATTTCACTCTGTAACCTCTGCATTTTCAAATTAACATCTTTCATCTCTCGTCTCTCTCTCTCCTTTTTGTTCCAATTTTTGGCCAGAAAACATCCAGGTGAAAAAAAAATACATTAGCCACATTTGCCCGTCCAGATACCTAATTTATGAAGTACTCAAAGATATAACTTCGTTAGGGTTTAGGAGTTTGTTTTGAGCCGATGACACGCGTGTTTGCCGCTTTGAAAAGGTAGCCGGTAAATGAAGAGTTATGAAATATCTCATCGCTTGTTCCGAAAAACAAATGGACAGAACCTGGATGAGTATAAGACTGACAGACGAGAACCAACCAATGCATCATCGTTAGCCAATACATCAACCGTTAAATCGTACAGCAAACAAACGAACTCAGTAAAACAGGATGTTTTCCCCCAGCGTAACAAAACAGTAAACTATCATGTTTGAGAAGAGAAAGCTCTCAACTAAGAATATGACTATATGTTTAAAAATATGTATGATCAATGAAATAACAGAACGTGTTTACTTCGTGATGAAATCGTTTTCCATCTAGATTGTGTCTCTATTCACATTACAATGTAGTTAACATGAGCTCATAACATGCACTACATTAATTATCGAGCCAGCTTCGGTTCGTACTACCATTTCCAACCAACGATTCGGTTAGAGCGGTAAATCCGTCACAATGAGCCACTTCGAAAGCGCATGCCCAACCTGAAGGACGTCCCGGAACAGAACGCGCGCGCGATTGTCTGCCCTATCAGCGCAGCCATAAGCCGTTAAACGCGCGTGCTTTGTTGCTGTAAGACTTTGCCTTTATGTAATACTGAACTGGTTAAGTCCGATGGTATCTGTTCAGTAAAGTACATCGTGTTAGTCTGAAACACAACTATAACGACGAATTTTCGACCCAGACATGTATTCATTGTTCATTAAAATTTATTTGAAAATCATTTTAAACTTCCAGTAACTGAAACAGATCATATGGGAAAATTTCAGCGCCCTCTAAATAACCCCGATTTCCGAAGTAATGCGCTACGGTGTCAGAATCTCAACTGTCGACTAGAAATGCGAAATGGGTACGGGGTGGCTAAGGCAAGAGGGCAAGATCTCTTGCTCTGAGGAAAGCCTGCACGGGTCAATGCATGAAGTGCTACTTCTGGTGGACGTAGCTGATATGCCAACCATTTGTGTATACTATGTTTTTTTTAGGAAATCTGTTTTTTAAAATCAGTTTGACGGAGTTAAAACTTAGATGTACACATACAGACTACACACGGCCTTTGATTTCCTGCTATTGACAAAAATTCTACATTGTCAGTTTCCTTCATGCTCCTGTAACAATCTATAAAACAGATTTTTATCATGTCAGCAAGACACGAGGTTTCAATGACGTCTATGCGAAAAACGAGGAGACTGCACAGTGCGCTGTTGGTTTTGCTCTTGTGAAACATGTCACAAGAAATTAAATCAGTGGTAAATCGGAAAGCAAAATTCGAGAGATTGTTCTCTACCACATTATTTCCTGATGAATAATAACTTACTTGAGTGCTTTCGTGTTTATTTGCCTACTTCTGTATGCTTCAATATGCAGAGTGTTACGCTGTTTGACATATAAAGGTTAATGTAATCAGCAATTATCGAGTTGTTTTGAGTATAAAGGGCGCGATTGTACATGTACAAACTGTGGAGTGCCATGCGACTCAAAGCTTAAAGCCAGTGAGATATGGCAACAGGTGAACACATGGCCGTAAATGTTAACTGATTGGCTCCATCGCTCATGGCATTTATAGGACTTTCAGCTTTGGGGATTTCGCCTCATCATTACCATGTCACGAGGTTGAGACGTGTCCTGGTGCACGTTTTCAAAGGCAGTTCAAAAATAACAGGCTTGTTTGTTTCTCTAAATGCCATGGTGCAGGCCTGACGGAAACCGTCCGCCATTCCACCTAACCATCTACAAGTTATTTCCCTAATATATTTCCCTAATAAGAAGAGATGAAACAACAACTGAACATGGAGACATAGTCCACACGGGCAGGAATTGAAAACAACTGAAATGTAAGACAAGTGACAAAGGGTTATTTCACGGAGCTCACGGCCCAAACTATGGCTATAGCTGCGCGGTCCAAAAAAATGCAGTCTATGTAACCATGGAGAAAGGATGATGTAACATAGGCTGCAGAGACAATGTACAGTACATGTACTTCGACCAGATGCTGGTGTTGTCGTAAAAGTATGAAACAGTAAACTAATATCAAACTGTGCAGGTATGGTGAAGGACGGGTGAGTACTTGAAATCACTTGCGTATTTCAAATTGTGTTTCAAACCCGGACACAAAGAGGAAGCCACTTTATAAACATTAATTCATCACTGCCGGCTGTGCGGGCTCTTTCCATTAAATTTCAATTCGATTTACAAGAGTTCATATTCACACATCCCTGATTACAACCAGGCATCATGCTAGTACATAATTCATACCCAGTAACCATAGCCTGGAAACCAGTCCTCGTTCAAAAGTACAGTTTCAAGTCGTATGATGCCAGACTTCTGGTTATCAGGTTACCAGTGCTATTTCGAAGTCATCAATATTGATACGTGTCTTCATCAACAATTGCATTATTTTTTTATCAACTGTACCAATAACATTTCTTTGGAACTGCAGACAAAAATTCGCTTGACAATAATATATTGAATTTGATGCAGCCAAGATGCCGACGAGTATTTTCATCCAGCGGGTCGAGGACTCTAGTAAAAACCTACTGAACGTGATGATTACATTTCTTCGGGCTTAATTTGTGCAGTTTTAAAGAACGAAGCCTCAAGCATGATGTAAGGTGGCTGCCGTACAAAGCGTAGTTCATGTTCTTCTAACTGTGTTTCATTTTTAGCAACATTCTTCTCGGAGAACCCAAACAAAGTACGCGTACTGATAAAAGCGTTGGTTTCATAAGTACTCTGCGAAAAGCTAACACGTCTATCGCTCTCACAGATGACAATTAGCAGCTGTGTGCTGTTCTCTGCTCAGCATCCAGAATTTGAGTTTACTATGATTGTGACTCTAATTCAATTTCGCTCCCTGACGGCCTGACGGGACGGGAGCTGGACGCCTGACGAGTTAACTTTTGCAGGCTGAGTGGCAGACTGCATTGCACTGCGCGGTGTCAGGTTGCGAAGGACTAGTACGAGGGATTCCTAGAAGCCTTTGAGACGATTGGCTAATGGCATGGGATGCTTCCAAGAGATTGCACATGACAGGTAAATTGGTCACCATAAATCTTCAGGGTAGAGTCAAGTGAAACTATGTTACTACATGATGTAACAGTCTGTACTGACCATGCTTTAATAAAGGTCCCGCTTCCTGTAACCACGGTTTTCTTCCCGGTAAAACTCAAAGAGGAACAACAAACGGATCAAATAACTGGTCGGTCGCTTAGCACTCATCTTCATCCTGTTGCAGATTAAAAAGTAGTCATCTCACTGTTTGGCCACATGCTTACATTTCCATCCACGGTTAGTTTATTTGGACAAGATATTGTCTGCGGGCAAGGATTTATGCCAACACAGGACAATGTCAATCCAAGAATACGTTAATAGACATTTGATAGTATAAAGCATTTTTGATGTTAAGGTCACCTTCAACTGGATAGATCTCCCGGTGGTTTTATGGGCTGTAAATATATCCAGGGCGATTTACGGAAATGTAATGTATCAATGTTCCCAAAGATTACATTACGGAAACATGATCATCAGTATGCTGCGGGTGACATAGAAGGTCTGAGAGCATTAATAATGCTGGTATATATTTGCAGTTTCCATAGCGGTCATGGTCAGAGATAGCATAATCGTGGGGGGGGGAATATCGAGAGGTTTGACTTGTTCACGCAGTGCTCGCTTGGATTATTTCCAGTTTATCTTTTTTAATTTCAGACCCATAGTTTTAAAAGAACACTATGCTGAAAACTATGTCAGCAACTTAAGTTTGAGTAGCTTCCTTTTCCCAGAAAACATTAGGACAAAGTTGGTGGAATACAGAAGTTCACAAAAGGCTCACAAATTCTCAGCGATAACGCAATCTTCCCGGGCGCACCTGTCAATCCACTTTTCTTAGTGTTACACAGATCCTACAGACTACATCTTTACGGCCAAAGAGCTGGGCTATGCGTACAACACTCGACCACATTGCTCGCATATTTCATTCCAAAGTCTGCACTGGAATTTGGAAGTAAACTTGCCTAGCAGCAAAACAACATCAAATAAATCAACTTCAATGATAAACACAAAATGACCTGCAATCTTGTTAAAACAAGTCCTCAAATGTGTGTCCCGATTGTATGTCACTTGAAGGCGTTCCGTGGCACGCCCCCTTATAACCTATCCACACTTTACCAAGATAAATCTTCTTTCAAAATTTTATTGTTCCGTGTGGCTCAACCGATCAGAAAACATAATGCGATGGTATATATAAACCACATGTAGCTCAGTGAGTGTTAAGACTTTTTAAAACTTCAAAGACAATTCTCCATTTCTTCAACTGTTTGAGACAGGTTTCCGTCTGCACCAGAACTTTCTAACAGAAGGCTTTCACTTTTAGAATGAACGGCTGAAATTCACGATAAGACGTAAAGTTAAAGCGTGCACCTAAGGCACATAGGCCTAGCACAAAAGCCAAATGCAAATTAAAAGCCTGAAATCTTGCCTGCAGAGGACCCCAAATTATCGAGCTTAAACTACGAAATGAACCAATTTGAACGGACTGGACATCTTTAGAAGGAAGAAATAAAATCGATACAGCTTTTTTTTTTTAATAATATGGACAAATCTACGCGTACATCCTATCCTGTGAAATGCCAGCAGCAGTGTTGAAAATGTCAAAACGGCAAGCCAGAACCCTAGGAAAACAATACTGTGAATCGTGCACTAATTGACAACTACATTAACTCATACCCCAACGGGGTCCTGTCTGCTGCTTGTCATTCAATACAGCACGCGTCAGCTAATTCCAGCTGCCCAAGTATACATTAGTTCGTTTGGGGCAGTTTCTTCAACGCAACACTGCCGAGATCTATCCATCATGCCAACAGTTGAAGGCACTGTAGAACTCCACCGAACTGACCACGCGTGGACTTGAGCGTCAAGGGTGCTTCAGCTTACGGGACATGTTGCTTAGAAAGAACACTCTCCACAGATGTTTCGGTCTATGATGACAGGGAAAGCATACACACAGGTGGCTGGCGTGAACGTGGTGTCAATAATTAATGGTTAAAAAGGTTCTAGTCAATTCCATATCATCGACCACAGGCTTCCACGAACCCTCTCAGTCAACAAGTTGTTTTAAAAATGACCAACAAGGTCTACCTATTCCCGCTAAATCGTTCTTTGGATGTAAATTGTAGCCTTTATTTCATGGACTGCATTCAAACAGATCTCACGGCTGAATCAAGATTTAAAAGCATAGTACAGAATTAGCCAACGGAGAGACTCATTCTGTGGCTTGGTAAAAAGTGAATAGCTGCTATAGGATCGATACCGCTACACCAAAGCGATAATCGGAAAGGTGCTACCCATAATGGATTTGAAGAAAAAGATATATAATGTCAGCCAATTGGATGGTGTTGACATGACTCTGAGGGGCAGTTGCTTCATCCATTGCTCCAAACTACGCCATATGTTTCCAGGTAAACAAGTCACAGTACGTGTACCCAATGTAAACTGCCTACGCGACAAGCCCGCTCATTCGTTGACGATGCAAATAAATTCTCTGGCGACTGTTATCGTACGCTTGCTTTGTATTATGTATTCTGCATCTAGAAATTGATATGACTGCACATTCATTCTTCGGCAAATTTAATAATTGCTGTATTATACTATTATATTTTGCATCGACGTGCATTAATGATTTTATGTGAACGATAAATTGTTTTCTTTTTTTTCTCCACCTTTTTTGCTCTTTTTCTCTTTTTGTGGAAAAAGAGTACAACAAAATCGTTAACGGCTAATGAACAAAGAATAATCCAAATTACATCGATGGTCACTAAAGAATACTCACTATTCACAATGGAATGATTATATGAAAAACCGAAGTCACTATCACATTCACACCAAGTATTTGGAAATTGCAGGAACGGACTGCTATCTGAGCATTGTTAGGGTTCAGCAAGGCCTCAAGCACCAATATTTTCATAATTGGATTCAATTTGTTCAGTTAATTTCCCGGTGAATTAATTCGAAGTTAAAGCATATGGCTACAACCTTCGCAGCAGGTGGCACATACATATGTCTGCATGGGGCGGCAATAGTCTATTCGAATGCATCATCAACCCCTTAAGCTTGATAGGTTCACGGAGTATTTAATAAAATGCTGCGATATTGAAGAGATAATTAATCCCCCATTAGACATGTAACAATGGATGCAAGTCCAGTCCTCTGTATATGCATAAGCAAAATATTTCTGCAACACCTGCTCGAGTCCTCATTTTATGTTAATGACACCTGAGCTGTACAATCTTCGCACTGGTAATTATTACGTGCATGATCCATCTTTACAGTTTTCAATACTTAGATTTGCATTGTCCAGGTCCAATGAAGGGCATTTTAACTCGACGGGACAGATGTCACATGCCTGAAAACTTCTTGTGATCTCGAGCAGAGGCGTCAGTCCCAAACGTAAAAGGCCACATATGAAATCTTTAATTGAACATGCGTCTGCATGTTTGTTCTGGAGCAGATGAGAACTGAAGCCTCGAATGGTGGGGTCTGACGCAATGGATGGGGTTGATTAATTGCCCACTCTTGCAAAGCCACGAGGGTGTTTATCCAGGACCATCAGTCATTTCCAGTGATAAATAACATCAGAGTGCAATATTGCTTCTTATCAGCTCTCGCACCCTGGTTCCTGAACAGCATAAAAACATACCAGTGCTCCTTCATCCAGTGATCAGGAAGTTAAATGTTTGCCAGCTCACTCTGAAGACGGTAGGGAACAGATGCACGTACTTTCATGGAATGACGATCACTCCGGAATGATCGAAGATCAACTGCACGCCAGAACAATTTGTGTCTGTGTATTTGCCAGGTGCAATCCAAGAAGCTTTTGCCCAATCGGATCCAAGCTGCTGATGATGCATGCTGCTGCTGTGAGCAGCCACTCTTGCTGCTCTACTTTTGCTGCTGCCGCTCTAGCACTCAGCTTCTGCTTAAAAAAGTCATTATGCTGGTTGTGTTAGATCACAGGTGATTCCATTCCAGCTCATGTAACGAAGATCACACAAGATTTATTGTTCAATAACAGCCAACCAGTGAAATATTAATAAGTCCAAGGCGATAGGTGTATGAAATTGTATTCGCTCATATTTTCAGATTTCTGCTAACTGCGACGTGGAAACCAGGGGTGAAGTCAACAGGTGAAAGACTGGTGAGTCTTTCAAGAACTGTGGAAGATATCATTCCCTTTATGTATCATCGCAGCAAAGTGGAACACGGCGACTGGCAAGCAGCTCATGTCGTATAGTATTGTTGGTTTTAACAAAGCAAGAATATAAATTGATGATGAATATAATCACAAGGGCAACGTACAACGTAGTAACAAAGCGGAATCTGTGACCTCAGTGACTAGGTCTAAATAATGAAGTAACCGTAACTTTATAGGGAGACCTTTTTTGTAGATTTAAGAAATACATTGATGCAAATCATGAAAATCGGACCTCTGGTTAACACTCTTCGAAGACAATTCAGTTGATAGTCCTTTCAGGGTGACATGAAAACAACACAGAGCGAATTTTGACAATCTCACAGAATTTTAAGGGTATCTTCACAACTGCAAAGCTGCATTTCCCCTTTTGGGCTATCCCACTTCTGACACCAATAGGTTCCAATAAGGCCATTTAAAGGAATGAACCTGGGGTCCGACATGTGACATTTTCTGTCCCTGTTTCAGCAGAGTTATGTAATTTGATAATGGATATATCAGCGCCATTGACCTAACTCTATTTGATATGTTTGAGTAAGTTCTATCACTTATTCACTCTTGGAAATAAAAGAATGAGTTTTCCACTTAAGAAGATGCAGCGGGGACAGGAAAAAATGAACCCTAAATTTGTAGAATGATGAAATAAAACTTCAGGGTAATTTTTTACAAGTGCATCTTTCATTACTCAATATAATTAGTTACAAATTAAGTACATAAAAGGAGGTTTTCCCAGATATTCCTAGGGGCTGTTTACGAATGATCGATATCATTCATACAATAATCAGCCTTAAAACGTGCGTTCTGACTCTTTTTGTAATTATAATAAACCATCTGGCAGGAAACCAGTAATTTGCTCGAGCAGCGTGTCGATATAGGTACCTGACTGCAAACATAACCTAAATTCGCACTGCATATAGAGTAAACATCAGCCATGCGGAACTAGAACGGGCATCGACGCCAATCGACTGAACGGAATAAACACGTTTTTTTTACAGCAGAAGACCCACTTAAACATTCAATCTGCAAACTGGGAACGGTAACAATCATAACAGAGATGCTACCTGTACTGAGCGCAGTCTTTCGACGTATGTTTAACCCGTCTGAAGGAGTAGAAAAATCTCATTCTTCCAGTTGGAATTTGTGCTTCTAAATAGACGCATTTTCAGCCGTTTGGGCCAACCGAACTTCTCAACTCAGAGCTAAATATTTGACATAAAGCAGTGTGCAAAGCACGCCTGTCCCTTACACCAAGAGACAATGTTAGAATATCATGAGGTTAATGTCGCTAGGCAGATTGAACTCGGAATTCATGCAACTAGTGGGCGAATCGGTGTGACAAAAATTTCTGCAAAATAATCTTGCTTGAAAGTAAAACTGTTTGAAGTTCATATTGGTCAATAAAACCAAGAACGGGTAAAGGGTCCATGTATTTCCATTGGGAGTTGAATTTACCAGGCAGAATGCAATCAATTACAGGAACGAACAGTGAACACCTGTTTGTTGGAAATAAACCAAGGTCTGGCCAATTCAGAATTCTGCTTTTTTACTGACCTAACTTACTGTGGGATTATTTTATCTTTCATTCGATTGCTGTAAACTTATTCCCGAGAAATCTGCTTGCGGCACTCTGCATGTGAAGCCTGGACTACATTGTAGGAACATACTCTACAGAGATTCTTATTGGAGTAGCTGAAATCCTTTACGGATACTGAACACTCTCATCAGTGCATTTATAAACCATTGAATTTCTTCAAAAGTGTCTAACGCTGGCGCGTTGATCTTTTTAAGTGGAACTGTGATATGAAGTCATAAAAACGTAAGCTCAACTGTGACTCTAGGTTATATCCTCAGCTCAACTCATGAAGTATATTGGAGAAGCATTCTTTTAGGCACTTTTCGACAGGATATTTCGCTAACCTTATGGCTCAGCGACAGCGTTCTGTGAGCTGCCGTTACCGTATGCAAACCAAGGCTTAAATCTTGGCGGGCTTGAAGGGATGAAACATTATCAAAAAGCTTTGGTCTCGTACGGGTCGGGAACGGAATAAAACTAAGGAACTTCTGTCTGTGGCATTTTTGCTGTGAGCAATATAAATTGCAATCTATTATTCAATGCGCAAACTGCTAGATTTTGTCGACGTACAGGACCAACGGGTTATGTGGTATATCATCAAGCAGGCCTTTTTCAGTCTGTCAGCTTTACATGCTACCCCCAAGGGATGGCTGCGATTAAGTGAAATCGTTTGGTGGCCAAGCTTTCCGAGACGACCGGCGTGACCTGCGCCATTGCCTACACGCTACGCGGCTGTGCATTTTAAACGGCGGGAATCTGGGCCAAGTAACGGTACTCGCGCCCCACCAACAGAATTGAAAATCAGCTGCCTTAATGCGAAATCAGCATGGTCCGCGCTTGTGCTGGATAACCTCACGCGCGAAATGGAAATCCAGGTTTCCCTGTGCCGCGCTACAATCATAGAATCGAATGTGCAAGTTTTGACAGGCCCTCAAAATGAGACACCCCTCTCCCAAAGTAGCGACTACGTAAGTAAACACCGCCGGTCATGAGCGCCAGTTGTGCCCACCTTTATGTGCATTTTGGCTAAGGCCGCTTGTTGATCAGCTGGCGTGCTCGGGCTGGCTGTTCCTCAACCCGGAGCCCTCCTGGGTAATGGAAGGGCCTCTTGACTCTGTGAGTGCCGTTTTCCCGTCTGGATTCGCATTTTCTGGCTCATGTTAAGTCATTAAAACGTTGGCCAAAACACGTCTGGGGGAATTCTGGCAGAAGCTCTCGATCGAAATGGGTTTCTACCGTGTAAACAAGCAGGACAGCGGGATGTCCTGTCCAACCAAGATAACAACTCGAGCCACTGCCAAATAAAATAGCCACCAAAAATTGATAGAAGTGATAGAACAACCTCTGATAATTCAGGAAAACATTTAACATCTAGGCTGTAGGTCCATTCCGAAGGTGTTGGAATGAAGGAAAGTATTTAACGGCCTTGCAAGGAAAAAGACTGGCGCCTTTTCAAGAAGGAAAAACAGTGCAAGCATTCAGCAATGCGTCTAAGTTATAGGTCAATTAAACAGGGACCCGGGGATTAGGGGATTACCCCAAGCTGCGGGCAAAAATAAGAACATTGCACAACATGCGAGGCCCCTACTACCACCAACGGCCATGATGGAAGGTCATGCTGACTGCAATCATTGATCCACATCAGAACTGCTCTGACCCCAACCCATTCACAAGGTCAGCCGGGCCTGCAAAGATTTACAAGGACAGCAAACAAGCGTGTCGTGTCCCTGACCCCATCTGAGGAGGTCGTGTCCGGGCAGCTCGTCTGCTTCGGCTCTTTTCTTGTGGTCAGCAGACATTAGCCTAACCGAGCATAGTAAGGTGTCAAACCTCCAAGGTTTGGACATCACACCCGACGATATTGACACTGCATGAAGTCACGGGATGAGATTAGGTCAAATACAGAGGGGGACAAAAAGGCGATAGCCGATAGAAATTCCAACCATTTGGGAAATAATCGACTGTGAAATACCCATTGCTGGCCTCGATGTGAGGTGGCCTTTATGCTCCATTAAAATCGATTGCATAAATTTGCAAGCATGTGGGAATTTTTTTACGAGCATGCTGGCAGAAATCCATTTCTGCAGGCATGTAAACAAATGCAGTGCATTTTATTAGGCAGAACAATATGATTGGCAACATCGCCTTGTTAATGTTGACACATTGCAGCGAATCAAGCCCGACGACGGTGACTAAACACTGAAGATGAACTTTATAGCACATCCTTGGTTCTTTGATATCAAACTGCATAGTAAACACCAAACTCTGAAACCCTATGAAATTGAACTACTATACTTTACTTTTACGATCCCATCGATCACAGTTCCCAAAATCACATTCTCATTTCAACATTACCTAACTCGAGGCCAAAAACAAGCTATTTTCGCGTGATATGTTGGACGGATAAGTGGTGTTTCGGTAGTGCTATTAATAAAGTTTCTCTTTTTTTCCTTTGGTCCAAAAAATGCTTGGGAGTAGTTCCCGCATTTTGTTGTTTTTAAAATGTTTACACAGAAATATCTATATATATATATGAACGAAATGTACTATCTGGGATGAAAAGCATACGGTATCTGAACCCCAAAGGCATAATCAATTCTTCAGAAGGCGAGCAGTAGTTTCAGACACTGTGTGCTACTCCCACGGAAAACTTTCTATTAAATTTAACTGGTGAGACCCAGTTTCTTATCGGGTCATCCAGTGCCGGAACTCTCCTAAACAGCCTGTTCCCACAGACAGCACCCTGCCCAAAATATACCGCATTAATGGCTTGCAGACGGATACACATACAACTACTGTTTGCCCTATTCAAAGAGCGTCTATTTCGAGATATGCATTTTTTTTACAAAGTAGAGAACAAAAGGTGAACTTACCAAAGTGCAGATAACAACAAAGTCCCCGAGGGGCCTTCGGCCGTTCGTTGTCGCCATTATGATGTGACGCTGTCAACGAATCAAATTAAAACTGCTACCATTCAAGAGATCTATCGTCTGCTTTTTAGCAGCGAAATGTGAAGAATCGGGTAAATTTCCAGTTCAAGTGGCCTCGGGATTCAGAGCAGCTGGTCCCACATGGAACATCTGCACGGCCGGTTGGTCTCAACCAGTCCAGCCAATGGTCGGTTAATCTAGAGTTAAGATGCAAAAATAGGGAGAGTCCAGAGAGTACTCGCGGCCTTGGTAGCAGAAACCGATTAAAACCAGGTCGTGGATCCTTTTTAACGCCCCCAGTCAGTTTGTGGTCGCGTGTTCTCAGATCAGGACAAGTATGTGGTTTGCCGTTGCCAATCAACAGTGTCCCGTTGGGTCGTGTATTCCAACAGGCGGTTGAGCAGCAAAGACTGGACACCCAACAGAGGCTTAGGCGTAGCTATCAGCTCAGCGGGCAGTCCACTTTATGGCGTTAAACCCTCTCTCAATCCCGACAGCCTCACTTTCCAAATTGTCTCCTTTTCTGTCCCCGACTAGGGAGGACCCTGTCGTTGGCTCGCGGTCCTGCCAGGCGAGACAATTAACTGCATCAAACGTTAACACTGAACTGCTGCTCGAGGAGGAAAAACTGTTGCTGACGACACGATGTTCACACAACACACACCAGTTGTGGCACACTCTCCCTGCGCAAACAATGGAATGGGAGTGAGTTAGGTGGCCAATCACATACAAAGTCGCGTCTACGGGGCGACATGGCCAGGGTTGTATTTACCTTCTGACAATATGCCGGTATCATACTTGCTAATGTATTAACAGTTTTGAGGGTAACTTTAAAGTGCATGACTTGTGTGAGGTTTCAGACGATTCTAGCCTAAATAATGGCATAAGAACTTAGCCAGGTGAAACCAACTAAACGAGGACCCCGGTCAACATATCATAACAATGGAACACATTGTAAAGAACGCTGGATGTAAAACAGAAATTCAAATAAGCGACAAAGGAAATCAGTAACTTTTAGGTAATGCACAGGCTCTGGCGGTTTGCAGAAGTACAAAAATACCCCCCACCAAAAAATAATAACAATAAAAATGATAATTAAAAGGCATTCGGAATTGAACGCAACATTTAAAGATAAGTAAACGGTTGTCATGCATGTTTATAGAGGTACACGTCTTCAAACTCTGCAAGGGAAGCAAGACTAGTCCTTACAAAAACATGACAAGGCAAGCGGATCTATCATTACAGAAACAAACTTTAAAATCCAACTGGCCTTCAAGATCGAAGTCCTCGTGTACTTTTATTATCCAGCTTGAGTTGAAAATTAAACTATTTTTGATGTTCAAATACAAACGTGTAGGCAATGGGTGATATTCAGCCACTTCATCTCAGAAAAACCGCACGGTCAATTGAATTTCTGCGTGGCCACCGTCCGCCCGTAATGATGTTGCCGGGTGACGGGCGTGTAGCACCGGGACAAAGCAGATCTCTCGGTACGTTGTTGGGGTCCTCTCTGCTGGAATTTTGCCTCGTTATCAAAAGGGTTTGGGAAGTACTTTGCAAAATTCCTGGCACCGTCAGCTATTGCTTGAAGACGCTCAAGCTGCAGAATTCAGACACATTTAAATCATTTTCGCCGATGCAGAATTCTAGCTCCAAATGACATTGTATGCAGTTCTACAGAATCCTTACAGTCCTCAGGGATTGTTTTTTATCAAGACCTTTCAAGTGCTCAGCAAAATCTGTTACGAAGCAATAACACGCAACGATGGTTGTAGGACCTAGATCCACCTGCATTCAATTCTAGCGACGTTCCAACCTGCTCATCGTGAGTTCTGTAAGCCATCTGGCCGATTTGATTGGACCAGAAAGAGAGGGAAACCCCTGACCTTCGGCTCAGTGGGAATAACTTTAGGCATGCGCTGAGTGTCGTTGCACTGTGCCTGGGATTTCTCTCCAAGGTCCTGGTAGTGTGTACTCCACAAACATCAGACACCTGGGGCGAATTCAGCAGGACCCAGTTTTCTGTCAGCCGGGGGGATATTGGTTCACGTGCACAGCATAGCAAGAACTAGCCGAAATCAAAATCACTGGGAGATTTCTCGTAAATTAGGCAGACTGGCCCTATTGGAATTTACTCGACAAATTCGTGTGCATAACAGATCTGGGAAATTTTGCTGGTACGGTTTACCTCAGCGTCTACAGTCACAAGAACCATTCACTAAAATAGTTTTCTGTGTCTCAACAAAGACGCGTGCGGAAACGTATCGTCGAGCACCGCGGATAGTTCAAGTCTGCGCAAACGGGAGGGCCTCGTTAACAAATTTCAGCTTTTCCATGGAATATGGAACACTATTAGGTTTTGAATGACTTGTGATCGAACAGTATTTATTTCATCAATTGGTTATCCTGTACTCAGTCACGGTCCATGTACAAACTAGCAGAGTTTTAGAGCGAAGCTGGCTAGCCGGATATGGGTGAAGGAAACATAGTGGTTGCACAATGGTCTAAGCCTACAGACATGCAGATGTATTTGCCAACTGATACCCTTGCGACCAGCCGGCCTTGAATGAAGCTTGTCGACCTCAGCTGGCCATCATTCCCGGTATGTCAATCTAGAGCCTGTTTCTGGTTTCCTGTGAGTTTATTTCCAACGGATACTTCTACGATGTGATTATGTTGCTGCCCTGGGGATTTATGAGGTTCTCCAGTTCACGTCCCAACTCAACAACGCTATAGTATAAGACCTAACGCATCGGTGAAGAAAAAACACAAGGAGGAAGTGTGCCACCTTTAACAGTATCTAGGGATTTACGGGTCGATCCTGAGAACTAAGTCTATATAAGGCCCCCAAAATATCACACACTCTACACCTGTTTGCTCGCACCATGGCCCATGGAGGGATGAGAAGGCGTTCTCATCTATATGCATGTACAAAGCCTACAGTGTGACTAACGCCAGACTACGGTGACCTAAGTATGCCATCACGGGGTGACCTGTTGTCTTGAACTCATTCATGTCAGGTGTTATGACACATAGGCCCACAGCCAGCAGAATGGATCGAATAGCACAAGTACGAAACTGTCAGGAAGAAGCGAGAACACGATACTCGCCTGGTATCCGTAAAAGTTCTTTTTACTCTCCGCCGGCAGACCGGGCCAATTCATGATCAATACAGGATACCTTCAACCTGTCAGCATGAGTATCAATGGGCATGGTCAACTCGATGATTACCTATCATTCGACACAATATATGTTCTCTATCATTTTGCTAACAAAAGTGCATTTTCTTCAAGAATTCACGTTCTTCGAAAATATGAGGCGACAAGGCGTAACCCTTTAATCAAGAAACAGGGAACCTCCAGCCGGGAAAAATTGAGTCACACCCTGGGATGCGTCCTGGGAGGAAATTGATTCATTTCTTCCGGATAATTCTGTGCGCTGACGCCGCTGAATGCTTGGAGTCTTCTCAAAATAGAAGGAAGTTCCATCCATGAAGTTAAAAATACTTCAGAATAAAAAATGACAACCCTCTCTGGCAGCGCATTCCGGTATTCGTCATGCCAGGGTTTTAAGTGGTTCTTAATTAATGCACAAATTGTCCATCTAAATCAGGTACTTAAAGACATGCATTGGAGGTCTTCGTGTCAGTAATAATGATTAAGACCACGTGACACTACACAAAAACCCCGCCGGAGACCTGTTAAAAACATTAATTGATAAGAAATTTATTGAGACTCGAGCGGTCATGTCAATTTTAATGCAAACCATGTAAATCAAGTTGGCCTCCCCTTTCACCGCTCCAATTATTCGCTTATCATTTCTGAAATGAGAGTTTTCTTTTGAATCACTCTAATATGCATCCTTCCAGGTTGGACTGGCGTGAGTTGCTTTAAAGTTATTCAATCCGAATGACTACAAATTCGGCCAATCATAATTGCGCAGAACCATCGTCAAGTGCGTCATGCAAAGGGCGACTATATTATCTTCTTTGCCGTCGCTAATCACCAACAATAGTCTCAGATCGCCAAGTGTCAAGTGTGCCCTGTCGGGGCAATGGTGTTATCGATTTCCACAATTAAAGCGAGAACTACTGGAGGCGCTAGGCCTTAAACAAGGGGAAAATAAGGGCATATTTGTAGATTTCCAAATTCGAACGCGTTGTTAATTGCCCCCAAAAGGCGTGTGAAAGAATGCATTTTTTTTTTGCGGATCTCAGAAATTGTCGCTTCCAAGACTCTAAGTTTGGATAGTACACGCCTAATGGTGTCATAATTGAAACATTCTGGACTCTAATTAACTACACAAAGTGCCCTTAGAAAAGTTTTTTTTTGGCTTTATTCTTAATGGAGATTCAATACATGATGTCCACAAGTGGCTTATAAAGTGGTTTACCGATCTTTTTTTCTTTCCGGATAATTTTTGTGAAGACTCAACTGTTATGTTTAAAGGTTTTTAATTTGAAAGTTACGGGACACAGATTGGAGCAGTATTGCAACTATGAAAGCACAACGCTTCACATAATCTCCCAGCTTACCTGTGTCACAAGACAGTTGAGAGAAACCGATAGGACTGGGGGGCTCAATCCCACACCAAATGGAACGGCAATTTTACCCGTTGGAAGTTCACATCCCATCCAGATCTGGACAAACAAGAAGAACAAAGTAAGGAGAAATCCTTACTAAGTACAGATAGCGCTTTAACTATCCTCGGTTTGGGCCCACTGCAGCTGCTCGATGACTGTGGCTCCATAGTCAATAATGACAGGATGCATACCCGGAGGGTTTGGCGCAAATGAGGGCTTATTTTCGGTGTTCCCTACAAAGCAGGCCAGCGCAATAAACACAGTGAATTGCCGCGATTTTCTGACGAGACAACCCCCTGAGCCCCAAGACTGTTTTAATTCGAGTTTCCGTGTGGCCGGGAGAGCAGCACTCGTACCTGAGTGCCTGCGTGGCACATTTCCAATATGAAGAACTCGAGAGGAGTGAGCTGGGCGTTTTCTTCAGTTTCCCCCTTCCTTTGTCTCGACTCCCGGGAGAAAGTTTCTTGCGAGTGCCCTTTGACACACTTGGAACTTCTCACCGGCTGTTTTGTAATTGGTTGCTCTGTCGGTGAACCAGGAATAATGTTGGTGGCCGACAGTTTTGCTCTCACGGGATGATCGGTTTACGAGAACGCTGAACCGAACAAGGGTCGAGTGCCTGCGGATTTTGTTAGCCATTTATTCTTCGAACAATGTTTGAATTAAAACAGACAGTACCTTGTAAGTGTACGGTGGGAAATGACCGCAAGATATAAGGTTTGATGTAAAACAAGCTAAAAAAACACTTATAACACAGTTCAAGGTTTTTGGGCCTTGCGCCTGCAGAACACCTGAGGGCGCTATATATCTGAAATGGTGCGCAATGAATTATTGAACATGACCATGTCTGCCTCGCAAACACGATGGCAGTCATGATGTCAAAAGTCTAGCAGACAACTTTGAGACAATGCAATACATAAATTGAACATAGAATGACCACAGCAAGCCATGTTTCAAAAGTTATCGTTCCTGTTGTCTATACAGCAAGAGCATTCTAAAAATTGCAACATGGAAAATGAATGTTTACGTCCCATGGGTAGAGGCTTCAGTCAGTAAACTTTTGCTATGGTGTAGCATGCAAGGCACGTGGATCCCTGAGCTCATGGGAATACTGCACGGATATATGTGAAGCATGTTCAAATCGCCAGCAATTCTGTGAATGTTGCGCTCGAGCCTTGAGACCAGAGAACTTGGTCTTAACTGACGTGCGTTTCGACGACTTGGCAACACAAGCTTTTGTTAAACTAGAGGGCGCTGCTGTTGTGCGCAAGCGTGTGAGTATTATTGTAATATACCCCAAAACTGGCTACAGTGGATGAATACCCTGCTTGGTTTTGAAAGGTTGTGAAAAAGTGACGCGTTCTTTCAGTATGAAGGCATTACTGTGTTGGTGATACAAACAACAAACCTTTCCTTTTTTTTACAAGGAACTCCACAATAAATCAACAAAATCAAGATGTGTATGACGATACAATAAAATGCAAGAATTCTGCATGCGTATAACTGACATTTGAAAAACAACCCATGTGCTATGCTATCATCGAAGCAAGCTCACACTTCAAAAATAACGGTTTGTTGAAGCTAAGAAACGTGAGTAATTTCACGTCCATGAATGTTTCATCGATTTCAGTGGCGCCTTCCAAAGACTCAATCATAAAGTAACGACGACGGCCCTAAACCTACGGGGATAGCAGACCTTTTACAGCACGCCTTCTGAAATTGACGAAGACCTCTTCTGACAGCTCAAGTTCACCACCATAAATGAGTTTATTACATCCTTACTGGGTGGCTAATTACACGACTACTGTGTCAGGAAAGTACAGAGGTGGACTCACCACTTGCTAATAGACAAGTGAGCTGGCGAGTAATCTGTCAAACGGTGTACAAGAGCTGCGCATTCGATTCGCCTAGTATAACCGGGACGTTGAATTGGCGCTTGACTGAACGAAATCAATTGCGTAAAGGGGCAAAAATCTACAAGGTAGAAATCCATATCCAAGAGCGAAGTCCCTCGTCCTCTCTCCTGTGGATATAGCGGGCAGTAGAAGCAAGGACAACCAGGTCAGCAGGGTCGTTTTTATTCTCGTACGAGGAAAAGTGAGTTCATAACAATCAACATTGATTCATGGTTTCCTGTTTGCTGGAGACCATTCGAAGATCGTCTTGTGTTTTATTGTGGCTTTGGAGAATTTTGGCCATAATAATCATGTAGCGCTGTTCATTACTTTTCCCCGTATTGCTATGGATTAAAGTTCCAAAATGCCATCAAAACATTTTGACTTTTTTGCTTCGTTTAAGTTCTACTGGAAATCGCAACATGAGCTGCGTCGGGGGGAACGCACAGTAACTTTCATCGACAATCTCACAGGCTCCTAACGGGAAAAATGAAATCGACCACAAGCAATTCTAGAGAATAACTACGCTGCAAAAAATGTTGCGTTAAACTGGAGTGCTACGGCCCGTCTGCTGCTGTATCGTCCGCCGATAACACCAAGGGTGTTAACTTAACATCTGTTATAGGTAATGCGATCGAACCAACAAATGTTTCTCACTCTCTCAACTCCCAAGGCAGAACATGTTCATTAAATACATGTACATCACTGCAAAAACCAATGCCTATTACAAACGCGTCTCAAGTTGCGTTAAAATTAAACACCCTTTACTGAATTAAACGTGTCTTACTGTGTTTTTGTGTCTTGTTTTAACACGTAAACGTGATTTGTGTCTATTTCATTAACACATCAACACGTCTTTGTTTAGAAAATAAACGCATCAACGCGTTTGCGTATTGGATTGTTAACACTGCGACACATGAAGTGTTACAAGGAATGTATTAATACATTCACACTTATTTTTACGGACTCAGGCCCGTTGCTTGATCAGAGACTGGGCCGGGACCGGGGGGCTCGTTTTCCCCAAAAGTGAAACTTTTGGCAGAGTGAGGCTCACATGGTGGCCCTTGAGATTAGCACATAAATATTCACGGCGTGTCGTAAATTGGCCTAGTATGAATTCGTTCGTCACCCAGCGCCCTGAACTGGTGCTGAGTGACGAACGAATAGTAAGAACATCATTATATTAAAAATATATATTAGTTTTAAAAAAAAACACACGACAACGAACGGAAGTCAGAAGTGAGCATGGGGGTCATTCAACCCCCCTACCCCAATCCCCAACCCCCAGCCTACGAGCCTGGGACTTAGTACAAACTGCACCATAATTATTACGAGCCACGCAAACTTATTGAAGAATGTGCAATGATACAGCATGGACTCAGAGCATGCCAGCTAGAACAAACTGCATCGGCACCTGACCATTTCAAACAGCGACAAATTACACGCGAAAACTGTGTACAAGTAAACGATTGCTGAGTCACACGATTTTGGCTTTTGGCTGTATTTTTTTGAAGACCACATAGCAAATGGCAAAGCACGCATAATTACCAACATACTCCGCTGGGACTAAGATGCCAACCCAATAAAATCAATAAAAATGGTGAGAGCATCCTTTCCAAATACGGAAACGGTAAGAAATGCACGTTGATTGTGTTTCCTCCTGACTAAATGTGCCATGAACGTGATAAAATCTATCGACGGCTGTTCTGCCTAACCCTGGAACAAAATAGCCCTGGAGAAATGTCGAAACCAGGCTGCGCCGATGGGCGACGCATTATTTTGTGGTCCTTTGGCGGTGATATCTCCCTTTCGATAAATGAACTATACATGTTGTGCTTCTGAAAGGTAGCGATTTCTCCACGCTCAAACTGTCCTTGTCTTTGGCTTCCCGCGACAATTTAAAAGTCAGGATATGGTCAACAAAGACGTGGAAAATGTCAACCAATACGCCGCGGTGGAAGTTGTCACGACAGAAGTGGGGAAACTGAAGCGTGTGTAATTGCTGTGAAAAGTGGAATAACATGTTTGGTGGAACACGCCATAACTGACGAACACAATCCTTTCTAAAACTGCTTTGTTCAAATGGAAGAAAGGTTATTCAGAGCTTTTTTATTTCGCCTTCGGGGTAAGGGACGTGATTGTGTTTTTCTGATTGAAAAGAACTTAATTATTTTTTAGCGCTATACTGTAGGAACAACAAGCACAAAAAACATACATTGTAAATTCTCCAGGGTGGTTTAAAAAACAGCAGTGAGATTTGTACGGCCGTTTCTCGACTAGAAGACACACCGAACGATGAACCCTCTGTGCACTAATCATATGGAAAAACCTCAATGTTATAAACGAATTTGCTAACAGAAAGAACAATTTTAAGAATTTGTGTTACCCTACGGGTACAAATACCGCAAAAGCCCCAGCAAATTCAATATCCAAAATAATGCAAGCAAATTTAAATGTTGCTTCTTCCGTTAATGAAGGACTAAGGTTCAAGTTCTGATACGTTTGAGATAAATCTACCAAGACCCATAATCGAATTCCTTTTCTAATGCAGCAGAATTCACTCTAACCTTTCTCTTGGTTGATATGCACGCGTTTTACCAAGCACTTTATGTTGGAATTTTAAATGAGACATTAAGCTGTGGCCTTCATGTTAAACTACTCCCACAGAATCATATCGCTCCGCAAAGGCTAGCTTGATTGAGGGTGGACATGAAAACCGCATCGTGCTGTACTCTCATTGTTGTCAATCATAGAACAAGGTCATACCTTTCATATAACGGCTTCCCCAAAGCTCTCGGGCTGCTTACCGTTTGGGCTTGGAAATAATTCTCGACCAATATGAAATCGTTCAGGGCAAACAAACTACCGTATGAGCCTTTTACTTAAAGATTCTGTCCCAGTTCATGGTGCCTCGGAGACCCCACCCCCTCCCCCCAAAAACCTGAAGTTAGTTACCACAGCGTACACTGTATGCTAAGTCAATCTATTGCCATAGGCTTAATTTCCAAGACCATATTTACAGTCGACGTTTCAAAATGTTCATTTATCAAGGGGAGTTTCGAATTGCAAAAAAAAAATAGTCCTGAATCTACTTGACCTGCGGATCAATGGATTAAAAAAAAAGAGATCGTCTCTTTAATTTCGAAATGAAAGTACGCGAGACAAGAACTTTGGCGACGGCGGATAGTGTCAAACGACGCCTCCGTACTTACCGCAGACATTAGCAATATGGCCATAAATCGCATGTTGTGTGATGCTGGGACCATAATGGAGGGAAATAGATAAATGGATGAGATGACAGCGTTGTCTAAGAAGTAATACGTGCCTGGGCATAGTCCTAATCATTATCTAGGCGTCATTAGGTGCATGCGAACGGTGAAATGTTTCGCTGAGTGGTTGCTTCTTACTGCGCTGATGTTCGAACCAGGGACTGTCCTGTTTGCCATTAAAGGTCCCTAGACTGGCATCTTGTCAAGGAAGGATTTATCAGAATTATCAGATTTCCTTTTTCTTTTTTTTTTCTTTTTTGCATCAGTGAAATGATATACTTTGTAGCATACCAAGAATTAATATCACATAATGAGCAGAACTTTTCTAAGCGATGCCTTAACCCAACCGGGTCACTCTTAAAGAAATAAGAAGACCACTCTACTCGAACACAACAACAAACAGCCCTTTCTGCATATGACTATTTCCAGCGGAGCGATTTAACAGCCTAAGACGAAGACGTCCATGCGGGCTTTTCCTGACGATCGGCAAATCCTCCGTCGTCATCGTCTACAGGACAAGCTTGGCCGGCCAAAAAGAGGGCAAGAAAGGTCAGCCTCAGCTCAAAAGCGCAGAAAACGCTAGACGTCATCACGTCAGAAAAGAGGATTTGTGTTCGACCGAGTGGTCGTGGGAGCAAGATTAACGAATGTACATGCAAACAAGAGGTCTGCTGACACTGCTGTAATAGGGTTGCTGGCTCCGAATAACATTACTTGCCTGTTTTGCTGCCGCAACATCGTTCTTCGTGTATTTTT
Source organism: Acanthaster planci (assembly GCF_054643075.1). Taxonomy (NCBI): domain Eukaryota; kingdom Metazoa; phylum Echinodermata; class Asteroidea; order Valvatida; family Acanthasteridae; genus Acanthaster; species Acanthaster planci. The sequence goes on from NC_141793.1 coordinate 1,025,055, forward strand.
AAGCGTGTTATACATGCATTTTCGAGGTATGGTTTCTTGGAATCAGAGCATAGATAGAGGCTTGCTGTAAATTCATGTGCTAAAAGGTGTTCCGTTTGGTAACAGTTGGCCTGTATGGTTTGCAAATAAGCGTCAATGGTGGGCTCGGGCAACTTTGTAAGTTTAAATCTAGATCATTGCTTGATTTTTACATTGCTCAGTGCCAATGGAGCAAAAGATTTTAGTACCTCTAGCCTTCGGTGCCTATAAGACGAGGATTCTCAGGAAAAAGAGGGCGCTATCCACGACGTTTTTAGCTGACACGCATTATGGAAGATGAGTGAGCAAACTGCTTTGACACGGACAGATTAGATTTTTTTGCGAATAATAATTAAACACGAACGTGTTTTAATATTAATCATGATAATCAAGTCCTGCATTGCTTCAAGGTGTGACATATTATTTCAAACGAAGGACACACTTTTTCTTGCACATAAACCAAACGGGAAATATAAAACAAACAAAACCAAACAAGAAACGGAAATTTTTATCATTGTTGACACTCACGCACTTAGATCCTATTTGATCAGTTATGGTTCTCAAAAACAGTCGGCACTATTTTTCCGATTCTATAACATTTTGCTTAAATTTTGTTTTAAAAAATCAACGTTAATGGTGATGCATAGGGCTCACAGTGTACAGATGGATGGATGCATCAAGTCACTGAAGTCAGTATCGTCTTTCCTAAATAATTGATGTTTGTTATGATACAAGGTAGACAACTGTGTGTAGACAGATCATACGTAAACACGGATCGGATTGTTAATTTACAGCGCACAATATTCAGCTCACGGAGTGACCGATGCTAAACGTGCCTCACTCCGCGTTCTTAACTCCCCCAAGGAGGTTGGTAACACGGGCACTAAGTCGATGGGGTTTGCACGCAATCTCCCCGTTGTCTGGTATACGTTTGAGACCGCGTCCCAGTGCCTCCACTGAGCACACATTAGCCATTTCGTGGTATTTTCTCAATTTCCCACATATCATGAGGCTGCATTTCCCTTCTGTAAAGTTCGATCAAACTCGTCATGCATGACATCACTTATGTTAGGCCAGGATTAAAATAGGAATCTGATTGTAGCACTGTTATAGGGAGAATTCCCTGAGTGACTGTGACTACTCCCACGCTGTGGATAAAGTATGTTTGAGTAACAAGAATATAGGCCCAAAATATTCAGCTCATTGTTACAAGCTATGACGTCACCATCAGCAAAACATAAAAGACTTTGAAAGACCATTTTCTAGCATGTGTAAGATTACACAAACATTTGCCTTAAGTTCAAATGTGATACACAGTTTCCAATTCTGCGATTTTAATGATTGGCGTAGAACGGTTACTGTGATGCTGCATCAGGCCTACCAATTTTGTTGTTTTTTTCAGTCTTTGCACTAAATGGTTTTTTATCTGAGTGGCCCAAATTATAAATTATTTTAAAGAGATTTCATATCGATGTCAACAACTTTATGCTCTTGCAAGCATAGTGGCAGCAAATCCCAATGATTAAAAATCACACGCATTCGATCTGATGCTTGGACACAAAAACTTGATAGACACCCGGAAACCATGCTAGAGAAAGGCATCTGGCATGATCTTGGTTATCTTCGTCTTCGCTCAGGTTAATAAACACCCTTTGCAAATAAAAACCAGCTTGCAGAGGAAGAGATTTTTGTGATGACAGAGAGTTATACGCACACCATACGTGCTCTTTCTCTCTTGTATTTTTTTTTGGACAGGTCTGCTTTTTTTTTCTCACAAAATATTGAATGAGGCTTTCAACTATAGTGCTGAACCATGGAAATTCGTTCGTATTCAGAGAAAGAAACCTTTTATAGAGACGGGAACGATAGGCGTACATGGAATTGCTTGAAATCGTATTGAGCAATATGTTCTCGTATATGCGTCAATTAATATGTCACTGTGTTGCAAGGACCGTATTCATAATGGTACAAAGCATCTGTCGACGCAAGATAATTATATGCGAACAATATCTATTTGTTTTCACTACGGTCATTAGCGATAAGCAAGATGGAATGAGGAAAAAGCATGCCGTCTGTTTCTACCGAAGGACTATTAATTGTTTAGCATGGTTTTCACAGCTAGTCAACCTGTTATCTCCTAGACTGCCTTTAAAATGGGATAGAGAAGAGAGCGACTCCCTTCAAGGCAAAACCAATTTCTTCAACTCTTGCTTTTAAAATTTAACACATGTCCCTCAGGGGTTGAAATCTATTTCTGTATGTAAGTCTATTTCTAAGTCTGTAAGTAATGTAATGGTGGATGTGTAGCTCACCGCCTACCAGTTTTTTTTTTTCAACGACAAACTTTTTAAGGATACATAATGAGGCCAAAAGTCTGTTCAGTTTCTGTTCTGTTGAGATGTTAGGCCCATCGCGAACTCTAATGGTTATGCCCTTCGGTGACAGCCAGGAAGTGCGAAGTGCCCATTCTTCGTCCAAACGGAATTTAATTACTTTCATAACTGCAATCCTGTATGTATAATAGTCGTACCGCGGTGAACAACATCATAGCAGGTAGCCTCATGAATCTACAGCAGCGCCTCGAGTGCAATAGCACGTCCCCCTAGGGGTGGTATGCACGATACTCAAACACGTTTACAAAACAGCGTATGCTTCGGAACAGCTTCATTCGTTATACCCTGATGCCGACAAGGTTGTTCATTTTCATATACATGTATAGTTTAATGAGTTCCATCAATTACATTTAGGCATGCTTTTCAGTTGGATACCCCATTGGGGTGGATACCGTTTAATGATTGTTGGGTATCGCTTGATTTCGGCAGCGTGCAAATTATCACCCCAATATAAAATGTGGCAAGGCCTTAATTATAAACTGTGCGGACTTTGCTGACACGGAGTTACAGCTCGACACCGCAGTCAACACAGCGTGGATGACGAAACCCCTCATCACAATGATTGCTTCAAGGAACTTGGGTCGGCCCTATAGTATGAATCTTACAGTCTGTGTCTCTGTTGAAGATGGTAGAGCGAGATTAATGGTTACGCATGCCCGAGCCAAAAGGGGCAAAAGGAAAAGCTCCTCTACCAATGCCGTTTAAAGTCTCAATTTTAGAAATTAAGATGCTACTGATTTTTATTTCTTCCATATTCCAGGATAAAAATAACACGAACAGTTGCCGAAATATCATTCTTTTCAGATTAACGACGGCGGACATTCCTTCAAAAAAGAAAAAAAAAGTTTAAACAAAAGAGAATTTCGGTCATCAGAAGACACAACCCCATAATTAGATTGATTAGAATGTATATTTTCGGGTGTGTCCACGGGCAAGGCTTCGCTACTTTAACGGGATAATTTCTTTTGTTGGCAAAGTATAGGACTTAAAGTTGTCGGGACATTTGTCTGTGCCACAAAGTTTTCGGTCCCCTCAAAATAGGTGAAATATTAAACTTGTGAGGTAATGATTGACCCCACAACTACGGAACGCGTATGTATAATCTTAAGGGATCAAGCCGTTAATGAACTGTGGTTTTGAGATGCAAGCAAGGTTATTGCATTGAAACACTAGACCGTATAAACGAAAGGCTATAGCCGTTGGGAGATACGGCAGAGGAAATTATGTTAACCCAGGCAGGAATCACGGGAATAAACTGCACAGACATTTCCATGTATTTATACCCATACATTTACACTGGGCCTCGATTGCTCGGACAAAAAATTGAATAGGCCACAAGGATTTTAAATTGAAAAGACGGTGACCATGTATTGAAATGCCCAAGCTGGTGGCGTATGAACAGACTTTCAATAATGTTTTTACTGCCATGAAGAAAACGGGCAAATTTAAACGTTGAACGTTCGACTTTTTATTTCAGAATATTATGTACAGTCATGTAGTGTGCAATGACACTCAATCTAATCAGTGATCATTTTCTAGAGCACAGACGCATCCAATTACATACGCAGAACGTACTAGGTAAAATAAACTAAAAAGTGATGATAATGATGCTCGTTCGAAACATGTCAGAAACAAGCCCTCCCCAAATTTCATCTTGAAGGAACCTTTCATCGTTACCAAAGGCAATAAGGTTGAAGCGACAACATGAATGTTGTATTTAGGTCAAGTGTATAGACACAGATCAACTTTATATTTACGTTCTGGATTCGCAGCAGGTGAAGACAAATACTTCGTGGGAGACACTGTTTTCACCGATATTCTAAAGCCGTGTGCTCAAGTAGATCCGAGAATTAGCAAAGCCAAAGAGTACTCATTATGAGAGATCGGAATGCTTTCCATTTCATAAAGTCACATAGGAAACTAACATTTCAAAAGGGGGTTTCCATAAGTTCGATTGTTCCTTTTTTTACGATATGCCTGCGCCTGAAAAAGGCCCATGATAAACACGTCAACCATCAGCGTGTTTCCTCAAGACAGGTTTTTACCTGCCGTACTATGATAAAAATAGGGAGGATCGGGGCATAGCAAAAGACGTCTGGGAAGGAAGCTAGTCGGTTGAAGCTGTTTGACTACGACCGGACATCGATTAAAAGCGTCTTAGACGCTCCTTCTACCATCCCTGCCATTTATTTGCTTGCCTCCTGTTTTTCTTCTCCTCCGGGGACCGGGAAAGAAAGGGTTAAAAAGCTAAGTGTTCAGGAGCTGAGGATCAAATATTGGATTTATGGCATTTTAGTGGGGCCACACTCAAAATTGAAAACAAAAGTGAACGATTTATTCCATTTTTACCGGAGAGGTCTTGTCGCAAAATGGTGTATAAATACCAAGGATGACGTCGGGGTCTTCCTGTAGGTGCGAAATGCTGCCACGTACGCATGCATGTTACGTTTAGCCCTTTTTCTGTATTGATTTTTGTAAAAAAAAAAAAAGGTGTCTGCTTAAAGGGAATTTTAATTTAATGTTCTTACGACTTAACTATTGATAAAAACTCAAACATTGAAAAGTAACCGCAAACAGTAAAGACTCACTGCCAAAGCCACCACAGGTGTGGATTTGTTTTGGTTTTGGCATCCAATACGACAGTTTGTGAAGCCAGATGGTTTCAAAGGGTTTGACTTAGTGCATACAGGTACGAAATTATTTCCACAAAATTAAAAACCTAGATTTCAGCTGTAAATAAGGAAACAGGTCTAATGGTGTTGCAATTGCTCATTGAATGACTATCATGAGCATGGTGAACAAAAACTCATCCAGCAAACGAGAGCTTTTAAAATGCATGACTGCACCACGCCGGACATTTTACGTATAACGTATTCGAGTGACTCACTTTTGAGTTTAAATCGGTGGTAGACGGCCTAAGCGTGATAAGCATCCTCCCCGTTCCAGTTTTGCATCAATGTCTTAATTTGGATCCCCGATCAGAGCTCTCTTTAATGACACAACGGCAACCTGCTTGGCTGATCCTGACTCTCGTTTCCACTGCTCGCCCAACATATTGGTCAAAATGAGTTCAACAAGGCGTGTAGAGTCAACGACCGAAAAAGAGGATTCCACAGCACCACCGCGGGGCTGTTTACTATAAGCCAGGGGGCTGTACGTCGTTGTAGGAGGGAGGGGAATGGTGGTACGGTGGCCAAGGCTGGCCATGACTAGCCTTGATTTCAGTAAGGATTAGTAGGCTTGATCGCGCTCCCAATAGTTGATGGCTCCAAGACTGACAGCTGAACGGGGAGTTGGTGAATTTTCTACCTCCGGTCTCATCTTGGCAAGCTATTGCCCTCGTAAGGAGAAGGCACAAGGGATCAGAAATATAAATTTTTTTATGCAAGACTGCAGACAATGAATCAAATCCTGCTAGATTCAGTTCACAATTTTCCATAAGATATCCACTATAGCCCACAGGCCTCGGTTGCATCGCCTCGTTATTTTAAATTCCAATTTAAGGGGAAAGAACACAACCTGGGAACATACAAAGTTATACACCAGTTGCCAGGAGAAACGTCATCAATTTGTGTATAAACACCAACTATGAGGGCATTAATTAAACTGAGAAAGCTGTCGACAGGCATTTGTTTCTTTCGGGAAAGATTGTCTGTAATATAGCGTATTGTCTTATAACCTGTTACGACGTGAGCTCTTGTATCCGCCAGAAAGTAGTAAAACTTATCCACTCCACAAGAGTGTGAATCGAAAGTGACCTGTCGACACTATAGCTGTCTTATTGTAAGCGATGCTTTCCGTTCGTCTATCCAATGAAATGAAAAACACCAGGATCAATCGGTGCCATTACATAGTAACTACGTGCATCACAAAATGGAGTGATAATGGTAGAAAAAACACTCATAATGGCATCGTTTTAGCATTGCATGGTATCGTTAGGTTTGGAGGAGTTCCAGACCGAGAAAAACAATTTGCTTCCGGCCGTGCGATCAAAGCCTTCACGCGCCAATATTGAAAATCTCTGGGACGACGGTTACGCCTAAGTGGATGTGACTTTGAATGTATGAGTAATCGTTAGTGTTACTGCTGTGGCCTAGATTACTCAATTGAAAGTTCCCCGCCTGCTGCAGGTTTAGAGGTGTCATTATGCCTTTCTGCCATTGTACTATGTCACTTGCAATTCGGTCGGAAAATTGTGTTACACGCGCCACTTTGAAATCGGAACACTACTTAATGTTCCTGAAGAGTTAGATGTATCCACTGTACTATGTTGCATGACATCCTGCATGTATCAGGCATCTATTTCGATTGAGGTTACTTGCAGACGCCAACCAAAATATGATCATTTACATCAATCTGTGTAAACCAGGTCCGATTTGTAGTCGTGATGTTGTACCATAGAGCTACAAACCCATGGTTGTACCAATTCCGCGCGTGTTGTGACGGATCTTTACTCCTCACATGATCCGTTTATACCTACCAGCAAGACCTATAGACGCACTTTGCATCTCCACCGTAATCCCCAACCGTGCCCCCCTCCCCCGGACTTTGGTGAAACGAAAAAGAAGTTTTTTCCGAAGCTATCAGCAAAACACCGAGTGCCCCCTCCGAAAAAAGAGGTTACAAACATCACTGTACCGATTCATCTAGGAACTAAATTAGGAGTGATTACTGTGGTGGAACCACGCTTGCTCGCAGGCAGTCCGCTCGCGTTAAATATCTTTTCCACCAATTTGCCTCGAGCTGGACCAAGAGAGGACATAATTTTCTTAGCAACGGAGACTCCTTTGGTCGGAACTGAATTTTCGCTGGTTCATTAAATGTCTATGAAACACACGCGTTACGGTCGCATTGCTATCCACAAAATGAATACTCCCGACCAATAATTATGGATCTTCTGAACCGGTGAGGGGGTGCTTAGGTTTGAGGTGGATAGAAAGCTGCACTTGCCAAATGCACGCCCACATCAAAATTTAAAAACGCCCATGTGTGGTGCAATCACAGTAATGGTGTCTCGTCGGATTAATCCATAGTTGGGCCCCTTCTGACAGAGCACCGATCGAATGTCTCGCGATATTTTCAGTCACTCGTTAATTCGTGTACTTTTTTATCATTACAATTTAAACTGAACAATCCCAATCACAAAAATGACCTGGATTGGAATGGTGAATATTCGACTCCAGCAGGCTTTAATGTCCGTTTAAAGGAGAGCCAACGTGACAAAGTGCGTTGACCCTGTGAGATACAGGCCCTACACGTCTCTAGCACCTGAGCTGACGGTAGGTGGAAGGTATAGATGTAAAACCCCCTGGCTTCGTGGAATAATTGTCTGGAGCATCAATCAGGTATGGCGATCACGGGCCCCGGCAAGCCCTCATGGACGCCCCTTCAGACCCCGTATTTGTCGTCGCTCTCTCCGCTGATGATCAAGTACGTGTTCCCCGTACGCATTTATCAAACCCGAGTACAGAGCCGCTTTTTCCCGCACAAACAACTCTCCCCAGATTGAATCTCTGGTTCAGCCTGTAATAATGATCTGTTGCTAACTCGCTGTCAGGTAGATCATAGAGTCTCATCGTTTGATTCCGGGACCAACTGATTACTGCTCGCAATCACTGCTTCACAAGAGTTTGGCCATTTAAAGGTTTGGCTGGCGATACAATTCATCAAATTTGGGTACGAAACCTTATTCTTTTTTTTCTTTTTCTGTTTTTTTAGAGTTTCCAACTCGACAGTGGTGCACATGGGGGTGGGGGCGGCTTCAGACCCCAAGAGTTGTTTTTTTCTGGAAAACGAAGGCAACACAATATACATGTACACCTTCTTAAAACTATTCAGCTCTGATATAGCCCAAAATCCTACTTCCCTCTGACGTAACCGGGGGAGAACTCGAGGGCTTGAGCATAACATATATGCAAGAGATGAGACGGAGAGAACCCCCCCCCGCCGCCTTGTGTTGGTCATTGTCTCACTGGAATATGAGGAATTCTTTTCAGACATCTAGGGGGGGGTATGTTAGATAAAATACTAGCCAATAGTGTGTATGGGGATTGGACATGTTGGCAGATACCCCTCGGTCTCATTGCTGGCTTGTATTGAGCATAATGAGTTGGGGATTCGGTCCCCCACGACAAATCCTTGGTACGCCAGTGCAACTCCATCCGTTTGTGTTAGTCAATTTCCTTCATGTCTTTCTCTAAGCCTTTAATTCTTTCCAAATACCAATGACGCAAGACGAATAACTTTTAAGACGTGGGTCAAAATGTAGTTTTTGTTGGCATACAAGCCAAAAGAACTTTAAAACAAAATAAGGTGTTTGTGAGAACACCTTGCTGGCAAATTAGATGGTAAGACCAACTGACAGGGTATGGCCCATGACCTTTGACCTCCATATTACTGCATTTCATTTAGTGTGATCAAAGCCTTTCTTCGTGACCGTTCCAGTGTTCTTGAATCGAAACAGGAACAAAAAAGCTGATAAAATATTAACAACTGCTGAGTCAGAGAATCCCAGCATTGCAAGTCTTCCACTGTATAGCTATTAAACGCATTCATGCGTTGCAATGGCAACAAACCGAAATACTGTTCCTGAACTGATGTGAAAAATGTCGGCTAATCTTACTTGGACTGCAATTATGAATAATGAATTATGAAAAAAAGTTTCTGTCTTACCTGGGACATCTACCCGGAATTAGATGTTAGCCTTCCCATGGGTAAAATGATAGACGTAAAACTCTGGGTTATGGGAAAATCCGTAGACCGTGGCCTCTCGCACTCCGGCACGATAAAACCTGACCAGTGAGCGTCAGCTTCGATTTCTGCATAGACAATCGAAAAGCAACGGCTTAAAAGCATTACAGCATGGCACGGTGTAGCCTGGACACCATACTGAACGGTAGCTGAAGAGTCAGTGTACAGCAGGTTGGATTACCATTCAGCGCCATCGGCGAAGAACGCCCCCAGCTCGAAGCTAGATCGCCCGTATAAGTGAGACGAACTTTTTTCACACGCCAGGACGGTACCGGCAAGAAATCAGTCATTCTTTTCCTCCAGCCCTAAAATCCGCCGCTCAGTGGAGTCCAAGATCGCTGAATAAACCCGAGGACAGGGATCGACACGTATATCGAGAGAGGCGCTCGTGGTAAAGGCGTGATGAATAGACCTATGTAGAGCTGATGTCAAAGGTTACGATGTGACGACAGAGGAACAGATTCTGTTTTCCTGTCACATTTCGTTCCGAATGAGTTGCCTCCTTGACAGGCTATAAGTGGGTTGAGCAAGAGAACGACAAAAGACAAATATACTAAGAGATATTGGTAGCTTGCTTGTCTGTGTGAACAGTATGAAAACATGCATGACGTTGGCAGGCTCATATATAGAAACTACGACTACGATTTCCATTTACTTTTAAATTCATGATTTAATTTCCAAAGCATTGCAAAGATGCAAACATATATGGTATCAATCACGCCATAATTTGTAACACTTCACAATGTGATGCGAGGGAAGCCTGCTAGCAAAAAATAAAAGATAAAAGAAAGACAATCCTGGTATCTGAAATAAGACCTGTTTGGTACGCAAGATAATGATGTGTGCTTGGTGTCAGCCATCGTAAAGAGGAAAATAGCAGTTTGCCTGCTTCCATTCCTAAATTACCGTGCGTGACGAATAACCCAAGGTTCGGATTATAACCAAATGGTGCATATACTGAGGCAAAATAGCACGAGGGATGCATCAGACAGCTAGGCCCTGGCTTTTTTCTTCTCCATGTATAACTGTGGAGCCGTCGTCAGCGACTGCGTGAGTTTCCTTCCAAATATCTTTCTTTTCTCTTTCTTTTCTCGGAAGCCCAAGGGTGAGCTCAAGACTCGGCACTGACCCTCAAAAGGCATATGGGTTAATGAGTTGTAAGGGTACACGGAATTAAATAGATGTCTCGTTTTAGTCAAAGCCGAGATTGTGGGGAGATCGTGCCTGTCCGGAGGTAGGGTTTATTTGCATTTATTTGCCTTTATAACAGTGAAGAAATTACCTGTTTGTTAAACTAAATTTTCAAAGGATACAAAAATACTTAAATTCGTGCGTGCCTCTCGAAACAAACTGCGATGAACAGTGAAACAACATAAAAATGTAAAAGCATTTTCGACAGTTAGTTCTAAAAAAAATCTCATGCAAATAAAATGCCCTTCTCTTCATCATTGAAATGCCATTAGGAAATTTAGTATGGCTTTGGTATGGTATAGTAATGCTCATGAAACGTCATACAGTTTTTATAATTCCTTAATCATTTAAAACTGCTTTGATATCAAGTTTCCCTCTTTCTTATTTCCTTTTCTTATGAAACAGAGAAATAACCTATATCTTAGTCTGCACTGAATTCATGCAAACGCCTGCTTGACTCGTTGCCTTGACTTGCAAGATTTCCGCTTTATTTCTTTGGGCCGCAGACTTGCTTCAGTGGAGGCAATGGTATAAACCATTTGGAAAAGAGGGCCTCTGAATTCGTTACGTCATAGTTACGTCTTACGCTTTCACAACTACTTGGTCTGTATCGAGAGCCTTAATGCAGTGAAGTTTACGACATTTGAAGGGGTCCTTTTATCACCTACCGCCCCGACTTTGCCTCAAAGTGGGGGAAGATTCGCATAATCCTGTCAAACTTACGTTTGACGGATGATGGGAGACAAGCGTATACGATGAGAATAGGGGTCTCCCGATAGGATGATCGTTTTTAAAAAGTAAGACTTACCATTTCCGTTGTGATGTGCACTGCTTGAGTTCTGATTGTTTTCCTGCGTTGTTGACTTCCAAAGCAGCTGCATGGGAACTTTGTTTCTGTCGTCTCGGTCCATAATCTGGACTAATGTGTGCCTATTACAGGAACTCGTTTCCTGTCAGAGCAGTGCAGATCGGTCTTTTCTCCGTCATACCTGAGCGACATGCGTCACTCTTTGGCATAGATGCCTTCTTAATGGCTTAAAATCCGATTTAAGCAAGCTAGCACAAGCTCAGTGCAACTCCATAGCATTTGTCATATAGCAAATATGTGAGTTTTATAGCGTAGAAATACAACACGACCTTATCAAAAACTCAAAGAGATGAATCCGTGCGTCACAATTGATCATTAAGTTTAAACAGCAGGGTAATATGGAAAACACTTCATAGTGCTTGGGGATGTACTTTAAAATGTACATCTGAGACAACATCTGTAAGTCAACATCTCAAACACTCTAAGTTCTCTCTAAAATTCTGCGGAGACATATTGCTTTGAAATACTGCAAAGATTGAAACAACAATCCACGTTTTGTAACTTCATTTCTTTACTTTACCTAAATGTGTTACTCCCTCAGCCTCGATTTGCTTCGCTTCAAGGTAACCTCAAAATGAAGTGCCTCAACTATATTTTGTAAAAGGTGAAACCCACAGCTTCAATATCAACTCAAATGAAATGAACATTGATAATGTCCTAAGGCACCTACCTAAACGAAGTGCCCTTCCCCTAACCATTCAAGTTTCCATCTTAATAGCTACCCAACATTCAACATTCGACCAAGCTGGAAAAAGCCACCAAAAATCGTTCGAATCACACCCTGAGTATGTTTCATTTTCTAATCCCTTCATGTTAGCACATCCATCGTTGACGATTTACTAGCAGGTGCCACTGGAGATGAAACAGTCTAACATGAATGGTCACAGTGCAACCACGAGGCCTGTTTAATTATCACGTCTTTGATAAGAATTAAGTTAGACGCCACACAGTCTTCTCCTAAACACGTGGACACCAATCTGCAATTTGAATTGAGAGTCGAGTCATCGCATTATGTTTTGCAAGCTAAAAACTGTAAGCCTCATATCACATATATGTGTCTCCTTGGAGCTGTTTTCATTATGTCAAGATTTATTTGCAGTGGCAGAATGGAACAAGAAAAGCAGATTTCATTCGTCACTCGACCCATTTTTGTATAATAACCCGCTTTCATGTAATCTGTTTTTATGTCTAGCATATTGAATTTCCTGGTACTAGTCATTACCCTGTAATCCAACATTAATGTACAACAGCATGGTTAGTCCTTCTTCACCTTTGTTCTACGTTTGTCCTGTGTTATTCAATGTCCTGAATAATTTCAGCTCAATAGTGTGACAAATTATTTTGGACCTGCGAATGTTATATGACAATGATGGCTTACCTTTTGAACATGTTTTGTCTATAACCTATTTTAATACATTACCGTGAGTGTCAATGTACATGCCTGCTAAATTTGTCAAATGTGTGACAGATATGCACGAATGCCCCCAAAGGATGCACCATTTCAAACCTGTCCATATCACCATCCGCACTCGACAGTGCATCTCAAGCGAAACAAATTTTAAAATGTCATTGGAAATTAATTGTACATTTTGAAGTGATGTGTTCTTTGTGCTGATCTTTCTTGACGGGCAGCCAGATAGCTAAAACACATGGCACAGGTAACAGACGCTGTACACCAATCATTTGCGTTTCTGAAAGTCTGCACGGTAATGTCGTGACAACTTAAAAAAAAATACTTCTTAAAAGCGTTTTGAATGTTTCAATATCTAGTAATCATTTGATATATTACTAAGCACTGTTCCGAATAGCCTTCGTGACTGCGATTTTATAATGTCTGAAATTAATGTCAGAGTCGTACGCTCTTGATTACAATATTGCAGTTCAGATTTTGATTTATCATTTCGATAGATTGAGACTTTCACTTTGGCAATTTTTCTAATTAGCTTCTTCAATAGGTGTTATGTGATCTTTAAAATTCCCTACACGTAGTCCTTTATTTTTTCATTGTTTGGTTGAATTGCGTCGCCCACGCGTGTTCCAGATTTCATAATCAATGATGCAATACTCAGCCGATTAGGGCAGAACAGCTAACGAGTAAATGTTATTTCCAAAGATAAATCACATCTTGTTCCAACCTTCATGGTTCAAGGATGTTTATTGTCTCCTGTCTTCGTCTAATTAAACGTCTTGGATTAGACGGATTGCACCATTAGTTGGGTGTGTCCGTCACGCACAGGATATGTGGTGCGTGTCAGCATTCATCTGTAATCTTGGAAAATGTTTTTGCCATATAGCCGGTTTGTGCGCGCTGATGAATGTCGTTCAGTAATACCTGAAAGGTCCTGAATATTCACTTGTAGTTGGTGTAACGGATCAAAATATGCCCTGAGACATATTTATAATAAGATATTTCGGGCATAAACATGTATATTAGCAGGATTGCATTAGTTAATAGCGGCACAAATTAACTGTAAAATCGTAAAGACAAGATAAAATGCATTTTTTACCTGTAAATTATTTCGTCCACAAATTAGGCCAAATGTCAAGATGCTATCGCTAAATCACTTGTGCCTGTAATATTAATGATGCGGCAAGCTGCCGACCCAAAAAGCTCCAAAGAATCAGTCCTCTCTACGTTGCGCGCGTTGCGCGCTTTTAATGAAACAGCATCCACGCCATCTCTTGCCAAATCTGATGATCTCGCAGATAATCTACCGTCAACATTTCATTACAACGGAACGTCAGCTCTCCTACGAGCACAGGTCTGGGTAAACTGACTTTATAAAAGGGAACCTCGGATGCTTGTTGGTGGGACGATGGGCAAAAAACGTTGATAAGCGACAAGGGGTAGAACTGAATGCTATTTATGGCTCCCTTAACATGATAAGGCGTAACGAGCTAAAGGCAAAGGGTGGTCTTCTTTCTACAGGTTATAAATGGTGGATAAACGTAGATGCACTTTCCAGAAAGATAAATCTTTTCTAGCTAAATTTGTATACAGAGGTACCTGGAATTGTTATTAACAGTCAGAGCAGTTACGTCAGTAATCAAATTCGCTCAAGTACAAGGCTAAGGCAGTTTGGGATAACACCTTGATCAGTTTTTTTAAACTAAGCCACTTCCCAATATGTGCCTCTCGATATTTTCTGTGAGGTCCCTTTGGCAAACCGTAGAGTGTAGACAATTTGGGTTAATGTGCCATACAGAAACACTTGGAGTAAGGCTGAGGTTATAACCTCAACGTCTTCGTTCACAACCAAAACAACCCCGAAATCACGAACCCGTTGCAAACATCATTCATTAATGTCACAGTGCTCTCTCTCTCTCTCTCTCTGCCTCTCTCGCTACGTCTTCAGTCCCACGATTCAACTGGACCCCATGGCCCATTGGATCTATACTTGTGAATCAGGTTCTTCTTAATAGATTAATACAGAAGTGGCTCCATTCCTTCACAAGTTGACAGCCTAATTGCTCACTATCTGAATTATGGGGGTGTCGTGTCATCAATGGGATAGGACACCTTATAGACAAATAAAACATGATCCCCCACAGGGAAGAACCAACTGTCGAATTAAAGCAGGATCGGCAGTTCATATCCCTTCCAATTCCCTAACTGTCTCATCCGGATCGATTTGAACGATAACATCCTACATTAGTGTCAATTTTCAAACGGATCTCTCCTTGGTGGGGATGGATTTTCAGTATGGTAGCTCATAACTTTGAAAGTCAAGGTCTTTAATTTGCGTTGGACTTGAACTGCGTTTTCTCCAAACATCACAGATTCTAATTCGCAAATGGCATTATTTTTGACTCGCTACGCCACGGGACAGCGCTGCCATGTACTGACACGCAAAGGTGAAAGTACACTGGTAGAGTGCATAGCAAGTGTTCACAATGTAGGTTTAAGTGCCATTCGCTCATTTTCAGGGTGCACGGCATGACATTGAACCTGTTGAAAGAAATGAGGCCGTCTGCATGGAGCGCCATGATGCTGCGGATGCTTAAAAAGCGCGACAATGCCGCTGTTGCTACTAAGCAACCTTTCCTTCTTGCCTCCTTCCCAATGTTTCAGCAACAAACGGGCTGAGCCCATCCTCGAGGAAGCCTGCAATACGCACAGAAAGTAGTGAAACGTCCACTCTTGGTGCGCATTAAACATCCTTTCCCCGGGAGGGCGCCTTAAACATCCGCTGCACATAATGGATAACAATTTGGTTTGAAAGGATCTCGAAAGCAGCAGAGGCCGCGGGACGACACAACAGTATTTACGTCAGTTTGTAACAGAAAGATATCAATCTTCCCTGCCGTCGTTGCAATGCCAGCATTTCCCCGCGTATCTGCGCCCGATGATGTATCCATGTTTCGTGGGGAGCTTGCGAGTATAAACCTGTCTTGCCCTTCGGGGATTTTACAGTAACAGCACTGGTTCACGATCATATCAATGGTCTACCTGCAGCCCCCTGCTCAGGAATAATGTGCAAAGTAGGAAGATGGATAACTTACGATGAATCAGTCGAGTTGTTCTCCCTGCGGTGTGGCGATAAACTGCGTCCAGTGCCCGTCAGCATGCACTTTCCCTCCAAAACACTCCTCTCGATGACGAAGATGTAAACCCATAAATCTCAGAAATTCACGTCTCGAAAAGGTTTCGTCGTTCTTCATCTAAAACACTTTTCTTGATCTGGAAAGTAAACGTATAAAACAAATTATGCTACAAAGCTCTTGGGTTAGCGTTTTAGTATAGTTTAGTATAGTTTTATACAATAAATCTACTATTTTATCACAATGAGATAATAATTTTTTCAACTTTATCAAAGGAGCAATGTTGTTTTGAAAAATGTACTGTCATGCAAAATAAAGTGACTTCTTACGGCCATTAACATGGCGATTTTTGAAGTTAATGTGACGCGGGGCAGACTACAGACGCGATATAGGCCTAAAGTACACCATACAAAGTACAAGAATGGCTCATACTCTGTGAAGCGAAATTGAGTGGCACAATCTCTCAGAGCACTAATGAAGGATCAGAATGCTAGAAAGACACTAATTAATCAACAGGAAATGGTCAAAGATAGTTTAGAAAGATGCATTAGACTTTGACAACGCTCAGCTGATCCCGCTAATAAAGGCTCTCTCGCATTAGCATTTATGACGACGACCAAAGCTAACAATGATGGCTCCGGGGGGAGCATTGGAACACTTCAGGCAATAGACAGGTTGCCGAAGAGGTCCCACCCCGGGATGACTGCGAGCGCCTTCTCGCTCTCGTCCTCTCCCCTTGAGTGATTCTTTTTAATTAAGCAAAAAATTGAACGTTTTCCTCCCTCTCTCCTTAAGAGTACATGTACACGGAGTTACCAAGCACCTGAGCAAGAAATACAAATTGGTTAAATGATCTTATTGTGTTGTTTGAAGTTTGCACGAATAAATATCGTTCTCCAAAAAGTTTCCTAGCGGAAATTGCATCAGTAATTAAGAGTGACAAAAACGCATGTAAACATCCTTAATCGTCATTAATGAAGTCACCGCTGCTGCAAGTTCAGTCGTCGTGAAGATCAGAAATCCTCCTTGGAACACTGAAATCATTCTTACTTTCCCTAATGCTTTTTTCATACCTTTGCTCTTCCAGCAGGTTATCGTCGTACACCATAACCATTTTGATGTTTGGTGTCACTGAAGTCATCGTCACAGCCACCGAAATCACACTTCAAAAACAGCAGTGAAACGTGGAATCTGTACTGGACGAGTGGTTCATTACAGTACGCGCAGGCTAACGAGGTGTTTGCTATTTGCAATAGACGTTTTTTCAGTGCACCAAAACAGTACTCCTCATGAATTCCTCGCATCTCAAACGCTAT
This sequence comes from Acanthaster planci, assembly GCF_054643075.1. Taxonomy (NCBI): domain Eukaryota; kingdom Metazoa; phylum Echinodermata; class Asteroidea; order Valvatida; family Acanthasteridae; genus Acanthaster; species Acanthaster planci. The sequence continues at coordinate 1,042,133 of NC_141793.1, forward strand.
CGACCATTTTCTCGCGTCTGATATCACTGTAATTACTAAAATTCACAAAAACAAGAAACAACTTGGAAATCAACAGGGTAGGGTTCGAATACGATCAATTAACAACTCCTTTAAAAGAAATCCGGACATCACCGGGCTCATTACAGTGCTCTTCACAATCCTGCGCGCTTATGAACGTTGCGGTCGAATCCATGACCCTAGTCTTGAAGGTGACAGAATCTCCACCTATAACGGGGGGGGGGGAACCGCCGTGAGCCTCAGTAATTAGTCAGCTCTCGTCAAAAAATTCACGCATAACATCCGGAGGTCCTGTTCTGGCACTCAAGGGGCACTCGAGAGGCCACTGGAAAGGCTTCTTAGAGGGTGGTTTATCCAGGCAAGAGGACAGTGTGAGGTACTACCTCAACAAGTACCGGGAAGGAGCCAAGCAAAGAAGGGAAATAAACGTGGGACAGTTGGAGTGCTTTCAAAAGGGGCCAATTCTAGCATGTGGCAGGGCTAGCGCCGCAATTTAGTCGATGGTGTTGGCTGAAGTAGCTTGGTAAATGCAGTCAAGTGGTGCATGGATTGAAATGCTAATGAAATGTGCTCGTTTTATTTTACATTTCACATGTGTTCACCTCTAATGTTCTCCCTCTCTACCTTCGTCTTAAAAATGTATCCGTAGGAGGTTGGTATTATCAGAGTTATTTAGCCAGATACGAAACGCGTATCCCATTCGATGTGAGCCAAAAATTAACCGTGGCCGGGCTTGTTTAATCTGAACATCATCTCCCAATCAATCAAAGCTCTCAAAAATAGACTTCGAAGGACCCCTGCGTGCTGTGGCTACAGTTCTGGGACCTCGAACTCGAGAGTCTGTCACCGACTGACGAAATCCGACGGGGGAGTAATCTGAGCTTGTAAGCCGCACTCATCAACACTTCCAGATCGAATTAGTCGATATACGTTATTAGAGGATGCTTTATAATCAAGCAGTTGAAGGAAACAACAGGAACAATGGCGAAGCATCGACGCCAATGCATTCTAATTGACGGGTTTAAGATCACACAGCGTATCAGCGAAAACTAATTAAGCTTAAGAATACGAATAAAAACACAGACTTCGAAACATTTTGGCTTAACTATTTCCGTTAATAGAGTAACTTCTTCTTTGCAGATCTACTCCTTTAAGTTGGAAAAGATATAAATATGAAAAACACGCGTCCCTGAGAATGTCAAGTTAAGTGTTGCCACGAACAATCCTTCACCTCAATGCATAACACGACAAGTCAATGAGAACACTGGAACTTCCAAGTGATGATTAATTATTTTGTACCACGAAGCTCGATTATCAGCCATGATTAATGTGGCTCCAGTTCTCATCAGGCCTAAAGATATTATGGTTTCAATATTTCTTGACTTCTTATCCAGATCTAAGACCACTGAAGTCAAGTGTATGTGGGGCTCATATATCACGGGTCGGTCAGTTCTAATGCGCTCGATATTTGCTCGTTCAAGCATTTGGTCTTTCTGCTTATATGTTCTTTAAGGCTGAATATTACCTTATGAAAGACATGCGCAACTAACATGCATCCTATTACCGATGCAAGTAATGTTACATTTTCTGAGTGAAATATGGTGTGAAATCGGTGGTGAGTGGAGAAATGTCACACCTCGGAGTCAGTGTTGCATTGTACAAATGAGACTTTCACGGCTGACCGAGGCAAGGCTGGCCGTGACATGACATCAACAGCAGCCTCTGTCAACATATTATTAGGATAGCACTTCTTGATAACCCATGACTGGAACCTAAAACGCTTCATGAGTTAAAGAGGGTACTCTTAATGATATGCAGGAGTCAAAGATCACATACTGTATATCGGTCAGTTAATGCTGAAACGATAATAGGAAGGGGTTAGAGATTTCCTGAGAACACTTACCATCATAAACTTCGCCTAGAATAATTATATATATACAGATATGGTAAGCTGCATTTTGTGCCAAAGATGTTAGACACAAAACAATGGTGTGGACATCAATACTTCAAGAATAAAGCACAAGCTTAATTACTATTTAAATAACGGTCCTTGACTTGCCAAGATAAAGTGGACAGGAAGCAGTGTCCTGGATTTGTACAATTATGAGAGTGGTTTGCACTCAACCAGACGTGCTGTGATTCGGCAGCTAAAGCTATTGAGTCTGCATTCCGAAAAGATGGGTCAAGCTTGCAAATCCCCCAGTTCGTCAAGTCCACAATTTTGGCTTCAGTGTTAAGCGGCATTTGATTGGGGACACGAGAGAGGAAAGGTCCCGCTCAAACCCGGCGCAAATTGAGCAAATCAGCGAGGATTGCGTTTCGTGTAACGACCTCCGTCATGTCGAGAGGTTCCATCGCGGGCACAGTTCCCGGTCAACACGGCAGCTCGATAAGGCAGCGTTGCCTTCCGCGCGGAGCAAATCACTCCAAACTCTCGCATAACACAATTCACACACTTCCCTGTTGACTCAAGAAAATGGGAGATGCAGCCGAAGATTGTTTACCATTAGAGCCATCCGATGGAGAGATAGTGCTGGTTTAGGCTGGCCTACGTGAGACTGACGCCGGATTTTCAGTTACCTGGACCTATTAAGTGTTGATTTGAGGGCATTTTGCACACAGAGCAGCGGCAACAGACTTTTTGCGGTCGTGCGAACTTTCGACGCCTTGCTGACAAAGTTCTTGACTTTGATGTTGTGAAGGACTCTGGGGTCACGCGTGAAGCACTCCAAGTATCGAAACTTTCAGGTTAATGGGCTTTTGCACGCGCGACTTCAGAAAGGGTAAGAGTGCTTGTGGGCGATAAAAAGATAAATAGCTAGAGTTCTTTAACCGAACACTAGAAAAGGCACAGCAACCTGAGACAAACGACACATCGCGATACATGTTTATACGGCCGGTAGGGAAGATGCTCTCAGCCTCGCTGAATGTCTACGTACACTGACTCAACATTGATAAAACAAGGAACACATCTAAGAACTTTATAATTTCGTCTCGATCAAGGACTCTTCTCTTTCTATCCACCATCGTTGTGATATAAACAAGTCTTGGTCCCAAGTCAACTGCTTGGTAACCAGCGGCCATCATTTATAATAAACGTAGCCTTTCATATTTGCATTCTGCACAAAACACTGAAGCTAATTCAATTCTAAATTGCTCTTCCTCGCAACGAAAACGGGACAGATGTCCAGTCTAATTTCCAGGACATGCTCGAGAAGCAACGCGATGATACTTAAATCAGCAAATAATGTACCATTTTCTCCACGCAAGATCAATTCTACCACGAAAAGTATTGTAATTAGTAAGAACAAGGTCACTATGGATGCATGTTACTGACAGTACCAAAAGTCATTGACTACTAATACAACAGCAGTAAGGAATAACTCTACTTCTGAATGTCCACATCTGTAGTTGATAATGGGGTTTCGCACACTGCAAAAATTGGGGTGTTAAATTTAACACCCCTGGTGTTATCAGAGGACGACACAAACACTTTTCACTAGTGTTGAAGTTTTGGTGTTATTTAGTGTTACTTTTAACACGCTCCAGTGCATTGTAACATTTATAGTTGTGCAAAGTAACACCAGCGGTGTTAAAGTAACATCTTACGGTGTGGTCACTTGATAACATTAAAAGGTGTTGATTTTAAAATCACATTTTTCGAAGTGTAGTCTTAACACTGGTGTGGTAGTGTAAATTGAGGGCCAAGAGCACCATTAAGGGATAGTACTCATGTATATACCCAACATAGGGGAAGCTAATGAGTTTGAGATTTTATGTAAACAAAGGTGGATTATATTAGGGTTTGCATCAGTGATATCCCGTAAACCCGCATTTACGCTTGTGTGCTACATGGCTGACGTGAAGTCAGGGTGTAGCATTATCTCCGTCCTGTCGGGTAAAACTGGAAAAAGACAAGCCCATTGTCATTACCTTACACAAGTTCATGTTTTGCCTTGTTTTCGATTTCAAGTACAGCTAAAGAGATAGTTTATCATATCTTAAATTTAATAATCAAAGTATTATCGAAAAGTTTACCCAATTTAAAGATCCCAGTGCTACGAAAATCACTCTTTGGACGCCAAGAGCTTAGAGATTCAGATTATACTATGACATGTCACGGTAATTGTTCGCTACGCACAGCTTTGATACACCTTTAAGGGCATAGCATCGCTCAGCGTGTTCCACCTACGACATGTTCCACGAGGCCTCTTGCCGATGTGTGGTCAATATTACTGATATGGGGTTAACATGCCAAAGTGGAAAGAAACATTTGCCACTGATGTTATATCTACGGCCGCAACAGTACTAAACTGCACGAATGATGATTATGGTACGTGCCGTTGTGAAATTATATATACCCAATGCTTGTACCTTTATCCACGAGTAATGAGCCAATTCACAACCTGTCTAGCCAAACAAGGTATTTAACATATTATTGAAAGAACTGGACATAGGACAATACCATATGCTGCAATGAAGTTACCGTGTCTTGATATAATACATGTACACGGGTGCATTCATTGTACGTAAACGAGACCAACTAATTAAAGATAAGCGCTGGATGAGACGCGGGGATGTCCGAGATTCACCGCGCAGGGTGCGAGCTGAGAAGCCGGTGAAAAGCGTATTTGGCCCGTCTGACGTAGGACCGTGCCCGCCACGTATCTCGGCGACATCGAATATGCACCCAACGAGCGACATTCGGCTGTGCTACACGCTGGGAAATTCAAACCATGCAGTAAAAGGTTTCTGTAAAAGTAGCAATCTCTCCACGAGATAGTGAGACCCAAATAACCTGTTGTGCCATAATTAAAAACTGAGGGATTTGTTGCAAAGGTGTAAAGAGATCAAACAATGGACATGCATCACTTTCTGCCAGAAAAATTTATTCTTATGCATCTGTTGCATGAAAAAAGTCAAATTTATATCATCTCGTGGGGTTGTAAATTGTAATAATGAGAAAGAGTAGAAATAGTATTCATAAATACCATGACCATATGTTTTCTCTGATCAAACCGAAAAAGGTTTTTTTAATGATCGAAGGTTTTTTCTAAAGTGGACAAGAGTGATCACTGTACCTCATGAAAAAATCTGTAATCACAACAAACCCCCACATGGCATCCGTTTGAAACATTCACAAACAACGGTCAAAGTGACTTTCAAAAGACACCAAATCTACAGACTACACTCCAGCATTTCCTGAAAATTCTAATATCCTTTGTCCTTAAAGGCAAATTGCGGAACACAACTAACACCTGATGTCATTTCGTTCCACTTCAGAATCTCATTTGAGCCTCCTTGTATGAAAAAAACCCAAAACTCCAACAGATTTGCGACCCACAGTTCCTTACGATTGGCTCCGCCTCCAGATAAAACCAAAGCACACTGGAATCGTGTCCCCGTGCATGCTCTAGAGATAAACTACGTGCACACGGCGAGGCTACGAAACAATACACGTCTGGAATTCTAAAGCTAAATACGCTATTAATGAAGGAGAATTCCATCAGACCAATACAAATACTTCATAATCGTGGACTTACTTTCCATGGATTATTATTATAATTATTACCATTATTATTCAAACAGCTACAAGGAGTTTGCATTTTTACTGAAATGAAATAGGCTACATGTAAAGGTTTTGTAGGACCACTTGAAATTCTGCAGGTAGAGTGATAGCCGTTAATCATTATAATATTCCCAAACAAGACAACACCTGCCAGAATGTATGATATTGCGGCACATCCACACCGCACTACCATAAACAAAGTAGTCGATACTTTAAACAAAGAATTACATCGCATTTCGTATTAGTTCCAAAGTAATCGGCTTTCTATCAATGAAACAAAAACGTGTTATATGCCGTTCTCTGATACCGATATGAATAGTACTGTCGATGCATACGTTAATAATTTAGAAATAAGTCAAGTAAGTTCCTTCAAATTTCTTGGTGTTATTGATAAAGGTCTTAACTGGAAACTGCAGTACCAGCAGATCCACATGTCAGTTTCACGTATACTAGGGATTTTGCGCAAGTTGAAGTACATACTGCCAACAAATGCACTACTTTCTATTTATAATACCCTAGCTTTGGCCCGTCCTCAGTACGGATTGTTAGTTTGGGGAGACTCTCCGTTAACCTCTATGAATAAATGATTACTATTACAAAAAAATCGCTGCAGGTTATTACAAAATCTGGTCCTAGAGACCATACCGAACCGCTATTCCAGAAGCTGAACACCCTATCAATTTTCAACGGATACAAATATCATCTGGGTATCCTAATATTAAATTTGACAACAATCTCTATATCTTTAATTAATAATGAAGCGGTCATATTCAGATTTGTGTTCACTTCCTGAGATGTTATGACAATCAAAATCTTTGCTTAATTCTCCCGTTCAGCTGTACCGTCAGTTATCTTTACTTTCTTAAATTATCTCTCTCTCCTCTATCTTGTAATTACAGCTGCATATGAATATTATTGTGACAAATAAGGAACCACGCAGGCCATGAACAAGCCTTTGCTTTCTGTCTGGCATCTGCCATTCATCATCTCCTATTCATTCTGTAATAACATTGTTTCTTTATGTTCTAATTGTGACGTATTGAAATAAACCAACCACAATCACGCAACTAGAAATCATGACTGCATAATCTTTTACCGAGGCGCGTTCCAACTCTGGCGGTAAATTGAGCGGGTTCTAGAAAGTAGTGCATAACTCACCAGGCACCTGTTTTCCATTTTCCATAGATCAGCCAATTAATAATTGTCGTCGAATGCAGGATTGGGCTTTTCATTGCTTATAGAAAATGAACAGCTTCATATTTTGACTGAGTTCACGTTTATGACGCTAAAAAGGCAGGCCATTCCCTGCAATGTTAAAGGTGACCAAGACGCTCAATTTCTACTAAAATTGCTTCTGTCCTCACCAACGTGTTTTCTCTGAGCCATTCTTACTCTTAAGGCTGCTGCTGTTTCCATTTTTCAGGAACTGATCAACTTGAATGACAGCCAATTTTGTTTAAATACCCAAAGCTTCTCCATCCAGAGCAACGATGTCCTTACCGAGCAGTTCAAGGAGTATGTGACTACATATATATTTTACGATCGAGTTTGATAAAGAATCAATACGTTGGTGACACAAGGATTCTCTGAGGTAGGTAGACACGAACCTCACTGGTGGTTCGTGTCTTATTCCATCAACAGCACCCTCCCCCATGATTTTTAACAAAAGATGTAATTTGCCTTCTCTCAATTAACAGTCACGGCTCCTGAGACATAAAGATTTTTTTCTAGCCGAGAAAGGACAGAATGATCAGCTCACCTTCCCGTTCAACACACAATACGACGACAGACACAGACATGGTTTAAGCGCGACAAGTCATCTCGCTTCACGTCTCTTCACACCCGCGTCTGCATTTGGCTGTAGTCTAGTCAGCCTCGGGCTACGCCGACCGTGTTTGGGACGCGTAGACAGCGTCCCCAGCACTGGCCCGTGTTGTGTACAGAAATATTCTGCGCGAGGTGGCAATCTTGTGTTGCGGACACCGATTGGCTGCTGCATGTCAGTAGCGTAGATGTGGTTGGCCGACGACATTCTCCCCAATACCTGAGAGTGTAACTCCTAAGTGTGTCCTTGCACTTTAAGTTTTCAGAGTGCAATGACATTAATTTATTGAAATGGTATATTGTCAGAATTTTGACCCAAATCACTATAGCCCTTTGAAGAGAAAAAAAGTTCAGAAAACCATACACGCACCTCTTGCAATATCTGCATATAGGCCTACTCTGTTATCATTTTGTAATTTACTGACTTTTTAACACCCCTACCCCCAAAAAATCCACTTTAATGTAAATTTCAGCGTTTTCCCACTCCGATGGTACCTTAAATACACGATGTAGTGCAACATTACCAAACAGCAGGTTGACGACGGGGCGTGACCTGCCTAGGGCTTCTCACGAATCCGTTCTCGATTGGAACAAACCTAAAGCTGTAATGTGTAATGCTTGCAAACTGTGACCGCCTTCAATTCATGTATACAGCCAATTCATGATGCCCTGATATATTGGATTCCAATGTCTTTCCGCAGGGGTCTGGTTCGTCAGGGTTGGCATGCATCTGGGTAGGTGTTCGACATCTTGAGGCATCCACGCAGATGAAAATCATCCAAACATTTTATAAACAATATATATTGACGTGATTTTGCGACGATGAAACAATCGAGGTTTTGGTTCATACATCTTTACAAACATGATAGCGTCAAGCTTAGCCTCAGGTGACCGGCCAAATTCATTCCGCTCACAACATAATGACGGTTTTTTTATCCTGACCACACACCTTTTCTCAGAGCGAACATGTTGGAGAACAATTATCCACAGCCCTGTGTCATATCCAAGAGCGTGTCAAGAAGTACAAGGGTTGCAGAGTATTGCAAAGAGTATTCGAGTAAAGTAATCTGGAATGACAGTTCTACAAACCTGATATCGTGAGGCAATTCACGACGGAGCAGTACAAACGCTGGGGGTATAGACGATATTCTAACGACAAGGAGTTTGCCCGTCATCACAGGTGACAGGTACAGGTTTTTAACTTTGTTCCATGACTTATCACCATGTAAATATTTGGGAGGGTCACTGCATGTTGTCAGTGTCAATGGGAGACGTCGAAGAACATCTGAATACTGTTGCTTTGTGCAACAACAGGAAATCCGAGAGAAAAACATGAACCACCTCCGATGGGGAATTCCATACTCAACTAAATTAATAACTTTCGACTTCTTCCTATTTTAAGGAGAATGGTTTAGGATGTGCACTGCATTGGTTTCTGCATCTCTTCCTCTTTTAAAAGGAAGTGAATCTTTTTACGAGTGAATCTTCCATCAAATATCGACTTGTTCTTTGCAAACACTTTAATACGATAACCTAGAAACTCTGCAACCAGACCAACTTCCACATTCGTTTTCTAGATAAAAATGTACTCACCGGCCACTGAACTGGATTTCCGAATGTCGTCCGGTACATGTATCATCGTAAAATTGAGTTTTCCTGTACTTCTAATTTGAGCATATCAACCAGGACAGCTTTATCTGATTCGCCTGCATTAAAAAGAAAACGTGGCAACAGACAAGGCCTGAAAACAGGGTAAGGTTATAAAATGACGATATTACCTGTGACACTTGCTCACTCTCGGACTATCATTCATACTGATAAGTAACGTGAGAATATCTAGTCTGGCGGCTATCTGGTACGGTGCCGCTCAATATGCAGTTCCATGTGATGAGCGCCCTCTTTGAATCCAAGCAGTCACTAGATGTTTATGCAGGTAATAGGCCTATAATTTGTTTTGAATCCCTTTGAAAAACACAAAGAGGGGGTAGGGGGCGCTGTTAAATCGACAGACAGGCAGGACAAAAGCATCAGTGTCTAAGGAATTGGCAACAGCCTATAAAATGAGTTTATATTTTGGTCAAGAAATAATCTTGCTACAAAAGGGTACCACCCACTATCCAACTCGACAGAGAAGAAACACCAGACAAATCCCCGTACCGTGGCAACCAGGTGGTGACTTGCCATTGTTTGCATTGTTGTCTGAGCAGTTGCCATGGCAATCCAAACATCTGATGAGACTTAAAATAGTGTGGGAGGCAGTCGACGATTGCCACTTTGTTGCGCGATATTAAATCAACCACAGTGCGTTCGCACCTATCTGATAGCTTACCGCTGGGTAACTTAAACCACCTCCTTCTGCATTTTTTACATCTCCAAAACGAAGGACGTCATCATGGATGGCTACTTCGCCACGTACTACGTGAGTTATTCCTTATTTTGTGAAATTTATCCTGCCTGTTATTTGTTAGTAATCCCAACTAAGAAATCAACATAGGTTTTTCGTGATTGCATGCGCAGTTCGAATATTATTTAGCTGTGATCTATTTCAGATGAAACAATACTGTGCAAATATTTGCAAACAATTTCTTAAAAAGATCTTTAAAAAAATAAAACATTCGTCCCTTCCACTGTACTGTTGGAAGCAAAATATTTTGATCACTGTTGGTACGTGTAAATAGCACACGAATAATTACACGAAGCACATCGACGCTAGGGTGTAGAAATTATTATTTTGGCAGTAAACTGTAGGCAGTGATGAATTATGGTTCGACAGGTAATATCCATGGCTAGTTAAGCGTAACATAACACACAAACGCAAAGACAAGCATGCTACAAGATAAGAGTGTTTGATGTTGCATAGAGAAGAGCAACGCTTGATCAAAACCTTTCGTCGGGTTGATGAAGAACACTACTCTCGACCCGAGGTCTCTAGTAGATTCTGTAGCTCCATTCTCTTTGGGTTGAGGTTGGGGAAGATCTAAACTCAAGTTGGTTTTTTTTGGGGGGGGGTTTGTTTGTTTGTTTGTTTGTTTTCTAAATCTAGTTTGGAAGAGGGGTATATTTAATGCTTCTGCAGCAGTTTATTCATATTAGCAAGGACGTTCATCAGATGAGTCGCCTTTACGATATTTAAATAACAAATGACCAATACAAAGGAAGGTGGTCTAGAAGATACAGATAATTTCCCCCTTCTACTAAGTTTAAACTAAAATATTTAAGCTAAAATAACCACACTTTTAAATTGGACTGTGATAAATTCAAGGTTTAGTATACCACAATGAATTATTGTAATTACACACCAACATCATGTATGATTTCGGCTGTGCAGCTATTGAACCAATGCTAATACCAATAACACAACGAAGACAATGGTCGGCAATCCAATGGCATGGGACGACGAGTTATTGATTTGTAACACACGGAGCACGTTTAATAAGAGAGCTGTATCTGTCTTTCGCCATGCTCCGTGATACTATCTGCAGTTGTTATCGATAATTTTCATCGAGTGTGCAAGATTATTTTATTGCAACGTCCAATGGTCAAGATATGCGGTCCAAGAGTTTATTTTCCCCTAATCCGATTCAAAGGGCCAACTCTTGACACGACACTCTCTCTTCGTAAAGGCGCGAATAGCAGGGTTCTGTTTCCTGTAGTAAAATACACTTTTGTCATGTCAAGGAAATGATAAATTAAGCTGAGAGCACTGAAGCGTAACAGTCAACACGATGACTAATCCCATATTTGGTATGGCAGAACGAAAAACATCGCAAAGATAACCGATTTTGGATACAGACAATTCCTATACTAGGTAGCAAAAGACCGAACAAGCACATCTCAAAATAGAGAACGGGATAATGCAACTGTTCTGTTAAATTTGCTTTGGAAAAGGTCTGTTCTCGCAGATATTTAACATCCAGTAAGTATACCAGCATTAAAATGGCCAAAATCTGGTTGATTTTCCCGTCACGTACAAAAGAAATTTAAAAAAAAATAATGAGTCACATTCGATACTGGTATAGCAGTTTCGTCATTTGATAATTTCCTTTTGACAAAATATTCTTAGTCCTCGATCCAAGTACGGACGCCATAACCGTTAAAAATGCATAATCATACAAACAAGCTGGATGCATCACCATGGTAACAGCAAATTGCTCGTGAGGATAATTAGACGCTGTATTAAATTTTTCATGAAAATAATCTTGTCACAATAGACGTGGCAGTGGCAACTACGCATTTGGCCTCGCTGAACGACCTGCCTCATTTTCCCAATGCCAAGCTAATGTAGAGATAAATGAGTCAGAACTGCAGAGGAATTCCATCGCATGTTACTCAGCTGGTAAAAACGGTGAAGGCAATATGCAAGTTTCTGTCACGTTATTTTGATATAAAAGTATGTATATGTAACAATAAATGAATATGAAACTCTGAAGTATCATTTTATCACGCAATGTTATTACCTGGTACACAGAAGTTTGTCTTCGTGTTGCTAGATAAACTACAAATGTGCCTTCGTTCAAACAGTAGCGTTTGACCACATTGACAACATAAATTTAAAAAATACATGCAATCCTATAATCCAACACATTGAACCAGCACTCAGATACTGAAACAAGTCTCCAGATTTAAGCCACTTTCCTTCACGACCATCCCAACAGCTGTACTTTGGAAACTGCAATAAATTTTCTTGCTCAGGGGCACACACTATAGTGATCCTATAGCCAATTCCGGTGGCCATGGTCACACCATCACTAGTTCAGTGCAGTGGCCCCTTTAATGGCAACGAACATTGTGACGGTTTTTATGCAGAGCCACTGTTCTGTGACAGTCGCCCCTCACAAACCTAACACAATGTTAGCGGCATTTATGGAGGCCATCAGGAGTGATCAGTGAAACGTCACTAGATTATGGACCTTGATCATGATACTGCCATGTTTGTCTTGACCCCTGTATATCCACTGGCAGTAGTAATACAACTTACCGTATTTATAAATGGGAACAGACTATTTCTCCTTCCAGCCTCAGTCCATATGATGCAAGATATGGGGCGGAGAGAATCCCACCCCCTTTGTGTTGGTCATTGTTTGATCAGAATCTCAGGAATTCTTTACAGACTTCTGGGGGGATGTGTTAGGTAACAAGAGTCTAGAGTGTGTATAGGGCCCGGATTGGACATTTTTGGGGGGTACCCTCAATTTGGTTACATTGCTTTGAATGGCAGAAAAAGAGATGGTTGCCCAATGACGGTGGTCTATAGCCAGAACCGACGTAATTCTGAACGGAAATGCCAGGATACAAATCGAGTCCAACACAACACTGAGTACTCCATCTTACGTATGCAGCGGAACACTGTTATAACAAAGTTCTTGGGACTTTACCTCTTTATAATTTGTACTTTGCATTGTTCAGTAATAAAAAAGAAAAACAAAGACATGGTACCCTCGTTGTAAACATAACTTTGTATTATTAGTGCTCTTGTATATGATGGGCATACAAGGCTTTTTTCAATCAGCAGTAATTTAGTAAAATCCAGCCCTGGTTTTCCCATTGGAAATTTTGAACCCTGATCCCGAGGCATAGATCGAGTTGTAAATCTGGAGGCCGTGTCATGTGCTTTGCTACGCTGTACTTTACAAAGTATTTGGAATACGTTTCATTGCTCGGGATATTTAAGTGACCAATTGTTATCGATCCGTAATTCCTCTGCAGACTAATCCCGATGAAATGATAGGGGCAAGCAGGCCAAAACAGAACTACGCCATGCACAGGCAACTCTTAAGCTTCAAAGCCGGAGTGCGGCGAGTTGACAGCTTTTCTGTCGAACGACTCTACCGGCACCTCCAGGCAGTCATCCCACAAAACCTCACCGTGAATTCCCTCGGGGCCCTCCGTGACGTCATAAAGAGTATCCCACCATCACCTCAAAGGCACAAAAGCAAGATGTTCTTCAAGATGTTCTTCGAGTACATAGAGGACCTACGCCGACTGGCTTGGACCTTCAAAGACAGAATCTACACTGTGCTGTATGAGTTCTTTTATGACAGCTCGTTCATACGTCTCCGAGACCTGCAGGTCAAGACAGGGGGTCTGGTCAAGGGGCAAGGCCAAGGACTGTCACCAGACTTGATCAAGGAGGTTGGGGAATTGTGCCGACAGCTCTCGCTTGATGTGGACAGTCTGGAAGAGAATGTCAACAACTGGGAGGAGCTTCTTGGAGAGTCTGAAATCGACCCGACTCTATTCGACGAAACGTCGGCATACCACATTTGTCAGTTCAAGGACTGCAACCGATTCGAGAACATTCTAAGGTTGGTTCCAGACGTGCTGAATAAGAGCGAAATGTCGGTGGATCTGGCTAGAGATTGGTGGTGCAAAGCCGAGCACATTCGACAAAAGTTGGCCGGGAACCCTGCATCCGACAGTGGGATGTCATCTTCATCGGAGATGGATGCCCCATCGGTAATGTCCAAGGCTTCGCAAAAGAGCACACGACAGGTCGCCAAGAACAACCCAGTGCCGAAACAGCCCGTTGACGTTCGAAAGAAGGTAAAAAGTCTCGCAGACATGGACAAGGAGCGAACCTCATACGTCAATAAACCAGCACCTGCACTAGAACCTGGAAATCATGGGAGAAGCAACATGTCTAAGTCCGTAGACAGATCAGGAGGTAGCAAGAAAAATGCCAAGCCGGAGGCTACACGAGAAACCGGCGTAGAAGGCCAACACGAAAATGGCAAATCGTTTGCAAAAAGGCAGCCCGATAATTCCAACGATCGATCGCCTCTGAAAAGGAGTACCAACCAAAAATTGAGAAAAGCTAAGGCCGAGTCTAAATCAGACGATTTTGAAACTGCGGGAGGGGAAAATCAAGTGGGGGTGGCGCAAAAAAGTCAGGCAAGTGAATCCAAAATGACCAAGAACACGACAGACAAGGCCAGAGTTAGAAATCGAGGAGGTGAGGTACAGAGAAGGAATGACTCTCAACAACATACATACCAGGCAGATGGTGAAGACGAGGCAGCAGAGGACAACAGCGGAGGGCAAACCGATGAAGAAGATGCTGCAAAAAGGGCTAGTTTACCAGACCTACAGCCTCAACCAAGGGGCAAGAAAATGAGGGATCAAGATGTCAATAAGAATCAGGAAAGCACGTCTCCGATTAAAAATGAAAACGGCAAGATGCCTTCGATTCACAACGATGGCGACGCCAAAGTAAGGCCCAAAGCACCTGCCCAAGCCAGATCAACCAACGCCAAAACGGCCCAAGAAAAGTATCAAGAGCAACCCATTCCCCGCAATGCGAAAGAAGCCCTGGTATCGATGCAGGGCACAGAGGATAGCATGGAGACTCTAACCCTGGAGCATGACTTGGAACGCCAGGAACAAGAGTCGCGGGGGTCCGGACCGCTTTCCTGGCAGGAGAAAAAACTGGAGAAGCTTTGCCAGAAGTTGGAGGAGCTCATCGAGAGCAAGGAGACCCAGCAGGCTGCTCTCAAGCTCCTGACTGTCATGAAAGACAATGTGGCCAGAGAGGTGACCAAGTACCGGGGTAGCCACCGCCTGAAACGGAGGCTGCAAGCCAGGGTAGCCCTGCTGACAGAAAAAGCGCATGGGTGGAAAGAAGAAACAAAGAGTCTGGATTATCAGCACCGGCTCCTGTCAGAGGACCTCAGACTGGAAATGAAGCTGAATGGATCTTTCTACAGGTAAGCATACTTAGTACAAACAAAAAGTTAGTCGGACAAAATCCTGATTTAATATCCTCGTCCTTGGCGCACAAGTAACAGCACACAAGCCTGAATCGGTGGAATATTCTGCTTGAACGTTTCAACGAAAAAAGCTGCATATTCATCACAAATCTAGCACTTACGACTTGTATTAGCAGTATCAATGTGTTTCTAAAATTATAGAAAGGAATTTGTAAAGCATTACCCCATCGAATAATAATAATAACTGATTGATTGATATTTGAGAGGATATTTGCCTCGCCTCGAGTTCCTCGCATAACATGTTTGTGTATATCTAAAGTTTGTTGTTAAGCAAATTTCTCGGTCCTGGGAATTTTTGAGGTAGTGCAAATCTCACTTTAAAACACCGGAACATTGTCTTTTACCTCTTCAATTTTCAGACAGAAAAGACGGAAATCGCTGAAGGAAAGGATCGCCTACCTCAACGAAATTGTCCGGAGCGAACGACTCGGGATGGAGGAGCTTCTCCATGAGTTGGGAAAATTGAAAGACGTCACAGACCAGTTGATGTACTACGGCTTTCCCTTCGAACCCTACTTCGGTGAATTCGAGATGGAGTTCGGAAGGCTCGGTGGATACATACCAGACTACTGGTACAAACATGGAGCCTTGGGTGGAAGTCTCCAACCGAATAAGGTTGCCAAATTTCTTCGCGATGAAGAGCTGCTTCTCGGCAGAAGCCTCCAGAGTAGGTACGAGAGGTCCATCTGGGACGCCCTGAAGAGGGAGAGTGTAGACAGCATGCCACTGCTGAGTCCTGAGGACAGTTTTAGTTTTCCCTCTCGAGCCCTTGAGGAGAGCATGGACGTGGCTGCCAGAGGAAGCCGAGGTAGGAAGGAGCAAGGGCAGGGTTACCAAGGAGATGACGACTACTCCTCCGATTCTGACGGTGGCAACGATGAGAGGTCCGGTGACAAGAAGCAACAACCCCAGATGTACGATCTTAAGCGGGACGAAAAGCAGCCACCATCGTTCGTACCGATCTAGATAAAACCCACGCTTTTTCAAGATATTGTGATGTCACCCAATATTAACTACGCCAAACTCGCGCAGTTAAAACAGCGGTCGTGGGAAAAACGTTTCGAATTTGTTGCCATTAATTTTAAATTGAACATCAAAATTAATTAAGCCACATTGAATATATTAGCCAAACTAATACAAAATGACGTTTAAGTGAAGTTGCAAAGGAGAAAATATGATAAAATGGAATGAATAATCCACTATTCAATCAATCTCACTTTATTTCCACACGCGACAAAATATTGGGCATACATGTATAGTGTATAGCAGAAGAAAATATATAAATAATACATTATGTGGAGGATCCCATAAGAAGCAAACTTTCCGAACATGACATACCCCTAGAAAAAAAAGCTATTTTTGAAAACATATCAGCAGGGTGAAAGTTTCGATGCATTACACATACATCTTTTTTTTATGATTTCAAGAGACACTACAACAGTATATATGCAGATTTGTACACTTTGTCAAACTTGTCAGCACAAGATTTGTTTATTTCGACATGACCATCAAACATGTTAATGTTTATTATCCTTTAAGAAAAAAAATACTATTTAACACGATCATTTCAAATTATTAATATTTCCTCAGCAGTTTTGTAGGGTAGATTTATACAATTTTGTAATTTCACACATGAAAAAAGAGTTGTAAAAGTTTGCCGACTGAAAAGAAGAGATGAAAAATCGTTTCTCTTGAGAGAAGCCTTCGAAAAAGTGGACTTGTGGGTGAATTGAAATGCATAAGTATGTATATTGTGATGAACGCATTCACGCAATTTTAAAATTATCTCTTTGACAGTAGTCTACTGAACTTCAAGGTTTATTCTGGTCACTCTTTTAAAAATTTCAAATTTTAAGATAAGCTATTCCAACGCAGTTCACGGAATTATGACTTGCTTGTACATTGCGATGCACCCTTTCCGGATCGTAGTCTCGAGAGTACGTAAAAGCTCTTGCATTTTCGTCCAAGTATAAATTGTGTTTCGCGAAAGACAATCAAGAAAGGCCAGTGATATATCGTATAATACATTCATATATACCGCGCTTTAATGTAAATGTGCCTTTTGCCAAAGCGACTTATCTACATACGAAAATGTGACCCGTTTATACAAAACCAGGACAAAGTGGCACTGAATAAAATATTTATACAGTTTTATTGGATTGGACAGCGAAATCCCTTCTCTTGGGATTAACGCTACAACTAAAAGGTACAAAAATTTTATTTTATTTTATTTTCCAGCTATTTTGTCAGGATTTCGTGGCAACGTCACAAATCAGTCAAGACATTTTCGGCAGTTATGCGAAAAGAACATCACAGATTTTAGAGAATTGTCCCAGAAACTTTAAGTAACAATGATTTTTAACTGTCATCATCTTTCTTGTTAGATCTTTTTTCCCCAAAAATCATTGGAGTGCCTTAAAATAGGAGTAAATTTGTGATTTTCAGATTTATCTTAAATTACAGAGTTTGGGGGAAAATGTAGCACCCAAATTCATTTTGTAGTTAGACTGAATGAACAGCACCATGATAAAGGCTCGAATTTACGACTCTTTATTCTATAACATTTTGTCATATTAATGTACTTCATATTAAACAAAGATTAAGGAAGACAAAACAAATTCTACGCGGTGCCAGGTATACAAGTACGCCGATTCTAACGGCTACATGTTACAGCTATATTTCTGCTTTTGCTTAGTATCATTTTCAGTCCATGCCTCCTGTATTTAACCTTAAACTAATTCTGAGAAACATGATTTGGAAGTACTGTCCCAATTGACAATGAACAGCCATCGTTGAATATTTTATCCCTACTAATCAACACTCAAGCAGGTGCAGTCACGCATCAAAACATGGGCTCGAAAAGAACCATTTTCTTCCGTTTGGGGTGCATTCTTCACAATTAAAGAGAAACTTTTGCTCGCACAGACATCCAAATTGTCATGTCCCACTCTAAAAGAAGCAAGAGAGCAAAAACAACCGACAAAAGAAATGCACGCCACAGTTTAGATCTTTTCATGACAGGTTTTTCCCTTACCCGACATAAAGCACATCTTGAAAAAGTTCAGCTCCATACAGTAGACATTTTCCTGACTGTATGCATGACGGGTACAGATTTGAGAAGCTGGACACTAGACCATCAGCAAAAATGACCACATAATTCTTTGGTGGCACGACTCTGGGCAGTGAAACGTATACCTCCATTGATTTGTTTGTTTTTTCCTTGTCCTGTTTGTCTCAAACTATTTGCTATTTGTTGCTAATAAATTCATCTCTAACACTAGGCTCTAATGGAAGAATTTGTCATCAAATTTATGGTGATTTTGTGATGTGTTATTCTTCGCATTACATTACCTACCCACGTGTAACATTCCTTCCCTCCCAACTGATGTCATTCTAGCTAAATCAGCCCAACTGAAAACAGTAGCCCAAGTTTTAACACCTCAACCTTTCAGCCAGAACTCTCCACGTTATCATAGACCCTTACAACATTTGGATTATCGTTTAAGAGCGAAATCAGCAGAAATGTGTCCTCTAGGCTCTTATCATTTAACGCTATCGTGGTTTCTGGTAGGTATTCAAAAGAAGAGGATTCTACGGCATAATTTAAGGAAGCTAAATTGTTGCGGACTGTTCGGAGATCCCCCAAATCACAGATGAACTGAATGAGCAAAATAAAAGACAAAAACTAATGTCAAAATTAAAAAAACAAAGGAAAAACAGTAAA
This sequence comes from Acanthaster planci, assembly GCF_054643075.1. Classification (NCBI taxonomy): domain Eukaryota; kingdom Metazoa; phylum Echinodermata; class Asteroidea; order Valvatida; family Acanthasteridae; genus Acanthaster; species Acanthaster planci. Next base: position 1,061,034 of record NC_141793.1, read on the forward strand.
ACAAAATAATACACACATAAGCACAAAAACACAAATTGAATAGTGAATTAAAGGGGGTGTCAGCCTCCCCCTCCAAAAAGGGCAACTGTTTTCCTTTTAATAAAACTTATTGATTCTGTTGAGTCAGTGACCTACAGATCAATTTCTTAAAAGGGGCATGTAACCCCAAATTTAGTAGGATTGTGCATGTTCTTGGACAACACTTAATAAATTCAAGATTGATGCAGCATCCCAATTTTGTTAGAGTCAGAAAATAAGCACTTCTAGGCTTTAACATTTGAGCAGAAAAACAGTTGGCGAGGGGATCTGACTCTACGCTCACACGCTCTCTGGAGACACATGGTTGCTGCATTTTTATGCAGCCCTTGCCATTCATCGGCTGCTTTTACTATTCCTGTATTTTGCCTCAAAAACCCAAGCCCCCCTGGGTTCAAATCCAGGGGGGCTGCCAGGTAAATCCATGAACAAATATTCACCACACTCACCATGAACAGGGCAGTGTCGTCCTCGTTACTTGTCTCCTGCACATCCTCGGCACCGACCTCGATGGCAACCTCCTCAGCAAGGTCAAGGGTCAACGGTTTCTCCTGACCTTCCATTTGTGGTAACACTTTGACCACGCCCTTCCTTGTGAAGGCATAGAGACTGGTGCCAAAGTCTCCTCTGGAACGATTTGAAAACAAAAAAGCAATGCACAAATATTTATACACTGGAATCTATTTCAAAGTTATTGTACTTGTTTTGGATTTATTCTCCCAGCGAGGCAGGCTACAATGATCAGAAAAATGCTTCAATAGCAGCAACTAACATTCAGATTTTTGAAGTATGTATCTCTACAGGTATGTACCCATCAGCAATTTTTTGGTACTTCACGTTACATGATATAACTAACAGAACTAATGGTGCAAGATGGGTCCAATTTTAGAGTATACAACTCCTGCAAAATAAACCAGTAGCAATTCAGATTTTTAGTGAGGGGGGGTTCAGCAAAAAAACTTCACCCATACCCCAAAAAATGGGGGCAGTACTATTTTCTAAAATGCCCAAACTAGCAATTCCTTTTAATAAAATTATCTCAAAGGTGAGTGGGGGGGGAACACACTACTGGATACGCTACTGTGTAGAGTCTACAGGGATAAGATTGACCAATGATAAAAATACCTGAAACAGCTGAAAAGGCATCAAGAAGCTGAACTCTTAAAATCTCCTTTGCTTTTGTACATAGCCAGTGAAGAAATAAAGCTAAAATCCAAAACAAAAAAAGCTGAAATCAGCTAAAAAGCTGAGAAATCTCACCCCTGAGTCTACGACTGATAAATCGGCCTCACCCATTCTTTTGTAAGATTCGTTGTATCTCATTCCTCGTCCTTCTGGCATTGTCTGTCAAGACATCAATGAGAAGACATGACTGGCCTGGCCCTCGTGCCTCCAACAGCAGCTGTGTGTCTGCACTCTTAGCCTTCATACACAGTGGACACAGGATCAGAATCAGCCGCAGCCAAGGCAGTGTCCGAATTACTTGGCTATGGCTTGACATTGCGCATGATTCCATGGTGCTGGCTGCAGCCACTTCACACAGGACCATGTGTAAAGCCCTAACCAAATAGTTTGGACACTGCACAATTTCATAGAGCTGCATGGCACAGAATTCTGCTAAGCAGAGAAAATATTAGTCCAACTAAAGTAGGTTACCAGCTAAAATGAAAGGCAAAGTGTACTGATGGAGACTGGTTCTCAGTCATTTTGACTGAGTGACGGTTTATTTAGCCACTTGTAAAATGCAAACAAAGGCGTTGACAGATGCTTCTTAAATTTCATCATATACTGTAGACAGAAGCAGCAGAACAGTTTTCAAAGTGGGGGGGGGCATTTGTGAGACCATCAGGCACAGCTCACTAAAGGACCTGCCAAAAGTAGGGGGCTATTACCCCCAAGTAACCCCCCACTTCTAGTGCCAGTGAGGTCTGTAGAGGTATGTTAAAGCAAAATGTCCCTGTCCATTTAGGCGGCTCTCCTACACACCATAATTAGGGAAATACTCCAAATCTTCAATACGTTGTTATGCTCTAATGTTCTTATGCATGCCGTTTGCACTGTACTTACAGGAGCTTTGAGAACCCCTTCTATTGTCGACTTTGGCATAGCTTTTGACTTGGCCTGGGATATTAAACCTGCCAGAGCAGAATTCAATTCAGGATTTGGTCCATTTTCTAAAGAGACAAAAAAAATATAAATTAAATAATTTGACATTTTTGAGGACTTGAAGAAAACAAACAAGGTAAATCAATGTAAGTTAGATGGATTTCCAAACAGTTAGCATTGTAAGTAGGGATGGATTGGTGGTTGGGTTGGCGTGGGTTGGTTTGAAGTTGGATGACCTTCACTTTGGAAGGCTGGGTAAAGAGGCTGGGTTTGGGGTAGGCTCGTTGTTGGGAGGTCCTGGAAGCTGCCTTTCCTTCAATTCTCTCAAGAATATGTTGGTCTTTTGTTTTTAAGTTTTGGGGTTTTGATTTCGTGTGGGTTTTTCCTTTGCTTCCTTCACACAGTCTGTTCATATATTAACAGTAAACAGGCCAATGAGTAGCATATGAAACAAGTGTCTTTGCATAATAAATAAACATACCTCTTATAGCAATCCTCATCTGCAGAATGAGTTTGTTGAAGACAATACTCCTTTGATCATCTTTAGGGCCCTTGATGTGCTTCACCTTGGACCATTTGTTATGCCCAGCCCAGACGGTGCTGCTCCCGTGGAAGAGCCTCATTGGTTGCGTTGAAATTCCACTGCCTGGTAGCCATCTACATGTAAGTTGGTGGCCAACACTGAGGAGTCTACAGTCAATGCTAGTGTCCAAACCTCTTTGGTGGAAGAGCATACTGGGCCATTTCATGTTCGCTTTACCTTGGTGTCGCTCTCTACACTTTGACAATTCCCTTTGATTGGACGTTGTAGCACACTGCTCGGTATTTAGGGTGGAATTAGCTATTTTAGAATTGACTGCAATATGTTTACTTCTTGAAGCTAGTTCATCAAGCAGGTAGGATGGTTTAAAATGTTGGGGGTTGAGACTCTGTGTTGTAAAGTAAATGCATGTACGAACAAGTCGCTTAAGTTCCTTGCTAGGTGCGGAAAACCAAATACTGACTGCCATCTTCACTAACAATCTGCCCTCTGGTCACGAACATACAAGACAGTCATGACAGTGCTGAAGGAATCTGCAAGTAAATGTACAAATTTGCAAGATGATAACATTACAATTGGGCAAACTATAATCTACATAATTGAGTCAGTTTCTGTCAATGTCGCCGTCATGTATGTTGAAAGTCTTAGACGACTACATGAAGGCCTACACTGTACAGTAAGTGTGCTTGCATGGTGCCCCATTCTGGAGAGCAGGTAGATATTCCTGTGCTTTCTGAGTGGACAGTCGCTTTGTACTTTCATTGTCACTGAACTTAAATTTAAAAACTGCCCTAGCCTAGAGCTGTCACGTCCGTGATTGCGCGCGCTCCGAGCAAGCAAAATCGATCAGCCATGTGTGCAATATTTTTGAGGACTGGTACTGGATGAATGGATTGAAGCCCAGCGGCCAGCCTAGTAATACTAGTACTACTAGCAGTGCTAGACCCATGACGAAGGGGTCTGGTCAAGGAGGAAGGAAAACAGAACCAGATCGAGTCTTTTCTACCTCCATCATGTCCATGTATGGAATAACTCAGATCTTTCGTCCATGACAATTTCCGACAATTATTTCAAGCCGACTCACATAACACTATGGTATTCTGCTATCTCAGTCACTGGCTGCAAACTAAAGAATTAGAGACATGATAGACAAATTTCACAGCAAAAGTTCATGGAAATGTGCAGCATATTTACCCGTCCCATGTGAATGTGATGAAGGTTTCTGCTGATGCCATGTGATGCAGACGAGAGAAAAAACAGAAATTGTAATCAACCAATCAGCGCGTCGACACCAAAAGGCGGCGTTTTGTCTCTTGGTGGCGCTTTATAAAGTTACCGGATGTAAGATAAGAAACCGAAGGCGAAGTCGAGACATTGACAAAATAGGAGTAATTTTTATTCAGAATTTAAGGCCCAGGAAAGAATTTCCTTGCTTGCCAGCAACATTGTCACGAAGCTGGACGGTAAGTTAAGCCAAAAATACTATTTTTGTTAAAATTTTGTCGTTTTTTAAAGATAAAAGTCAATCATTACATGCACATCGTGCGTAGACATCATGGATGCATGGATCTGTCATCTGACCTGATCACGTGGGTAGTCACTAGTACAGTACTACGTGTATATAGCGCATATTACGGAATGTCTGCACGTGCTTATTATCATTATCCCTGCACATTGGGCTCACATCATCTGAACATTCCTGAAACTATCTCAGCTCTCTGGGGAGTATATTAGCCTGATGCTGCCATTTCGTCGCAAACGGCTAAACATAATCGTGTCTGCCCTCACAGGTACCCATTTACTCCTGAATGGAGAGAGGTAAAGTGACTTGCCCAAGGTCATAACATGCTGCTACCAGCTGGATTCGAACCCCCGACCCTATGATTGGAAACTACAAACCCTAACCACTTAGGCCTTAGGCCCCCCAAATGCCGACAATGGTGAAACAGTTCTTGAATTGTAATTAATATTTCTCAACATATCCTGCCCTCTCATGCATAGTCATTCCGCACCCCTCTGACCAGACTCCCATTCAAGATGGCAAACTGCAAGACGGCAGTCAGCATACTGCAGGAGCACTGTGCTCGGCAGGGCATGACACCCATCTATAACACCATCAGTCAGGAGGGCCTATCCCACCAACCTAAATTCACCATCAACTGTACAGCTGGACAAACAGTAGGCACAGGTAGGTCAAACTCAAGCTACGTTGGACCTTGCCAGTTGTTTAAACATTGCATCTGTCCATTCACTCCTGGTACGCAATGAGAGAAAGCCAGTTTGGAAAGAATTCCAAGTTCAAACGCCACTTGACACCCTGTGCACCAACCCTATGAGACTGGTCTGAAAAATTCCACAAGTATTTTCTGCCGGCAAGCACAGGGCTTACATGTACATGTACCTCAATATCTTCCTTGCTAAATTCAACATTTTAGATCATGTTATTGCTCTCAGATGGCTAATAGATACATTTAGGGGAAAATAAGTACCCCTCGTATCAAGAAATCTTTCTGCCATTTTGTCCAGTATCCAGTTCATACACTTGATGGAAAGGTATTTAATGTCTCTCATTTTAAAGTTCATATAAGTAGCTATCAAAACATCACAAAGTAAATATTTATCTTAATTTTCCAATGTTTTGAAGTTTACCTCATGGACGGTGGAGATAGCGTTGATGTGAGTTTGTCGCTCATCTTTTTCCTTCACAGGAGAAGGAGTGAGCAAGAAGAGCGCCAAGCAAGCCGCCGCTGAGGCCGTCTTGCAACAGTGGGAAGTGGAGATCCCCAAACTAGACAGTGTCAAAGCGGAAACGTAGGTCTTTTGCCCCCCTCCCCCGCCAGACCCCTTCTAAGCCTCGCTTCCCAGTTACTGGTGGGATGGTGTTCCTTAGTCCCTACCTTACTTTTGCTGAAGAACCTTCCTGAGTCCATCAGACAGGATGCCCTCTGCATGAAAGTCATCAATTCAATCTACATGTTAAAATATATCTTAATTTTTTCTGATGATCAAGAATTTAATAATAAACAAGATAAATAGTATTGTTTGGTGTTTAAAGCAAAATTACTTATGTCAATACAGAACTCTGGACATCTGTTTTGCAGTCTTGTAACTTCTCCTAAATATTCACTGTATTCTCAATTATTGGAGATGAACACCATTTGTGAGTAAAAACCTTGATTTCTCCTAATTGTAAATTTTTATTTCCTCCCTTCTGTTCATGCATCAAGGGTTGACCCTCCCAACCCTGTGGGACAGCTTCAAGAGCTAGTCACATTCCTCGGTTGGAGGCGGCCGGAATATGATGAGATTGAAGAAACAGGACCCCCACATGACAGAAGCTTTGTAATTGGAGTCACCGTGGGAAAGTTCAAAGAGCAAGGTTGACTATTTTGTTGTTGACATATACTGTACATCCTGTTTATAGATATGAAGGTACTGGATAACATTTGCCAAGTTTCCTGCTGATGTTTCAAAGTCTCTTCCACGTCCATAGTTCAAAGAGCAAGGTTGACTATTTTGTTGTTAACATATACTGTACATCCTGTTTATAGATATGAAGGTACTGGATAACGTTTGCCAAGTTTCCTGCTGATGTTTCAAAGTCTCTTCCACGTCCATAGTTTGTAATCTAATTTTTTTCCTTGGCCCCTGTGTCCACAGGAACAGACAAAAGTAAACGTCTTGCCAAGCGCACAGCCGCCAAGGCTATGCTGGAAAAAATCAAAGCCTTGCCACCAGATACAGACCCAGGAATCGAACCCGGAACCACCAAGTCCAAGGTACAAGGGCTACAATTCATGGTGTATGAGGATGCATTGTTCAGACTTGATGTTTACCTCCAGTTTCGGGCACTTGGACATGTCTTTTCTTCTTGGCAGGTCACGTGACAAAGATCATGTGAGCTGTTTGAGGTTGTTCATCAGCAATCCTTTAACCTGCCCCAACCAGATCCACCAAAATCCACCAAGAGGTTTCAACAGATTTTGCCATATTGAGGGAGGTAGAGCCCAGCCTCTGTTACTGGGCATAGAGCTTGATGCCCTTGAAAGTACAAAAACTGTGTCACTGATTCCATGCACATTGGAAGAATTTGAAGGATTTAGGAAGATTGTGAGCAAAGTTATTGAGGACTTAAGGTTAACAACCACTCATGTCCTAATTCCTGATCCCTGATTTGAGTCTCACTCCATCTGTCCTTGCTCAGAAACACACTCTTCAGTTTTCTTCCTCTCACTCAACTTCTGAATTGCCATCTTAAATTCCTTTCCTTTCCTTAGTGCAGCCTTACTCCAAAATTACTCTGATCACAAAAAAATTTACAATAAAGTTTCCTTAAAAATAGTGAGTGATGACAATTTAAATTGTATTGCCTTATTCGACAGAAGAAACAGGCTGCAGATGCACCAGCTGCCAAAGCAACTGGCTGCTCGCTGCAGTTCGCTGTCGGACAGAACATCGACAGACTCCGTAACAACCCTCTCAACTTCCCAGGTGGGTCCCATTTCTCTTGTACCTCTTCTGTGTTGGTACCCTATTTTTGAAACTTCCCTCTCTCTTCTTACATAACCATAATCATGAGGATATGTGATGGTTATTCCTCTGAAAACTTCTTCTGAGGGAATATCTCATGACTCTGAACACCTGCAACGTTTCACTTAGAATGCTTCCCTGCTCCTATTGAAGGCTCTGGCAGTTGTCAGGCTTTATCCCTAAGGTGCCTGCACTAACTCCATTGCCCAGTTTCATGGCACTGCTAAGCACTTGACTTTGCGGTCACAGAGGCTTTGCATAGAACATGGAGAACGTAAGCAGCAAGCACAGCCAAAGGCATGCTAACCTCAGAGGAAAATTTGCTTAACTGAGCTAGAGAAGATGTACATTTAACAACAGAAAACTCTGTGCATGTGCAACTGGTTAACAACAAGCCAGACCTGCCAACTGGTACGATTTAGCTGGGAAATTCTGGAACATACGATCGTACGTTTTCTCCCCCATAAAATATGGGTTTTGACGATATTGACACGCCTGAAAAAAAAATGTAGTTCAACGATTGCGAGTGCACATTATACTAGAAATATACAGCCTTGAACGTTTGCACATGTACAATGTACATGTACGTGAGTACAGGGTAAGCATGCACGTGTACGAGCCTCATGTGTAAACAGCATCCAGTAATCATCCGACGTTATTGGCTGCCCATGAAATGTCAATATTCATGTTGCATTAGTGGAACTCTTCAAAGCTGCTTGTGCGTCAATGGAAGTAGTGACAAACAGTCTCCAGTATTTTATGTAGCCCACGTTTCACGTCCTCCGTAAATATGCGGCTTGAAATAAAGTTACTAATTTTTCCGCTTTCACCGCAATAGAAGGCCTCGTGCCCGGCAAGTGGTGCAGGGCAAAGGAAATTGTGTTGTACATTATTGCACAGCTTTTACAGATTCCGTGTGCATCGTTTTTTATGAGATTTCAAACAATTTTAGGACATAGACTCATCAACGTGTCCATTACAACACCTGTGTATGGATTGTTTAAAGAGGGTCCCATTTGGATGCAATCTTTGACAAGACTGATCCTCAAGTTAAAAATCTGCAGAAATGAAAAAAGGAGGGAGGCATTTTACAGCCGGCCAGCGAGCAGGCGACAATTCAGCACCAGGAAATTCCAAAAGCCTGGACTAGCGATGTGCATTTCAAGATTTCAAAATTTGAAAACGTGATCAATAAAGGGGGAATAGGGCCATATCACTCTTCAACCTCGATAATGCATTTCTCATGTGATTATTTTATGCGTTAAGAAGTGTTGGCGCAATCTTGTCAGGACTAGACCCAATCCAGACAAGTGGTCAAAACGCTCACGTGGAGGAATAGGCCTTTTCTCATTTTTGCAAAATACAATTTTTTAATGAAAAATACTACTTTTGAATTTTCAGAATACAGTTTTGTGATTCAAGAGGTTGGCAGGTCTGCCAATCACATCTATAAAATAGAGCTTGAGGCCAGCTAATATTTCTGCTACAGTAAGAACAACTTTTCTGCTATACTGTGAAGCAGCTCTGTGAAATTGGGCAGAGACCTTTCCCTTCCAGCTTGGAGTACCGCTCGGTTTGATATGGAACAGCTACTATCCTCACATGGAATAACATACTAATCCAGGACACTTCATTCCAACTGGAAACATGCAACAAAACTACTTGTTTCTGGCAGGGACAGGCAAAGTTCCAATGGAGGTCCTCCAAAAGAACCGGGACGTTTTAAGTTTCAGAACCACTCTGATACCTCCATGCACCTGCCAGTATTCCATTCATTTGTCATTTGTGTCTGCACTTTCATTTTGGTGTACATGTGTAGATGTGACGTATAGAGTACGCTCAAAAGCATTGCAGAAACCCAGCGAGTGCTACCTGTGTCGTGTTTGTCTGCTGTGTCGTCATTGTGTGGTGTTAAGCATTCATTCTTCATTTTAGCATGGCCAGTGGTTTATGGGGCAAAAAAAAATCTATATGTATGCACTCACTGCTGTCCCTCATGTGAAGATAAATGTAACATCATACCAACAGGTTCATTTTCCATCAATTTGCTGAACGCTTTGACCATGGATCATGCTATTTTCTGCCGCCCCAGCCTTTCAGCCTTGATTACTTTTCTTCAAACTAAAATTTGTAGCTAGTCCAACATAACAGCCAAAACAACCTACAGTGGACCTTTTTTCCCTCTGTGGTCAGAAATGATTATTGTAAAGTACCTTGCTCAAGGGCACAACTATTTCCATCATCATGCAGGATTCACACTCACTGTTTGAAAGTGTTATCCCAGGATTAAGTAAATTTACCGTTGTTAGCACAGCTTTGCCAAAATGTTTTGCACAAAAAAAATTTTCTTTAAGTCTGATGTCACTCTGGTGGGTTGTGCTTTATAAGCTGATCATCTGCATTAGAAAACAGAAACAAACACACTGACTGCAACTTCTTCCTCTTAACTTAGGTATCCCTAATCTTACCCTCTTTTCTTGGAATAAAAGGGTAAACAGCTAACTTCTTCAGAAGTTTAATCTTTATCCATAGTTCAATTAAACCCAAAACCAAATGTGAATTAATTAAAAAACATGTTTATCTTTACCAAAAATGACAGAAAAAGTGCCACCTGCAAGCCTAGCAGTCAACATTTGTAGCTGGTCAAAATAGTTATAGCAAAACTGGCTCTCTAAGTAACTCTTTCTGCCTTTGCAGATGCCCAATCCTGCCAGATACTGCAATTGATAGCCGTCGAACAAAACTTTGCGACCAGATACATTGACCTCCCTGAACCTGGCCCCAACAATCAGTACCAGTGCCTGGTGGAATTACAGACCTCACCCCTGGCTGTGTGTCATGGCACTGGTCAGAGGCTGGACAGCGCTCATGCCACCGCGGCTCGTAATGCCCTCTACTACATTAAGACGATGGCTCAAAAACCGCCCGATGCACTCATCGGTAAATCATGATAACTAAGCTTTGAATTTATAATTACAAATATGCGAACTATTAGCATCTTCTTTAAACGTATTCATGGATATAATGCAAATCATTTCCTGTATTATAGCTGCAGCGTTTCTTTACTTATGTCATAATTTTATCTAGATACATCCTTAGAACTTCTTTGAGGTACATATAGTTTGGAGAGATCCTTTCCATGCTTTCTATTTCAATCGTGTATCTTTGGCAAGTATACAAAGTACACCCTCATCAAATAAAAACTGTAAACTCTGATTAGCAAGGTTCTGGTTGGCTGGACAAGTCAGTTTGTCGTTGGTCTTCCATCCTTGAGGTTTGACAAGATTTTAAGCTTTGTCAGCTGCTGAAATGAATGAATGAATGACAATGGATTGGTCTTTGTCTCCTTTGTTTTCATGTGGATTTCTTCTTGTTTGGGTTAGAGAAAGTGGCTTCTTTTTTCAATTTCATATGTCATCTGTATGTTGTTTGTAGAATTTGAATATCAGTTGTCAAAACCCCTTTGTTTATAGATGTAGATACTACTTTTTTAAAAACCTTACTTTTTAAAATGAACTTGTTTCATCTGTTCAGTAGATAATTCAATACCAATGCATGCATGCATTGTTTTACAGTCTGAAGTAGACTAAAAAAAATTTCAAAAAACAATTTTTTATTCTAAGGGGCGGGAGATGCAGCAACAAAGATATTTGCAAATTGAATTCCGACAAGTGAGCATATCTATTGAACCTCTAAGGCATGCTGTCAAAAATATGTATTTTTAAGAAGCTAACTTGTTAGATCGTGCTGAGTAGTATGTTATAGATTATTCAAACAAGTGAATTAAAAAGACCTTGATATTTCCTAGCTTGTGTAATAGTATGGTTGTGTATTTGTGTCGTGGTCAAACACAAAACTTCTATTTCAATAGCATTTTGACTGGCAGTTGTTTCTGACCCGCAGTTTAACTGTGCAGTCATTAATTTTAAGACGGCTAAGAAAAACCATCTGTCGTTCTTTATGAGTCCCTTGTTGAATTCTCTTTAGTTCCTACAGATATAAAAGATGAATTTGAGCCACCTTCTCACAAGAACCCAGTCCAGATGCTAAATGAGATGACTGTCACTCCACTGGACTTCAGCATGGTCGACAAGAGTGGACCACCTCATGAGCCAGTTTACGTTATGAGTATCCAGCTAGATGGGCAGATCTTCACTGCAGAGGGTAAGAAAAAAAAAGAAGCCAAAGAAGCAATCGCTCGGAAAGCTCTGCTTACAGTTTTTGGCATCAAGTCACCTGATAATGACGGGCTTCTATATGCCAGGACTCGGCCAACACCGAGTGTTTTATACTCTACTTGGTCTGCCCAGAAGGCTCTCATTTGTGCCAACCTCATCCAAAACCTCATTGAGGCTAAGCTCCGTGAGGTTACCCTCAATGATGGACAGCATAGATACCTGAAGTACAAGGTGCTAGCCGGGATTGTGCAGTCAGACGGTGAAGCTGTGGAAAGCTTGAAAGTTGTCTGCCTAGCAACGGGAACCAAGTGTCCTCTAGCTGAGGAGCCTCACACAAAAGGCACAATCATTCATGATTGTCATGCCGAGGTCATTGCCCGTCGCTGCCTGAAGAGGTACCTTATGGAACAGCTCCTAGAGTACCAAAAGAACCCCAGGTCATCCGTCTTTGATGGTGGCATCAGTGGGATACTGCAGTTAAAGGAAGGAATCCGGTTTCATCTGTATATCAGCTGCCCCCCTTGTGGAGATGCTTCAAGTTTCATCAAAGAGGAGCGCAACATGGGACACAATGATGTCCATCCTGGCAGAGGAGCTAGAGGCATCCTCCGTGCCAAGATCAAGCAGGGAGAGAGCACAATTCCTCTGACTGGCAAAGCCACCGCAGCTCCTGAACGCCTCTTTACAATGACTTGCAGTGACAAGGTAGCCAGCTGGAATGTCCTAGGAATTCAAGGTGCACTTTTGAGCCACCTCATTGCACCAGTGTACCTCTCCAGTGTGGTTTTGGGCATGCAGTACCACCCTGATCACCTCCCAAGAGCCCTGTATGGGCGCCTCACAGACCTCCCAGACTTACCAAGAGGCTACAAGTTGAATAAACCTCTGATGGTGGGCACCAGCAGACCAAGCCAGTGCCCCTTTGGTGCCTCACCGGCTGCTAAAGCACCAAACTTCAGCATCAACTGGATTATTGATTTGGATAATATCGAGGTGATTAAAACTGATAAAGGATTGAAAGAGGATGGCAGCTCATCTCGTGTCTCCCAAGAGAAGCTCTTCTCTACTTACATGGTCATTATGAACAAGTTTCCTTCTAGCAAGGGTCAAACCACTGGAGGTTCCATCAAGCAGTCCCCCCAAAGAGGTAGCAGCTCAAAAAAAGACAAACAGGGCAAAGGGAATGTCTCCAAAGAAAAGCCTCAGCAGAACTTCAAAGTTGGTAACACTTATCGTGAGGTGAAGGAGAAAGCAGAGGCTTATCAAGAATGTAAAAAGATCCTAAAAGCCACATTTCTGTCGGAGGGCCTAGGGCGTTGGCTGGAGAGGCCCAAAGAATGTGACAATTTCAGTATTGTACCTGATCAATGATTACCGGCTAGAGCAATATGCCTACATTCTTGTATGGAGGTACAAGCGTGTTCACAAACTCATGACGCCGAAACTCTTGTTAACATTTATCAGAGGAGGCTGATTTAAAACACACCTCTTGCTGTCACTGAATAACAGACGTATCATATATGTACAATGAACATGTAGTCAGGCAACTCACAAAAGTTTCTCGACTTTAAACCTCAGAGGTGTAGCACACCAGCGATTTATTTCTAGTAATGCTTATCACATAACACGTTTTAAAGAGCTTTTTTGTGGCGAGTGTCATCCTCGTTTGCACTAAATGGTTGATACCTCTGAACAGATAAGAAAAATTTTGGGATTACATTAAATGTATATATCCCCCCCCCACCGCACCTCCCTCAAACTCAAGTCCTCAGCCCTTGGATCCATGCCTCTAAAATTACACCCCGGTAGTTACTAAAATCAGATTTTTAATCTGTGATTTTTAGCAGCGGTATGCTGAGGTCGGCGTAGCCACATTTGGTATTCAAAACGATTATGATAGAGCTTTCGTGTCAACTGCAAAGTTTTCATGCTTCATGAAATGTTTACTTTTAATTATAGGTATTATTAGCAAAACGTATTTTAATAATAATAAACATGTACTTCTGAAATAATGAAGTTATTCTGATGTGACATATAAATAAGGACTATGTTTTACATAATAATAGACGGTACTGTAGTTTGCACTTTGTATCAGATATTTTTAAGCTCATTTCGACAAGCCATGTCCACCTTGATTCGTTTCGAGATAAACTATAAAATGAAAACCAGGTGTTGCTTGTAGGATCGGAATGGCATTTGTGTTCTGTGCTCTGTAGAAATGATGAAGATACCTTTCACATCCATTAGTGAGAATGTTGACCCTCTGTTCTAATGGCAGCCTGGGGCACATTAATGGAAACGTTTGAATTCTTTGATCACTTCAAAGAGCAGTCACCATACATTTTGCTGGGATTGGATTTCTTGAATTTGCTTTCATTAATTTCCAACCTCTGACATATTTAAATTGATTGCAGCCGGACCACTTTAGAGTTGGTGGTGCATCTAGGAAGTGTGCCCTGTTATTATCTCAACCCATGACTCGCATCCCTAGTCGTCATTTTGTCGACTTGGATTGTAATGCTATCAGGAATGATGACGTATATATTGTAGCGTTCTTGAAAATACACGGTACATCATGTTCCATCTACCTCAGTGGTTAATGGACCCAAAGCTACTATAGATGGTTCCCAGTTCCCGTTTTAAATGATAACTTTGTACTGACTAACAGTTGAAGATATTCTCTCCCCCCCCCAATAACCGTAAGAGAGTGATCAAAGAGTTGGTAGGTCCCCTTATTTGGGGGCTCTTTAATACATTGCTGTGCACGAATGATTTATTTTTTGTAATTTTTTTATAATCAAAAGTAATACTGAAACCATCGATATTTGTCTTGCCATGTTAGAAGGGATGATGTTGATTTGGTGTCATCTGACAGACTGAATTACATTTTCATGTACCGTTATTTTAAAAGTAAATTATGTACATGTATACCATAATGAATACTGTGTAGTTCTTACATGTATAGCGAAAAAGATAAATCCTCAAGTTGTACAAGGGCCTCTGGCTTGCGAATGTTGTATTGTGTTGCACCTCTCTACGGCTTTGTCAAACTTTTTATATAGTTATTTTTCTTCTTGAAATACTGGTTGTCATTAGTTGCTATGGATTTAACGGAGCCTCTCTGTCAATACGATTTGCAAACTCACGAAGACAAGCGACAAAATCAACACGACAATTATGGATAGGACGATTTCACGCTGTCGCATCTCTTCATTGATTGGTCAGTCAGTTTCATCGTTTTTGGCGTCTTGATTGTTATTGGTTGTTGCTGCGTCGTCATTGGAAACAACGGGCGTGTATGTGAAGGCGCTGTTGTCGTCTGCTTGACGTACGTCTTGTTTATGTTCTAAGGCGCGATACTGGAATAGCGCTGGCGAACTCGGCCTGTCTAGGTCCGACACCTGGAATTTCTGAATTGGACTTGGCAGAAGGTCTGGCTTCTCAAAATGGTCTTCATCCAACAATGTCTTCTCAAACCCAAAGGACATGCTCCGTGGTCTAGCCTCCACCGAGCCCTCTCGGCCATCCTCGACTCCTTCTAGTTGGCTGTCGTCGCTGAGAGACACTTCAGGCTTGCTCAGTTCTGAATTGCCGGCTGCGTCTTGAAGCAAATTGGCTTTTGACAAGATTTCTTCCATATCCCTGTCGTCCTCACTGCTCTCTGATAAAGACGTCTGGTCTACTTCACCGTTTAATTGAGTTTCCTGCTCAAATGCTTTCATCTCCACGCTGTTTTCGCCTTCGCCGACGTCACTCCCAATGCTGCCCTCGTTGGCAAACTCAGACATCTCAATCTCCTCAGGCTCATAGATTTCCAGCTCATCCTCGTCACTGCCTTCGTCTTCAAGCTCGCCGGTCACCCCCTCGGGAGAGTCGATCATGATGACCGGGGTCCCCGAGCCTCTGGCCTGGGACGGCAACGTCTGCTGCAATGCAGTGACTTCCTCTTGGGTCAGTTCGGAATCGAAAGACCTGTAACCTCGATAGGTCGCTTCAATCACCTCCTGCTCCTCTGGGAGAATTCCAGGCAGTTTGGCTATGGCTGATTTTGGTTTATAGAAGTCAGGGTCCGATCCCTCTCGCTGTATTTTGCGACTAAGGGTCGGTAGACCGTGCTCAGTAAGGAGTGGTGACTGAGGATCACCGTCTTCTGGTGAGGAGGAATGCGACGAGGAATGACGAGAGGTGCCAGCACCTCCTTCGGCTCCACGCACTGGAACATTTTGCTCTTGGTCTCCATGTTCATCTTGGCCGCCTGTTTGCAATTAAATTAGATAATTTGTGAAAGTTGATGAATGTATGCTACTCTTAATTTTGCCCATAGAGCATCAAGATCTCTAGTGAATTTAAACGCCCGCGTCCGCGTCAGCTTCATGACGACAACAATCAACATCCTCATCACCTCACTATCACCATTCTAACCTCACCTTCTGTTGAGGTGAATAGGTCATCCTCTTCATCACTGTTTCTCCCAGGCTCCGTCTCGCTCTCAGCTCCAACCCCAGCGCTTCTCTCCTGCAGCGACGGCGATGCCTCTATCTGCAGCTGCCTGCTGTGGTGGATGTCTTCAGAGATCCTCTCCAGGTTTCGGAGAGCCTCGCGATACCGCTTCTTGCACTTGGCCAAGAGCTTCTGGCGATTCTCTACCGACTCTTTGAGGTTCTCTAGACGGGAATAGAAGGCATCCCTGAGATCGTAGTAAGCTCTGCAGGAGAGATTAAAGACCTCTAGCGCGTTAATGAAGAATGTACAGTTAGGCTGTGCGTATCTGTCTGTCAGTTTACTTGATTTAATTTTCATCCACCATCAATCAGGATAGACATAAATGGATGAGCCTCTCTTTGTTCTGTGTGACCGTGTTCCATTTTTCTCTCGGTATTGGCGTGAAATTTTGGAAACTATTTTCTCAAAAAATCATTTCGTAATTAATTCCATCAATCAATCCAATCAAGGCAATAATTAATCAATTCAGTCTCTGAATTTACAATGTACTTTTGCTTTTTTTGTTCCCGGGAGACCTCGTGTCTCACATGCTGATTTCATCACCAGCTCTACTCACGCTGATTTGGCGATGCTCTTCCGTAACTTCTTGGCGAGCTGTTCAACCTTAGCTAGAGATTTGACGTAGGCCTTGGATAATTGCTGGTGTTCCTTCTGACCTCCCACCTTCTCCTGTTCAGCCATGTTCAACTGCAGTAACAAGACCAATTAACCAGTTTAGGATGTCAGAAATACCCAATGTCACTTGGGAACAAAGCACGCCCGTGGATCTGTGTTCGGGGCTGCGCTGATAGGGCAGACCTCCGAGGCGTTTCATTTTGGGCATGCGCTGTTGGAATACCAAACTGGCCTGTTCGTCTCGTTGCTTGTGCATCATTCAGTCATTTTCGCTCTCTTCTCAAACCCCAGCGCTAGCTCACCTTGACCGTAGCGTGGTTCAACATCTCCTGCAGCGCCGAATCAAATTCTCGTTTCTTGTTGCCTTGCATGGATGTTTCCTCCGCAATAGTGATGGTTTCTTTCGCTGCCCTAACCATCCCCACGGCCCGCTGGTAGGCGTACGCTGCCTCTTGCACCTTCTCGTGGGCCTTGGTGTCAGAAAATAATGGGTAAGTATTTGAATTCTGGCTTCCCATGATAGTGTTACAAGACTCTGTATACAAACTTGCTAATAAAAGATTCGAACAGTGTGATGTGCGTATGCCAATCACAACGCCTTCTTAGGCAAACTTTGCACTTCTCTTCACAAGTGTTTAGAATTTCTGGTCAAAAAGTTACCTCATACTTTTTCCAGCTGCAACTGTTATAACTTTTTGGAAAGCTGGTCTTCAACTGTCTACTTGCAAATTATCCTTCCCCAAAGCAAATACGATTCTGACATCCGCCTCATAGACCTGGAGCGTTTTTGCCAGCATAATGCCTACATGCATTCAGGCACCAGCGGGCATAATCCATCCGATAGAGATTCTACACCATCTGAAATTAACTCGGCAGTTTTTTGTAATTTTAAATTTATTGTTAGTGCGAGTGTAATGTGACCAAGTCGTCATTACCCTCTTGGCCTTGAGTCGAGCCTCGTGGTATGGCTTGGCTTTCTTGACTGACTTGCCGCATCGCTTGGCCGCGTCGTTCAGCTTATGGGAGGACTCAGTAAGAGTGATGCGAAATTGTTGCCTCGCATCCTGGATTCACAAAGGAGAATCTCGTAAATTAATCCGAGTAAAAGTATGAGTCATTACACTTGAGTACCGGCGCGCACTTTTGCAACATCTTCTTAGTCGAACAGGATGTAACGCGTGCGCACCAGCTGCACGTGGGCGTGGTGTCACCGCAGTGGCTTCGAGTTCCAGCAGTGCATGCCGAAAATGAAGGCGGCGCTATTTCGGTCCGATTTTTGCACTGTTAGGGGCGCGTATTTGGTGTAGTGCAACCTGTAGGAACGCGCACGCTGTCCATGGAGTCGAGTATAACGTCTTCCCAAGGCTGCGCGGCCGTACGTGTAGATTGTTCTCGATTGGCCTTTCCTTTTTAAATTATGGAACGCCAAAGAGGCAAAAACTTGGAGGCAACACATCGATCGTTCGTCAACATCGAGTGATAGACTCACTCCCCATACCGAACTTGCACGTTCTGGTTGCCGAGTTAGTCTGTAGCAGGTCGTGATTTACCAAGAGTGTAATTCGGAGCAAACTGGGGATGCTTTTAAAACCCTCCTGCGCTATTAGATAGATATGTTCCTGCAGTTCTTTCCATTGTTGATTGTTATGTTTTCTTGGTTATATTATCCATGTTCATCGCCAATTCTGTGGCATTCATGAAGGAAACACGCTTATCAAAATATCAGCTTCTGAAATTGTAGAGTGACCCTTTCTATTGGATACAAATTATACCAATATACTTGCACCTAGGTTCTATTAAATCCAGGCCACTTCCCTCCCTATTTCTTTTTAACCACACCAATTTAGAGTTTGACAGAATACTGGACGAAAGATGTACCAAGTTCTCATTCAACTCACATCAAGTTCTTTCTCCAAGCGATTGATTTCCTCCGACGTGCTGTTCAGCTTGTCTAGTTCACCCTGGTTTCATAAATGTAAAAATAAACACATGCATGAAGTTTACAATGAACATGCTGTCCTCATCCAAATCAGATATATCTTTGTCTCCATGTTTCTTCCATTTTCAATTTCTCAAACTCGGTTGTCATTTGAAGTTCATTCTTTCTCATGCAAAAATGGTCTGAAGTATAGACTAATCTGACGACCAGAGTTAGAAGCCATTACTGGGGGGCATCCTGTTCACATACAGATGGCACGCGCGCGTTAAATTTCTCTCAGACCGATAGGGATAGCTTAATTATTATTATCTTTCTATCTGGTCATGACTTGTCAAAATGCGCTCATGCGCTCAAAATGAAACCTGTGCGCGAGTGTGGTGGCGCACCCAGAAGGAATGGCGTCTCTTCGGATTTATCTACATACAAGTGTTCAAGATTTGCCCAATTTCCTTTGCTTGCACGAGCGCTGGGCGTGCAAAGGGCAGTAAGCCAATTTTGGTATTTCAAAAGCAAGGTCATTCGGGAACAAGGCATGCGCGCGAGTGGCTTGTGCAGGGCTTTGCTGATGGGGCAGACCTCGCACACTTGTCCGAATGACCTTGGACGCACTTCATTTGGGCAGGTGCTATTCGAATACCGATCTGGCTAATTGTTTTCGGTGCTAAAGTCATCACAGGCACAATCATATATCACACCGTGAAGCATGCAGGATATTTTACTTGGGCTGTAGTAACTTTGACCTTGTCAGAAACTAAACACCACCGAATGGCATCGGAAATTACCGTCTAGATTATTTTCACATTACTCTGTCAATGGTCTCGTGAGTTGTGTGTACCAATGCATTGACAGAAGTAACACAGCATAACATATCGAGTTCAAAACTGTGATTTGTGAAAACTATGCTTTATAAAGTCCCATTATTTTCAAAGGGAACAATGAGTTGCACATTCTTCACCAAAAAAATATATTTGGGGGGAAGGAAGAACTTGTTAACAATTAGTTTAGAAGTAGCAGTCTGTAACGTGGCATACAGTTTGGAATTTCGGACGGTTGCAAACAAGTTGGAATAAGTTTCCAGAGATCTGAGTCGTTTTTGTTTGTTTGACGTGTGGGTTAGGTTAAAACTATACATTTCAGCAGTGCTGCCGAAACTATACATTTCAGCAGTGCTGCCGAATAAAATTAGCAGCTATTGTTTCGGGGAAAATAATAACAGAGATATAGCCTGGTCGTGTTGTGGTACGTACTACAGAGGTACTTCCCAGGCTATTTCCGTAAGAGTCTTTCCACTACAGTAAGAGACAGGATATGACGAAGTTTCAGATTAATTATATAGCCGATGCCACTTGTCATGGGTGTTAAATGCTTGCAAAACAATGAAAGTGTCAGTCTTACTTCGTACTCGTACTAGGATATTGTATCAGTGTTGCGTATAATTCAAAGCCGCACAGCGTGTCACAGTAAGGATTTACGACTGATTGTTCTTTCAAGTTCAAAGGTGCCGGTGAATTTAGTTTTCCCCTCGAGAGCGAAATGCCAGAAATCTAAGTGAACGGGCCCTTTGAACTGACGCACTGCCTATAGGCCGGGTCTATAAATAGTAGGCCTACTTACACTCTAAACATTATCTTAACATTGAAATGATGAAATGGATATCAGTTTCATACGCAGTAATTTTTCAAGTTGTGCATAAGTAACTACCGTGAATGAAAACCCGATTCTACATGTATGAATCCATTATGTCCTCACAAAGAAAATGATAGGCCTATGTTTTCTGAAGTGAACACATAATGACTCTTAGCATCGGGGGTGGGGCAACACGACAGCCCCCTCCCCCAACTTCGATTGGCTGTTCATCAGGCACTTCACATGAACTGTGAACACAACGGTCCTCAACCCATTAAAACAAGGACGAACCATGCTTTATCACGCCATTTCGTTGGAGAAAAACCATCTCTGAATATTATTGTAATATTATCCAGTGATGACTATGAAACTCACCTTGATTCGAGGGTCTAGTCTGGTACCTCCTTGGTCTGGTTCCTCCATCGTTCCGTTCAACGTACGTGAAGTATAGAATGAGCCGGCTTTTTATTACATAAACGCCTAAAGTTCACAGTAATCTCTTCAAATTGACTTGCTCGCCGCTTGCTCGACTGGTGAATTCGGTGTGAAGTTAAGCTGAAAACTTCCTGTGCACATGATAGTTGAGTGTCCTGACTTCGGACGACAAACTTCACTCCTGAACAGTTTTAGGTGCAGCGATACTTTGGAATCTTGCAGGCTCAGCTAAGAATAAGATGAATCAGGCCTACAGCTCCTTAAACTGCAAAACCCGTTATTACTCGGGGTTTCTTCATCGACTAAACCACGTCCGGGTTGACTCGAGCAGAAACCCTGTTTCTGACTCTGTTCACTATCGTAAACACACGGGATATACTGGTAACAAGCAAAGTATCTGCAGGTCGAGAGGGGGCGAAGGTCGCTCCGCGCAGCCACGGCACGAATGATCCGCAAAAAAAATATCAGGGGGCGTATACTTTGCGTCACCACTGCAGGGAAGTACGGGGAAGATATGGAATTGTACTCAACACTGAACTCCCTGACAGAATTGAGTGTTCGTTGTTGGTACTATGCTGAATATAGCTTTTAATTTTACTTCTGTACAAAGCACTGGCAACGAGGCACACGGTTAGCCTGTATTCAAAGGAAATGTGGAAATTGGCGGTACAACAATCGCAGTACAGCCATCATGATTTTCAAGTTGGGAACTGTCATGACGAAGTTACAAAGCGGAAATTTCATCATCATATTGCCTTAGCGGCTGTACTCGGTGTGCATGGATGATTTCTGTTCAAGGCAATTAAAAGTCCTTGTTAATTTAGAGGGAAAGTTTTGGTGTATTCTTCATTTCAAAACACCAGCTATATATTTACTCATTATTTATGATAACCATCGTGGAAACGCCCCCTTCGTACTAACAAGCCACTTGATCGATTGTCAAGTACCTGTAGGAGCTACTCGAATTCAGTTCTTTGGTTATTTTTTAATAACTTATCGAATGACCTTTGATCAGTGGCATAAGCTTCATTTATTATCATGTTCAGTATACTTTAATGTAACACTTAAGTATGTCACGGCCAGGCATGGATCGTTCAAAATTGGGGCGGGGCTTGTATTGTAACGCTTGGCATTATTGATTTTTTTATTTTATTTTTTTGGGGGGACACTAGATCTATACGGAATTGTGCTAACAGAGTAGTCAAACCATGGAGGAAGGAGGGGCATGGTCAAACTGTCTTCCAAATAGATTTCTACAGTAAATATTTGTTCCTGATGTAACGGAGATAGACAGCAGAACGATTGTGTCCCGGCCCCTTAAAAGTCGGCTACTGTTTTATGTCCGACGTCGCGAGACCGCTAATAATACGTTGCGCCCCCATACGGTTCCTTTTGTCCATGTCAAATCATTTCCTCTTCCGGTGGTCGTGTCGTGGGGAGTGGATCTGGTTTGGATAATCTCAGACTGAAGCCGGAAAAAAAGTGAAAAATTTTCCAGATTCACCGAGTCGATTAGACCTTGAAAAAGAACCGAAGATGATTCTACTGGAAATCAAGAATAAAATACTGGAGGAGACATTATTAGCGAAATTTGAGGCGGCAAAGGCGGGGCAAGTATTCCGCTGGGGTAGCTGCACCAAATTCGTGATAAAAATAATTTTCATCGTTAAAATAATTTGTATAAAATTGAAGATTGAAATAAAAGGAATTGTATTTTCTTTCCTTTTTTACAGGAACAAAGTCGACAGTACAGACATTGTTATTGCAGGTATGAGAAAACTCTTTGCCACATTGGTACAGCTTATAAACATGTCAGACATCCGACCTCGGGGAATCAGGTTGGCGTAGACCTAGTGGTTCTTTCCTCACCTTCCACCCCGTGTGCATCCTTACGTGATTCACGGCCCAGTCCACATGTGGATTGGGTTTTCAGTCCCTGCCTGATTCGGTGGGTTTTACCCAGAATATTCCTTGGGTTTTTCCTCCCACCTCCAAAACTGCTTCTCATTTTACTGTGCCTGAGTCTTCAAATATTGGACGTTGGTGCGTCTCCTGGAGGAAGAAGCCTGTTAGATATGTTAGAACTTAGTCACGGTAGGCATGGTAGGCTTAGTTGGACTTGGCTAATTATCAGATCCATCCCTGTTGCCAAACAGTGTTTGATTTTTTTTTTTGGTGGCATATTTGACAAGGAAGTTCGTTTTCAAGTTGAAATGCACAGTGATTACCAAAAGCTGTTGTATCTTTCTTACAGATTACGATGGTGTAACATACCACATTTCCAACCCTGATGGACAGAAGACCAAAGTGAGGGTTAGCATTTCGCTCAAATTCTACAAGGATCTCCAAAAACACGGAGCAGATGAGGTAAGCTACTTCCAACCCCCTTCCCCCACCTTGTCAGCATTGAATCCTTGCATGCATTTATCTTTGTATGAATGTGATATTGCCAAATCTCACTCGCTGTAGTCAAACTAACAAGTTGTCCACGTGTCAAATTGTCTAGTTACTGAAGCGAGAATACGGCTCTCTCATCATTGAAACTGAGAAAGACTACAACGTCTCTATCCTGTATGATCTTGAGAACCTTCCCAACGACATCGCGGGAGAGGCTGCCAAGGGAGCTCTACTCAAACGCAACTGCTTCGCCTCAGTCTTTGAGAAGTACTTTGACTTCCAGGAACGTGAGGAGACAGGCCAAGAGCGGGCGGTCATCCATTACCGTGAAGACGAGACTATGTGGGTCACCTTCCTTGTCTTCTTTATCCTTTCTACTTCGAAAGCATACTTTGATTTTTTTCCAGAAATCTGCAGAACCATTGAGTAAAGTTAACAACTGCGTGACAGTTCTTTTCAAAGTATCTGTATTTGTGCTGAGTGATGCACAGATGGCTTCCTGAAGTAATTCATCTCATCTTACAACTTGATTTTCCTTCTTTTTTTTTAATCCCCCAGGTACGTTTCAGCTGAGAAGGATCGTGTCACGGTGGTCTTTAGCACTGTGTTCAAGGATGACGATGACGTCATCTTTGGCAAAGTCTTTATGCAGGTTGGCTATTGCCTTGTAACATGTGTAATGTCAGTGAAAGTCTCCACTATCAAATGTATTATGTCTAGCACACTTTTCGTCAACTTTTTGTAAACAAAACACGTTGAGTGAAATAAGACTAGAATCTGTGAGCTGTAAATTAGACCATTCCAGTGCTCTACCAACGAAATGATCTGGTCCTATCTTTGCTGTCTGTGTTCTTGAATATTATGTGACCAATATGGATCCTACAGTGTCTGGTAAAAACAGAAGAATTTTCTCCTGGATTTTTGGAATTCCCTCAGATTATCCGCTCCGACCGGAAATAAAAGAGGTCCAGCTTTTAAATGAAATTGACAGACCTTTGGTACAAACTCACCATATAGGCTCACAAGGTTATGTGCATTGGATGGTGGGCATGCTAAGTACGTACAACAGATTTATTCTGATAATGTGTGGTCTTTGCGTGCACACTGAACACCTGCAAGAACCCAGTTGGAAAACTTCGTACCAGTCTGTCTTTCTTTGGCCAGTGAGGGTGCACTTAAACTCCGGGCGGATAAAGTGATTTCCATTGCCGAATCTGATCATGGTCATTGATAAGCCACCCTTGTCTGTTGTCTTGCAGGAGTTCAAGGAGGGGCGAAGGGCGAGCCAGACTGCCCCTCAGGTCCTCTTCAGCCACAAGGAACCTCCTATGGAGCTGCAGGGCACTGATGCGGCAACAGGAGACAATATCGGATACATTACGTTTGGTAAGTCCTGAGGGTCATATAGAGAAAGAAATTGGACAGAATAAAAAAACGAACACCCAAAAAACTATTGTGTGAATGGTTCCGCCGTAATTCTCAAGAAAAGAGTTTCAAAAGACGATTTAGGAAGAGAGAACCCCGAGGACCTTTGCTTTCTTAGATGGATGGAATACTTTCACCTCTGATTTCCTCCTTGGGGTGCAGAAATGAGCGATGAGTTATTAGTTCCATGCATAACGGACGAGGGCGCTCCATAGCTGTTTGTGTTTGTTTCCAACGGTCTACTGAAGTAATGAAATCAACCATTTGTTTTGCTTTTCCTCAGTCTTGGAGCCCCGTCACACTAACCGTAAGGCCCGCGACAACACCATCAATCTGATCCATCTCTTCCGGGATTACCTGCACTACCACATCAAGTGCTCCAAGGTAACATCTGGCAAAGAGCGCCCCCAATGGCTTGCATATAAATGATAGCAGATGTTAGACGAATATTGTCCACCATGTGACAGTGTGTTAAGCTGCGATGCTCAAATTTCCAATGTGCTTGTTCCTAACAGGCCTACATCCACACTCGCATGCGAGCACGCACTGCAGAATTCCTGAAAGTCCTCAACAGGGCCCGGCCTGAGAACTCCAACAAGGAGAAGAAAACAATAAGGTAGACATTGTACTACTATGATGTCACAAATGAGCATTCTCATTGGGTCAGGGGGAAATCACATGACCACGCTGAAACAGCCAAGAAAAGACGGGATTTATTTTTCATTCCTGAACATTTGCAAGAACAGTTCTCTACCAGCTTCATCGTCACAAAATAAATTCTGAATCCATTGCGTATGTCTTATCCTTGCATCAATAGAAGATGTATTTTCTGATACCCCTCTTTGCCCTCAAGTGCATTTTAGATTAAAGAACTCTGATAAATTGTCAGCGACTGTCGTCATTTTGCACTTATGTTTTTCCTCTCTTGTATTCCACAGTGGAAAGACCTTCATCCGCAGTTAAATGCCAGTTGTGAAGAAGACGTATATCACGGATATCCTTTTCTTCCAGAGCTTATAAAATACACACAAATAAACTAACTGTGCAACTTTTCCAAACAAGAGAAATGGAAGAAAGGAAAGCATACTTTCACTGACCTTTGCTTTCCATTTCCTGTGTATATATAGTGCATTTTCATATGGGAAATGGCGGAAAAAAATTGTCTGCTGATTTTACTTTTATGTTTTGGGGGTTTGAAAGTTCTAAAGTGCATTCCTCAGATGCAAGAAAACAGAACAGGATTTATCAGTTTGAATTTTTGTAAAGAAAAAAAATCGCTTTTGCTCATTGAGCATTATTAAACTCAGAGTAAGTGGAATGCACCAATGGTTTTTTTTCACACTGAAGTTTTGCTTTTCTCAGAGCTGTGAAACATTTTAAAATTGTCCGTTTGGATTCGACATAGTGTGTGAAGGTCAATGAGTAATGTAAACATCAATTGATTTGATTGGCCTTGGTCAGTCACGGTTATAAGCTCTCTCAATTCCCTCAGTAAGGCCACGTCAATATTACTCTGCTTTGGCTAGGACTTACACGTACACCTATGGTTGCGATGGAAGCCGTTTCCCATGAACATATGTGATTCTGTCAGCCACAGCCCGTTGATTCATACTAAAGCTAACTACATGTGTGGCCAGTAGTTCAGATTGACAACCTGTAGAGACCAATGCCTCCAATTAAGGACGTGCATTTGCAGAAAGCTCATCAAAGACTACTGGTCATGTAAGGCAGTGCACACTCCTCGTTTTTCAACAGATGCAGAGGATCTTGTTTTCAGCAATCAAAACATGACAGACAGCCATTTGAAAGGTTGAAACTATGTTCACTTTTGGCAGAAGCTTCTTTGGGGAAACTGTGAAACTGTTCGATAAATGTTTGCAAACGTTTCCCCCACATGAACATTTCCAAGCCACATACAGAAGCATTTATAAGTCAGTGGTCTCTTTGTAATCATTTAGAAATGTAATCGTTTCCAGAATGTTGTAATGTCAGTCCGGTTATTTTACCAAAGTAGACTTCATTTCAGGAGTAAATCTGTGGCAGAAAAGTAGATAATATGAGGTTGTAGGAATCTCCTAGTTTCTCAATGTGTCGAATTCTCGTGACCATTTGCTGTGGTATTATATTTATGATTTGTGTGCGTAATGTCCTATCTTCAATTTGTGGTCTCATTTCTGGATGATTTCTATGCATGCACAATAACAGCTTGCCTATCAGATTTGAAACATAACTGGGCCAAAATTGACCTCCAAATACAGAGTTTGCCTTATTTATTTCTTTTCCAAAAGCTTCTAGCCACGTGGAGATAAAATGCCATTCTTAGGCCACAAATTAGTTGCAGCAAACCAAAATACAGACCTTTACTGACAAATTTACACAATGATAAAGTTGGATATCGTAACAAAGTTTCTAGAACTTGTGGAAGATGTTTGATTTAATTTTATATATACTCTAAAGTTTAATTGGATAGCACCCTTCATCAACCAAGCTCTTCAGTTATAAGCTGGAAGTTGAACTTATTCTACAATGCCATCAAAAATACTTTAGGTGCAGGCCGGAAGTCTACATTATTTTTTCACATCATGTTGTAAAATTTTTAGCTGTTATCTCCAAATGTGTCTTTGCAAGAGATAGTTGCCAGCATACACCATTAGAGTTGGTATCAAAAGTAACAGTTGTCAAGTAGCCATTTTCTGATTATTCTGTTAATGTATAATTTCAATTCTCTAACAAGACCAAATCTTTTGCTTGTTAATTTTTTTTAGATATGGGTATTTTTGATGAGTTAAAAAACACCTGATCTTTCTTCAGTAAATATGGTTGTCAGCTATGTATACTGGGTAAGGTGTGGGGTTAATTTACAGGGCAAAATTATGCAAAATAACAATGTTGGTGATGATAATAACTATCGTATGACTCTAGATTTCTATCATCGACAATTAAAACATCTTAGCCAAGAAAACTTTCTTGTTTGGGGGAGTTTATTTATGTAAATATTTTGCTTTTTTTAATGCATTTTTAATACATGTAGCGTTGAAATGTGGGTCAATTTATGTTGTATTAGTTTATCTGAAGTTGGTAATGTTACCCACACACCAGTTAGTCCGACTGTTTGAGCAGGAAATTTCAAAAATTAGAAAAGCGCATTCCCCGTCTTTTATAGAAAACACGCTGGTCATTTTCAAGCCCCCTTCCTACCCAGATCCGTGCCCCGCCCGATCGATTCCCGGTGTCGCGTCCCGTCTCCGTGTGGCGCAGACAGCGCCACTATGAGTTCGCAGAAAGTTGTACGTGCAAAAAGTTGAATGTGCGTATCATGGGCCGTTTTCCAATACTCAGCTTCGGCTCCGTCTCAGGCTTCAACTGTTTTTAACTAGCTGACGTTGAAGCTGTAAGCGCAGTAATCAAATAAGATGCAAGAAAGCCAGAAATTACAGTAATACAATTTAATTCAAACGCTTCAGGTCCACAAGCGGGGATTGGTTTTGGGAACGAAGCCACAAACGGAGCCCAAGTCGAGTATTGGAAAAGGGCCATGGTGCGATATGATGCATGTCATCACGTGTTCACGGTGTGTTCTAACGGTACGATTATATAGCGCCGCGCTATACGATCTTTGGTGTAATCTTAGGTCAGGCCTCAGGTATTTATGTGCTCATTATGATTATGGTGTTCCATATGTGCCATCCAGAGTCGCATTTTTCAACCGGCGTCGCATTTTTCAACCGGCGTTGCATTTTTTCAACTTGCGTCGCCTTTCAATGTGAATAAGCCATTAATCATCAATGGTCAGCCTTGGTCCAGCCGGACCTGACGTTGTTGACGTGGATGCTAAAAGGGTGCGTACATATTTTTAATGGTTATGGAAACGGCTAAGTTAGCATGTATGCGTCGATTAACTGTATGTAAATAAGTTAACAACCCTTTAATGAACCCGATTACTCGTGGAAGTTCACCTCGCTCAATTTGGTTTCTTCTCACTTCTGCAAGCTTTTTGAGTAAAAAATGTCCCCGTACTGATGATTACTAGTTGCCACAAAAATTAGACCCAGTATAGCAGGCCCATTGTTCACTCTGGTTGGGATGGTATTTGCCGTCTTGCAGACACTGCTTCCCGAGGGAGCGTTTATCACAGTGCGGTGTATAATTTAAAATGTAATTACTCTTGGCAAAGAAATGTCACGCACCATAACTTTGAGAAATTTTACTTTTTCTTGATTAAAAGAAGTTGTCAGCAATACAAAATCTCGAAAAGTTTTCCGAAAACACCTTTTGAACCATTAAAATCTATCCAGAGGAAGCCAAGACTGATCTTATTTTTTTCATCACAGTAGAAAGGTATTTCACACATTAGAAGTTGTTCAGGCAATGGTCCGTGGTTCAGGCATTCCCCCGGTGGAGGCCGTCTGGTCATGGGCTTGAGATCATTTATCTTTCTTTGTTGGGGGGGGGGGCTTGTGTTTATTACTCAACGAAATGACTTCCCAAGGTCTTGAGGACTGCATGTGAATTTTGGGTTTGAAAAGTATCACTGTTTGAAAAGGCTGTTTCGTCGTAGCTGCTGCTTCTTGATCGACCCTGGGGTTACACGTACACGTACATGCGTTTCTGTCTAATTTCCTTTTTTTCTGTGACAAATGTTGCCGTACGTGTGAGAATCTCCACAACAGATAACTTCATTCTTTATTAGACTAGTTTTCGAGTGTTTTATGATAAGCTGGCGATACCAGTGATGGACGAGATCCTGGCCTCCATAGGTCTTTCTGATGAAGTAATGAAAAATGTGACGCCCGTTGAAAAATGCGACGCCGGTCGAAAAATGCGACGCCCGGTCGAAAATGCGACGCCCGGTCGAAAAATGCGACGCCAGTTAACAAATGCGACCAGATGGCATATATGGAACACCATAATTCACGCATAGTCATGATCAAATGATGGTCAAACCATGGTCAAACAGATCTACTTTAACTTCCAAGATTTTTTGAATAAACGTAGGGTTTGCTTTATTCTGCATTGCCTGCAGACAAGGAGTTGTCCCTGGATAGACTTTGAGGTAGGGATCAAAATTGAGGGACGTCAGGAGTGATGTGGAGGAAGGGGAGTGAGGGATTAGAATTTAGAAAAGATGCGTTTGCCGAGGCCCCATTTGACCCCCAGACCTATAGGTGTACCCAAAAGCTAGGTATCCAACATACATGTACGTATGTCCAATATTGATAAGCGCGATACACGTATGTAACAGGATCAGGCTTAGGCCTGGATTACTTATTTCCCTTGCAGTAATGTCTGTGACCGTATCGTCATGATTGTACACACGGTATAGTCGCCTGGTCCCTAACTTAGTCGATCGGTTTTCAGAGTGACTTGAGTATTATATTACTATTATTAAGTAGTGGCCAAACGAGGGACGTGGGCATGACCAGTGGACGTTACTCATTAGGGCCTTGGCCTATAATATTAGCCATCAGAAAAATGCTGAGATTTTCTGATGGAAGTCAAATTTACTGTGGTTACCGTGGTAATACCATATATAATGCATGTAAGTCTCAGAATTTTTAAAACCCAGTCTTATGCACAAACCATGGGCATGATGGGGTTGTGCATAGGGTGAATAATTAATAAGTGATGTTAAGATATGGAACTCTTTCCCAGCAGACATGGCAGAATAGTAGGCCTTGAGGTGGCATGAGTACTATATTTGTAGCCATTTTGACCTGGCAACCGTGCATTCTGTCACCACTGGTCATTTTATGTTTAGCTTAGAGCTGCAGATGGCTGACCAGAAGAACGAGGCATTGTTGGAAGATGCTCAGTCTTCAGCGTCATCCCCAAACCATGCAGTGGTAGAGGATATTAACTTACGTGCAGTGGAAGGGCCTGACAGAATGGAAAGGGCAGGTGTCCAAGGTGACGAAGAGAGACAATCCAGCGATGTTGGAGGTGATACGACTGTAGCAGTACCCGACAATCATGACAATGATGCCTCCTCCCAACCGCAAGGTGATTATTATCTCTGAGCATGAGCGACTGAGGGCGCTATTTAACCCCTTCATGTTAAGTGATAGCACAGTATTCATGAACTCTGATACACCATTACAGTGTGTGCATGCAGCACCGTGATTGTATTGAGCCTTTTAGCTCTTTAATATAATCCTTAGTTTCATGTAGTGATTTCTAGCTTCACTTTTTCACAAAAATTCTGCCTTCCTCTGGGTTCGCATTTTTCCATGAATTTTGGTTTGTTTCAGGTCGTTACAGAACATTTGCTGCTTGGATCACCTCCAATGCATTTCTCATTTATTGCAGTCAGTTTTTCTCTGCTTGGGTAAGTTTTGTTCATCTTATACTTACATGTTTATGTTAATGCAGACAAAGCGGGAAGGAGGGAGTTGAACATGGCTTGCCTTCACTAAGCAAATTTTTTTTTCATGAAGTTTTCTTTTCCACATTTGTCTTAGGTGCTCTCGGTTTTGCTAGATTTTGCCACAACATGCTCCCTTTCATTCAGCAATGTTCTTCTCTTTGGCTGTGTTTTAAGGAGAGTGGTAGCAGAAGAAACTCTTTGGGGATCTTTGTCAGTGGTTGTGAGGTCAACAGTAAATTTCCGTTCTTCTGTCAAGCAACATCTCAGCATTCTGTTCATGTGTGTCTGTAGGGTGATCGTATGTGGACTTTTGCTGTTGCCCTGTACCTTGTTGAAATTGAAGAGAAGTCACTTCGCCTTACTGCCATCTTTGGTTTTGCCTTGACTGTATCAGTGCTTCTGTTCGGTGCACTTGTGGGACAATGGGTGGACAAAACTCCTCGTTTAAGCGGTAAGCTCTTTCGTTCATGTTTTTTTATGAATAAGTAAACCTTACATGATTCTATTGAACTGAATGGAATGAAGTCCACTCGAGTCGGGTCAAGTCATGTCAGGTTGAGCTGAACTTAGCTGAGTCAAGTGATGCCAAGCTGAGCTTAGTCAAGCCAAACAGTGGTGAGCCAGGCTGTGCTGAACCAAGTGTACCAAGCCGCTGCAGTACACAACAGGAGTCTATTGTCAATCTGAATCATGACTACTTCGCAGAGCCTAGTGATCCAGAACTCAGGTGTCATCATCAATGCCATCTTCCTGCTTCTCCTGCTGCACTACAAAACAGTGGGGAAGATTTCAAATCCAGCTTCAGGCACTCACATTTGTCTATTAAACTAGGAATCCATATTCATTTGGAATTGCAGCTGCCCGGAAGAGCCTAGTGATCCAGAACTCCGGTGTCATCATCAACGCCGTCTGCTTGCTGCTCCTGCTGCATTACAAGTCAGCCATCCTGGCAGTCGGAAGTGGCGCTCTATTCTTCTTCTGTCAGGTGATCATCATCGTCCTGGGCGTTGTGGCTAACCTGGCCAGCGTGGCCGAGAAGATCTGCATCCAGAAGGACTGGGTAGTTATACTAGCTGGTGATGACAGCGAGCGGCTAGCAGGTAAGATGACCTTGCTAACCTCAGGACCCACTGATAACCAACAAAAGTCCTGTAGCTCAGCTGGGGTATATTATGCCTAGCAGGTGTCCTACACGGACACTTTTCAGGCTCATAAATCAATAATTAACACCTTTTTTCAGGAATTCTTCAGAGCATACTCTGACTGAATTTTACCTAAGCTTTAATTGGTTAAAAATGCCATCCATGAAATTATTTCTGACATCTCCTCAACTTAACAAGCTAAACGCATCCCTGGACTATTTAATAAAAGGTATTGACTTTGTCTATCAAATTGAAAGGAAAGTTGTACCAGGTGGAGCAGGCAACTTGTTGATCCCTGTTAGCTTGCTTGTGGACGTACCTTTTCATTTGCTGGCATTCAAGTTGTTTAACCCTCCTATGCTGAAGTCACTCTTTGGGTCATTTGGTAAACACCTCAAAGAAGCACAGCTGTGTTGTGTTGTGCACTGCACCAACAGTCCCTCACAGAAATATCAGATTGCACTTTTGTGCTGCCCAACAACTGTGCTTCACTGTTTCATGTGCATAACTGTGCAGTAAACCAAATGCAGTGAAGAGGACTGCACAAAAGACCCTGGGTCATTTTGTGCTGGCAATCTACTGTGTACACACTGAACCTGTGCATGTTTGAGTTCCATATAGAAACTACATGCTCACCAGTGACTGTGGACACTCGTGCACATTTGTGCTGTAAAACCAAAGGAGGGTTAATGAACGCCTCCATTTGTAATTCATTTGTAATTCTTAACCCCTTCGGGCCAGGAAGCGGCTATAGCCGCCGTAACAATTGAGATCCTCAGCCCGCTTTTCAGCTATTTTTCTCGGCCCACGCTCAAGTGAACATGGTGAAAGAAGGCAGACCCTGGCTCTTGTATATATGGTAATTGGTCTTTGTGCGTAGCCCAGAAATGATAAGACCGAATTTGCATCATGATCACCAGCTTCACAATAGTCCCCACCTTGAAAAGAAGCCACGGGAATGTGGAAGGGTGAGTAGAGCCGCATGCCACCAAACAATCAGCCTTTTCACCGTGTAATTCAAAGCGTGCAGAGCACTCAGGGCCACAAACCGAGAATTTGTGATTTGGCAGTTGGCCTTCGTGGCCAAGCGAAGATGGAATTCTCGGAGTCGGCTTTCACAAAGAATTTCCCATCATCAAGGGGTTAAAGTAAAAAAGTAAACAGTTCCTTTATTTCTCTTTTCCTTCTTTGTTGCTATCTCCAACCTCGCCTCATCCTTCAACCACACAGAAATGAATGCTACTGTTCGTCGTATTGACTTGACTGTCAATATCCTGGCCCCAATTCTCGTGGGACAAATCATGACTTTTGCCTCCATGACGGTAGCTGGGATCTTCATTGCGGCCTGGAACCTTGGCTCCCTCATGCTGGAGTACTACCTCTTGGTACGGGTCTACAGGAGAGTCCCTAGACTTGCCATCAAGTTCCGCAAAAATAAAACAGGTGAGTTGCTGGTTTGACTTGGCTTTTCAATTTGAGTCACTTGAATTGGTTGTCTTGTGTTTAAACGATTAACCACCATCACACCCCTCTAGCAACCCCCTCATTTCAAAATGGTTTTTACTACCATCCTCTTTAATAACTTTTGCTACAACGGCAGGGTAGCATTACCTAAAGATCAGTGTGGTGGTGGTAATCTACTTGCTTTCACCACCTTGACCTGAGATCAGCATGAACCTTGTAGCCCACTCTTCCAATCTACCATCGGAGTTTAATCTCATTAAAGCCATTCTCTCAAATGCCACAGCCAATCTCGGCGTTAAGATGTGCCATTTTGTTGTCACTGATCGTTCAGAGACAGCTAAAGAACCAGAGAGTGCGACCACTGCATCAGAGGCCTCCATTGAGACTAACGAGGAGGGAGTGGCCAAGTACTCCACAGAGCATACACTGGAAGAACCACAAGAAGGCAGGCAGGATGCATCTGAAGACAAGCCTATAGCATATGCCACAGTCAGTGATGCTGGACAGATGGAAGTAGGTAAGTTGGAATGCCTCCAAAGAGATCAAAAGGGATGCGTAAGCTGAGTATTAAGGAGATATCTTTTGCTCTACGCTTTGACAGGTTCATGCAAATTTGTCAGCACAGCTTTGAAATATTTTTCCCATCACTTCGCAGCTTTTGAATCTGGAGGACCTGATGAAGCAACAGGGGATTGGAGAAGGTTGGAGAACGAATCGTCTGATTCACAACCTACTAACACTGAGGGGCAATCATCTCAGCCATCATCCAGGTTTGGAATATTCCGGCGTGTGGCCAACTGGTTCGTGTCTACCTACCAGGGCTGGCTGATTTACAAATCCTACAAAGTCTGTCTGGCGGGATTGGGGCTAGCGTTCCTCTACATGACGGTCATGGGGTTCGATTCCATCACCAATGGCTACGGCTACTCCGTGGGTCTGTCCGAGGTCATGCTGGGCGTGATTCGAGGCCTGGGGTCCATCGCAGGCATTGTGGGCACGTTTTTGTTCCCAAGGTTCCGGCAGAGGATTGGACTGACCCGAACAGGTCTCTACTCTCTCTCTATAGAAATTCTCTGCCTGACTCTCTGCGTCTTCTCCATCTGGGCTGCTGGCAGTCCTTTCGACCCTGACTACTTCTCAGGACAATCCAATCCACCAACAGCTGGACCTACCGATGATGTTTTTACTACCCAAAGTCCTTTTATTTTCACACCCACATTTTTACCTGCCATGGGAGATCAGCGAATAGTCAGTGCTGTGAGCAACATCGGCAATGACACAGGGGACAGCACTACACAGAATGTCATGATGGACAACACACCCCAGGCTACACCAGATGGTAGGGACAGGCCTTCAAGCTACTTGTCTGCAGTCCTGTTCTTCACAGGAATGGTAACTTCCAGAATAGGTAAGGCAAAGATCATTGGCTCTTAAGATGAAATGAAAAGGAAAAAAGGACAAATCAAATTGAAAGAATTCAATTTTGATCATTACACCTGGCAATTGGTAGTCTAAATCCTTCACTGTCTGTCAGACATTAGACATCAACGATAATGTGAGTGTAAAACTACTAAATCTTGTTACCGTCCATAAACCTGTAGCATGTGTGCATAAGCCAAACATGCCCGAGCCTGGGACTGAGTTGTGGTACTGAAGAGGTTTTGAACAGCAGTCATTCTTTGCACTATAGAGGGATTCCATGCCTGCTATCTTGCAGGCAAGCGCTTTTGTTCCACAGGGTATGCACAAAGGTGGTTTCCCCATTGAACAAAACAACTGCCCTGCAAGATGGCTACCACGCAAAGCCTCTGTTGTCACTGGACAGCATAATTATTTATCCTCACACTCCATGGAAACAAGCACAAAGTTAGCACCTTGCATTGGACAAAGTCCACCACCCCTTCTACATGCCGTAAAGTCAAGTTATCTTTACAAGCTGTGATATGACTCTCCTCAGGGCTGTGGATGTTTGACCTGGTGACCACGCAGCTCATCCAGGAGAACGTCCATGAGGATGAGCGTGGTGTCTTCAACGGGGTGCAGCGCTCCTTGGAGTGCTCCATGGATATGCTCCATTTCATCCTGGTCATCATCCTGCCAGCTCCAGAGACCTTTGGATATCTCATCATCCTGTCCTTCATCTTCATCTGCATCGGGGCCATTTTCTACTGCGTCTTCTCCTTCAAGGACAGAGGTCACCTCTTCCACCCGGAGAAGTTGACGGTGTGCCTCCAGAACGGCCAAACTGAGACGGATGTCCTTCGCCTTACAGAAAATGAATCCGAAGCTTGAAAAGCCTGGAAAGATCTCACGCTGAAATCATTTCAAAGAGGCCAGGATCCTTTGTTGTCTCTCATTGATTTCATGGCAGAAGTAAATGGTATTCCAGTAAACCAGGTTGAAAATTGTGGACTATAAAGCCATATTATATGATTTCCTCCCTTTCAACATAATTATTCAAAATC
This sequence comes from Acanthaster planci, assembly GCF_054643075.1. NCBI lineage: Eukaryota > Metazoa > Echinodermata > Asteroidea > Valvatida > Acanthasteridae > Acanthaster > Acanthaster planci. The sequence goes on from NC_141793.1 coordinate 1,096,800, forward strand.
GGGCTAAAAATGCTAAGATATATGATTGGTCACAAATTCCAAAATATTCACGAGAGTAAACAGGTACTACTTTGTTGTGAAATTTCATTTCATTGCTGTATCCAGTCCCAAGATCTAAAAATGAAGAGGTAACTTCACTTTCAATTTCAAAAAAGGCTACACCATGAATGGAATCTCTAGTATTATACAACTATTGAGCACCTGATTGTGGGATGCGGGAACATCATCACTAAGTAAAATTGGGACGTTTCAATTTCATGAGCTGAAGCCGAGCGAAATGAAAAAACAACAGATTTTACTAGGTGCCAATTTTCCTCAAATCTTTTTTTATTTAAAGCCTGTTTGTTTTTTGTAACTGACATATTGAAATATGTGAAATGCATGCAAATGTCGGCGTATCTTTTGACATCGCTGCCATGATTATGTGGTTGTTGAGCAGCCCGAATCAGGTTTCAACCTTCTCCCCAGGTTTAGGTCTGTGGCATTCTGCTGTTCAAAATTCAGAGTAATTGAGGGTCCATTGCTCAAAAGCTGTGGGAACAAGGATGATTCTAACTGTTAAGTAATAATTCCCCAATCATTTGAATTTAATTAATCACAAATTGTAAAATTACTTATTAGTATAAATGGTATTTGAGTTGTAATGAACTTTTCTTTCATTGCATCTATTTTGATTCTCAGGTTCCTAAAAAAAGTTAATCACATCTAAGTTAAGTTAAAAGTTAATCAATTGTTATAGGACTGTGTTATGCAGTTACTGCAATCCCAATGTCCTAATTCCTTGAGTTTTTGTACATACCTTTGATTTAAATTTTCATAATGCTCAGGGGATTTTTAGGCATATTATGCTAATTTCAAGTTGAATATTTATCAGCAAATGGGTGATATCGTGTTAGCTTAGCCAGAAATTGCAGTCTTCAAAATTTGTAGAATTTGAGAATGTGGTCGGTGTTCTGTTTGATATTTTCACTGTTGCTAGTAGTGTAGGACAATCAGTCTGTGAGCTAATTTTCTGCTCTGTTTCTCATGATCCGTTTTGGGGGTTTATAAGTTAGTCCCTGAACTTGTTCAGAACTATCCTGTCTTGGAGGTCATTTGATGTCTTTGTTCATAGAAGATTGGAATGATTAAATGCATAAACAACTTTGATTAAGCAGAATATAAGCAAATGGCCTACAGGCAAGTAAAATTATCAAGTGAGATTTGCATGTTTGTAAATTTATGCAGCAATATTAAAATTCCAATGTCAGGTGCTTTTTATGTTTAATTCATACAGAATAAAGCTGTAATTGGTATGTGCACACATGCTCTGATTTAACAGCTGTAAGGTTATAATTTTATTGAGGTATACCAATTGTTTAAACCAAACGTTAGTTTGAAATCAGTAATGGTATTGGTGAATTGCAATCAAAAAATTGTTTGGAATTTTTGTAAATGCTCTTATTATTTTGGGATTGTATCAAGAAATTTATTTTTGTAATAAATACATCGTAATGTTGATGTGCATAACTGCTTTCATTTGTTAAAACTTTTATTTATAGTTATTAACAAAAAAGAAAAATGTGCGTCGCAGCGGGCGCTGTGGCAACTAGTCTTGCAAGTAATTATGCAAATATCCTGACGTCACTGTGACTCCTGTATAGCCAGCTAGCCACAACCGGCAAAAAAAAAACATGCATGTTTTTAAGGAGCGACAAATCCATGTCACATGGACGCTGATCCTGTACATGACTACTGGTAGCCGTAGCCAAGTAAGTTTGGCAACCCGACATGTTTTTTTTCCTCCACGTCGGCCATTTTAGTGCAGTGAGTACGAATCCGGTCCCTGCGTGTGGCATTACTGAATCACGTGAGGGTGGGTTCACTTTGCTGTTGTACTAAGATTTGATGGTTGGACATCGAGAAAAAAAGACTACGGTCAGTAGCACGGATCAAACCACGGTGAGTGTGTATGCATTCATGCGGTGAGAACTTTAGAATTAAACAATGTCAGAAAAGCCTGCTGAAAATAAGCTAACGCATGGCTTCAGTGATGGGGTTCGACCATATCGACTGGTTACTGCCCAAGTTGTAATTTGGGCATGTTGGGTGTATTTTTACCCTGCGGGGCCAGGGTCCAACGTCCGCCCTGCTCCGGCTCCTCCCACGCTCCTATCCGGGGAGGGGGGTGGACGTCGGACCCCACAGTTCTGGCATGTCTGGGGGTAGGGTGTATTTCGGATTTGGTATCCGGCCATATCCATCTATTTTAGGCCCCAACTTTACATGTCTCAATATTTTTATTCCCCATGCAGATCAGTCATGTCAGTGGCATAGCTAGGATTTACTAGTGGGGGAGGGGGCACCAGCATCTTATGGGGGGCACCAGCTTTCAATGGTGTGGTTTTTTGGGTGGCTAGTTTTTGTTAGCTTTGTTCAATATCCATTCATCCAATTTTTTTTTTCAGTGGGGGGGGGGGCACTTGGAGGGGGCCACCAGGTTGATTGGACAGGATGGTGGGGTATTCTGCAATTGAGCTGAAAAAGAGAAAACAGTCTGCCAGTTTCAATAGCTCAATTTAAATTTAAATTCTCCCAAATCTATGAAATGGATTCTGCATTTTAACTCGTTTCCATGCCAACATTTGCTTCTCCTTAAAGGTAACCCACTGGGCTGTTCAGCCTGATTCATAACACACGACCAAATGCTGTACGTGTAACCTTGCCGGTAACCTGCTTGTACTGCACTGTGCCATTTGTCGTCTACGCACCACCCTTTTGGTAAAGAGACAACTGTTACTATGGGTGCATTTGCAAGTATATTTAAGAACCTTTTTGGCAAGAAGGAGATGAGAATCCTAATGGTTGGACTGGATGCCGCTGGAAAGACCACCATTTTGTACAAACTCAAGCTGGGAGAGATTGTCACAACCATTCCGACAATTGGTGAGTTGTAGTGTAAATTTATTCGTCTGTGTTGCTGACGCAGTGGTTTTGAATGTTAATGATGTTAAATTTCAGTCATATACAAGTAGTGGGGAATGTTGTCAGGATTTCATGCCGTCTAAAAATTGGATAAACACTAAGGAATTTATGTCAAGCTCTGTGCTTTCATCAACGTGTGGTTTTTGGTTTTTGTTTTCTTTTTTATAGGATTCAACGTAGAAACAGTTGAATACAAGAACATCAGCTTCACAGTCTGGGACGTTGGTGGTCAGGACAAAATCAGGCCTCTGTGGCGACACTACTTCCAGAACACACAAGGTGAGTCCAATACTTTTGTTTATGCATATGCCTTTCTCCTACTTAAAGATGATAGAAATCCTCATTGAATTGGTCCTTATATTTAATTACACTGCGGCATAAAGGATCTTGAACTGTTGACAGTAATTTAGTTCTTCAGGCTCACTCTTTTAGTGCTGAGTCAATTCGAATAATTCACTATTCAAATATTTGACCTTCAACTTGATCGGATATCGGGTTGCACTGACCGGTAGATTGTTGATGAACAAACCATATACAAAATCAGTTGCAATAACACACACAATTGGACATTATGATCAATATAATAGCTTCTCACATCTAGGACTATCTCCAGCCATGATAGCAAAATTGAAGAGATGAACAAGACTTCTTGAACTGTTGAAAATTTCTATTCCTTTTAAATTGTTTAATGAATAATTTATTTTTTAAATCGTTGTAAGATTTCTGACGCTTTTCATTTGAATCTGCTTGAAACAAGCCTTCATAGTGCAAGTTTTCTCATTTAAAACAAAAGAAAATGTTTCCTTCCTTTTCATGAATTTCGCGTTCAAATATTCAAATTCGAAAAATAAGATTCAAATATTCGACATTAATCGATCGAATATTGGGTTATTTGGATATTCGACACAGCCCTACATTCTTTTCATACTCCCTCAGTCTCTAGACAGAGATTAAGTGGTTGTCTCCTTTGTCTCTGCAGGCTTAATATTTGTGGTTGACAGCAACGACAGAGAGCGAATAGGTGAAGCTAGAGAGGAGCTCTTCAGAATGCTGAATGAAGACGAACTGAGGGAATCCCATCTTCTGGTGTTTGCAAACAAACAGGTCAGATATTCTTGCTGCCGAAAATGACTCCTAGTAAATATAAGGCCCAGAAAAAAAGTCTGCTCCCTTTTTCCTGATCGACACTAATTTTTTGTCACAACCCTGAAAAAATTTTTCATCAAGTTAAAATTGATAAATGAAAAAAGTGGACCCCCATATTTTTCTGGCCAACCGATCCTTTTTTTGAGAGGCATCCAATCAGAATTAGAACTTTTTGGGACCTAAGCACAGTGTGCCAGCTGGTAACCATGGTAATCGCTAAGCACGAGGTTTGCTTGGTCCAATGCTATGGCTTCTGATGGAGGAAAATCCAAACATCAGTACATCACCATCAACATTCCAATATCCATAGGTGGGATCCATCACCACCCATGGCTTCCACATTCCTTCATCCTCTCACCACCGCAGCCACCACCATACTCCCCATGGCCCACCATCCTGTTCTTTCCCTCGTTTTTCTGCCTGGTCCTCCTATCCCACTTCCTTTCACCCTGCGTGAGACTCTCAGTGGTTCTGTGATTCCTTGCACGTAATTGTTCCCCTGTCAATCTGGGGAAAAGTCTGCTCCAGTTGAAACATCAGCCACACAAACTTTGAAGATTTTCTTATTTTCTCCAAGCAGTTAACAGCAAATATTATGTTCCATATTCCCAGTGTCTGCTCGAAATAAAAAGTGAAGTCTTGCTGAACACGCGTGCAGTGCATGTTTTTTACTCTTGGAAAAACAATCAGTTCATGTCGGGATTATGACAGAAGAAAGTTGGACAAACTTCTGGTGTCTCTGTTAAGATTTACTTGTCCTTGTGAACTCAAGGAAATGTATATTTGGAAGTGGGCACTGCTTGGAAAGTGATGTTAATCATTGGGCAGGTTTGATCAAGGACCATACTGAACCATAGTTTGACTAACTCTGATCGAATGCACGATAGTTGACCTAGTCTAGTCAACTATTTGTGACCAGCCTATCAAGGTTAGTCACATCGTTGGCTGCCATAAATCATTTGAATAGCACAGTGCAGAGAGGACCAGTGATAAGAAAAATGCCGGAAAAACAGTACGTCGCTAGAGAACAACCATTTTCACTTTTATTTTTGCTACTTTGCCCTTTCTGCGGCTACCTTTTCCCCCTTTTGGCCTAATGACCTGACAACAGTTGACTAGGGTCGTTTGCACTTCAACTTCACTGCACATATGCTAGGTACGTCACGAACCACTCACTAGTTAACTAGGGGTCCTTGATCAAACTTGTCCATGGATGTACACATCCTACATGCACTTCCTTCACCGTTTGCGAAAACAATGTTGAAGGGGCTGGGTCTGGTTTTGAAACCCTCTCAGGATCTTCCCAATGCAATGAACGCAGCTGAAGTCACCGAAAAGCTGGGCCTGCACAGTCTGCGAGGGCGAATGTGGTTCATCCAGGCAACGTGTGCCACCAGTGGAGACGGTCTGTACGAGGGCCTTGACTGGCTGTCTTCTCATTTGAAAAACTCCTCCAAGTAAAGGGAATAAGATATAGGTTGAAAAAAAAAGGTGAGGAGAATAGGGGGACACCTTTGTAGGAGCGGGAGGATAGGGGACACCTTTGTGGGAGTGGGAGGATAGGGGACACCTTTGTAGGAGTGGGAGGATAGGGGACACCTTTGTAGGAGTGGGAGGATAGGGGACACCTTTGTAGGAGCGGGAGGATAGGGGACACCTTTGTAGGAGCGGGAGGATAGGGGACACCTTTGTAGGAGGTGGATAAGACCGTTTTCTTTCCGTATGTTTTTAGGGAGAAATGAGAAGATTTAATAAAGTGTATATTTCCCCAGTTTCATGCCAACTTATATTTGTACCAAACTGCACGAGTAGATAGCTGTGAAGAAAGTCTTTAACGGTAGGGGAAGGGGTGAACATGGAAAAGGCAAGGTCACCAGTCTAGTATCTGTTATGCAGTGACAGGTCCATCAGATGGTGTCCACTAAAACTTTTCTGTTGATACAGGCTTTGTTGATTTAGAGCAGTGCTGTGGTTGGCGGTACGTGTACCTTTAAGTCACTTTAATGCATGGTAATGTGTACTTAAATGGAAATTGGGTCACGATTGGGTTCATTTATAGTCACTGAATCAGTGATACTTTTGTTTACAAAGTAACGTCATTTGGGTGGTTGGCCTTCAAATTCAGAACACAGAATTTCTGTTCATTGATGAGAGGAGGGTTTTGGGTGGTACAGTCTCAGGGCCAGTCTGGCTTGTGTCCCCGCTTGTCTTTTTGTAAAAAGAGATAATTTTGTCAATTTTTCTGTTTTGGAGAAGGGGTGTATGATGTATTTTTTTTTTATTGTTTTTGTGAAAAACATCTTTGTATTAAATATTCACAGTGTTGTACATTGGGGGTTACTGCTTGTACTTCGGTGCCTTTCCTTTTTTTTTTTTGGCGAAACAGTAAATTAATTGTTCCATTTATGTGTTTGCTTTTTTGCGCCTGTTGCCACCCTTAATATAATCAAGACCTGCCGCTGACTGGTACGTAAAAGAGGTAAATGGCAGATAGAGTAACACCTTTCTTTTACCTTGATAACGCGTTGTTGCTCTGTTCCATGTTTCAGTTTACGTTTTTGTTGTAATGTCTCTGCAGTTAGAAGGGAAGATTTTTAGTGTAGTTAAGCTTGATGCAGCAAAGGCTGTTGAATAAATAAGCAATCATTTTGAACCTTTCTCTCTGAATGCTGGTATTTCGTCAGGACATAAGGATGGATTTTCTCCTATCTTTAAACCTGCAAATTTGCTTGTGAAAGTCACTTGTACTTGTACAGTAATGAAGCATATACTTACCACTTTGCAAGGTCAACCATGCAGTTATCTTTGTAATATTTACAAATGTACTGAAACAAGTCATATAAAGTCACAAAATGTTGCACGGGAGATCATAAAGATTTATCCGGCTAATGTAACTAACGTGTGAAAGCCATTGGAATGTGTAGCCCTGATAATGTAATGTGGTGTGCTTGTGAGCGCCTTTGCCCCCCCCAAGAGAGTATTGCGTAATAATGTAAGTCATCGGTACCAGACTTAGTTCCAGCAAAGACCAGAGCCAAGGCCACGTCCAAATGAATGGGCTGCAGCCAGAGGCGGCCCATTCATTTACGTTATATGTGTGAAGCCGCTAAGTTGTGGCTTCCATACATATGCGTGTTATTTCTTGCCGTAGCAAAAACCTCCTGTGTGTTTTATCAAGCTGTTTGCCGTTCTTGCACCCAAAATACGTGGTTGTAAACTATGAGTATTTGAAATAGATGTACTTGGACGTTATCAACTTCATATTGTGGACTGTACATCATCCAGCCATACACGTGCCTACAATATAAATAAAGGTGTAACACTCATTGTAACCTAATCAGAAACTATGTACATGTACAAATAGTAGATAGCATAGAATGATTCGTGCTTTATATCCTGTCTGGCTCATTGCATTGTCGAATACTTGAAGACCTGCTCACGGAGCAAATTGCCTGTGAAGGGTACCTTGAAGGCAGGTCTTTTAACTTGGTATCCCGCTGTCAACTGTACATTGCTGAATGCACTTGCAAAGAATTGTACTGGATTATAAGCCAAAGAAGCCCGCGCTTGTGACAGAAAAGTGAAGAAATGGTTTGCATCTGTATGGTAAGACAGTAACATAGGAATGTTTTGGAACTGTCTAAATCTCCAACAATACCAATAGTTGTCAGATTGTTTAACTTGGGAACATGAGAGATCTCGTGTGCCATTGGACTCAGCAGTGGGGATATGCCCATGTTCCAGTGGAACTTGGAGAATTTCAATTTCTGAGGCCTTCCTGTAGTTTGTCTCATTGAGTTTTCTCGGAAGAGGAGTTTCATGGTCATCAGGTCTTCTGTTTGGAAGTGACCGCAAGTAAATAACACCATAGCCTATATAAACAGGAAAGAAAAAGTGATTTTAACTGTTTGGATATCCAGCTAAGAACGTTTGCAAGTAGAGTAGATTTGGGCCGATGAAAGGTGGATTTTTTGTGGTTTTTTTTTACAGGATTGGCATTTTGTGTGCAATGCTCATGGGCTCAACTTGTTGTATGTTTCCCGTGATTCCATGCTGTCATACGAACAGCCTTGCCCATTTCCACCGATATTAAAATTTAATATTGTGTCACAACTGGTTTTATGATAAGTTTCGGGGACAGCCCAAATTTAACTGGTGAACATTTTTAAGTGGTTTATTTCTGTTCAGTGTATTTACGACCAACTTTGTCAGATCATTTTGGAAATAGATACAGTAATGAATGATACACAGAAAATGAAAGTTTTTGTTTTGTGTTATTTCTCTGTTGTCGGCTTGAATAAAGAGGGTAAACAGATCATAATGAGGTATATGGGACTTTTATCAGTGAGTTAAAAAAAGAACACGCCCCTGATCATGGAGGAAGGTACGTGCCCAGCTTCCTCCGTGCTCTGAAGCCCTTCCCACGTGTGTTTGTTGGCTTTCTTTTGTTGGCAAATTGTAGATACTGGGATTGGGCTTTAGAATTTCAGTTGAAATCTAACCGAAGACAATTTGAGTGAGGAAACATTTTCATTACATGAATATTTCTGTCGGACATTGGAATATTGCCTTCACGATTTTCAAAGGTTCAAACGAGCAAGTCATCAAGTTGTGGAGAGGTGTGACCTATGGGGCCGTTTTCCAATACTCGACTTCGGCTGCGTCTAAGGCTTCAACTTTTTTTTTTTACTAGCTGACTTTGAATCTGAAAGCTCAGTAATCAGTCTAATAGCGCCACAGAACATCAAATAAGATGCAAGAAAGCCAAAAATTACAGTAATCCAATGTAATTTAAACGCTTCAGGCCCAAAATCGGGGATAGGTTTTGGGAACGAAGCCTCCGACGGAGACGAAGTTGAGTATTGGAAAACGGCCCTAGTCGCGTTACGTTTCCGGTCAACTTGATGCTCGACTTTATGCATAATGCACGTTTTATCTTCACGTGATTGGCTAGGCTTGACATCGTGACGTCACTGAATGACGTGTGCCGCACCGTTTGTGAGCAACGATTTTTTCTTCCACGTTGAAGATTTGGTGTTGGCGTGCTGTGCATTTTGGCCAGAAATTTACTCACAGACATATTCTGTGTTTCTCTGACTACTGGGGACCATAGCTGTAGTTCGTGATATAGGTAAGTGTGAATGTAAGTGCTCTGAATGAGTGTTTTTCCCTGAAAATGTTGACGAATTATCGTCGGTTCGTATCACTTCGCCCCAAGCTCGCCACGGCAGTTCTTGTACATGTGCAATGTACATGTATGATATGCATTTTTCGTGGTGTGGTTTCGCCCCCATTAAACTCGTTCGTTTCGAAATGGTGAAACTGAAAGATGGCCGCCGTAGATGTAACTCGAAATCGTCATGATACTGTGCGTACAGCCGTAGCCCCACTAGTGTGGCACAGACTCTCACTCCGGATCCATCTTTAGCTACACATCCGTATGCACAATTTCGTGTCGGCGTATTGAACATTTTCGGCGCACCCACTTATCATCGTGATTCGTGGGCGCAATTTCTTTTGCACACGAACATGATTCTTGACTTTTCCGCTTTCTTAAAACCATTTATTGAATTATTTCACTCACGTTAGTGAGGTATTTTCCAGTTTTTTTTTGCCTTTATCCATTCAATCTAATGGGCTCGCTCTTGTCGCCATCTTTAAAATAAGATCGTTGAACAATACGTCACTTGACCCCTCATCGTCTCGACGGCTGTTCTATGTCAAGACATGTTATAAACGAACTGAGCGATAAGATACTACACGTACCAATGGGCTCTTCCAAAACTTTGGCAGCAGTTTAGATGTCAGTTGATCACTTGTACGACTTCTTAATATTGCACCCTGTTTCAGCTATCAGAAAAGGAAACACTGTGTTCAAATTTAATTATTTACTTTTTTCCTTGCCCCCGTTCCCTTCAAAGGTAGTCCAAGATTGACCATTTAGTACACGGACCCAGTTAACCAACGAACCCACTGTACACGTGTACTGCTGTACTGATCGTCCTTAACGTGCCACCTGTTTCTTAAAAGAGAGGAGCTGTCACCATGGGAGCATTTGCAAGTTTATTTAAGGGCCTTTTTGGCAAGAAGGAGATGAGAATCCTAATGGTTGGACTGGATGCCGCTGGAAAGACCACCATTTTGTACAAACTCAAGCTGGGAGAGATTGTCACAACCATTCCGACCATTGGTGAGTAGATGTCATCAGCTACTTCTGTTCCTCTAGATTTGACTGTGAACACGTATTTGATGGAACGCTTATGTTATCAGGGCATAGTAGATTTGTTACGCCCCAACTACAGCATCAGTCCCAACTATAGTTGGGCTGGCCCAACCACAGCACAGTGTGTCCATATGTGCCAAAGCATACGCCAAAGTCATTTTGTTTCCATCAGCAACTCGTGCTTGCTGAAATGAGGGTTTTTATGAAGTGTTGTATTTTAGATGAATTCTGTCCAGTCAAGTTTATGCAGCTCACATAAACTTGGAATTAGGTTGAGAAAATCTCCACAGAGATTGACCAACGATAGTTGGGCCAGCCCAACTGCAGCACTACAGTTGGGACTGTCTCAACTATAGTTGGGACACTACGCTATAGTTGGGCCGTAACATAGTCACTAACCACAGTTCATCACAGATTTCCAGTGAGATGTGCAATATTAACTATCTGCATGTGTAACAGTGTACATGTGATTGTATATTGCTTAATTTACATGTATATGTTTTCCAAAGCTACGCCTTGCTGTCCAGCGGTATTTCATTAATGTTTGAAAAACTTCATTATTTCTTTTCACAGGATTCAACGTAGAAACAGTTGAATACAAGAACATCAGCTTCACAGTCTGGGACGTTGGTGGTCAGGACAAAATCCGGCCTCTATGGCGACACTACTTCCAGAACACACAAGGTGAGTTGGTAATTGTTGTGTGCATTACTGCGTGTCTGCTTAACCCTAACCCTCCTCAATCCTCCAAAATCCTTCGGGCGGTTTTGGGGGATTTTGGAGGATTGAGGGTGAATGGCAAAAGTGCATGGCTGATTGCAAAGGATTATGAGTAAAGGATGTGGGTTAGACCTTGTTTTGTTCGTGCTCAGTCATGCATAAAATCAACTTAATATTTCTCTTGAATCAACCACACTGCTCAAGAATGCCATTCGCACTGCCTCAATATAATGACTGGAATCGCCGGAGGATTTTGATGGAATGAGGCAGTAGGCACACCTCCAAGTAACATGTTCAAGAAATTTTGGAGGATTGAGGAAGAATCAATTTTGTTCACTTCCTAATTGGAGGATTCTGGAGGATTGAGGAAGGTTCCTAGCAAAAAGGGCCTAGGGGGGTTAGAGTTCAAAGTTTTACAGTCACTGCTTCCTTTGACCACTTGGCCTACAATCACTTCACCCATTTGCCACTGTGCCTATAATCAATTCTCCCTCTACCACGCCCATCTAACACTTCGCCCACACACCCCTTTGCTCATCTGTTACTTTCCCCCTCTGCCACGCCCATGTACCACTTTGCCCAGGTGCCACTTTCTGTCACTTTCCCCCTGTGCCACGCCCATCCACTACTTTGCCCACAAGGCACTTTGTCCATCTGTCACTCCCCTCCAAGCCACACCCATCTGCCACTCCCCCTTCTGCTAGAGTGGCATCCAAACACATTGCTCATGTCATGTATCAGAAATGAATAAGATTTTTTTTAACAATCAATAACTTGTATAGTAAGGAGGTCAATATCTGGACATCACTTGATACACTGTGCTCAGACCCTCTGAAACTGGTTAGAAAAAGTTACAGTTTCTCCTAAAAGTATGATTTGTACTAAAAACTACAATTTCTACTAAAAGCCTTTTTCCTGTTAGCTTTTGGAAATGCCAGTCCAGGGTAACCTGTTTTTCTTACAGGGTTAATTTTTGTGGTCCAGGGTAACCTTTTTTTTTTTCTTACAGGGTTAATATTTGTGGTCGACAGCAACGACAGAGAAAGAGCAAATGAGGCTAGAGAAGAGCTGAACAGAATGCTCCAAGAAGACGAGTTGAGAGATGCAGTTCTTCTAGTGTTTGCAAACAAGCAGGTACAGTGTTCATGCTGTGTTACTTCCCAGTTACTTGTATGTATGTAAATTCAAGAGATGATGAATTTGAATTTTTTGAGGAGTTGAAATTCTGTTGCACATTTTGCGTACATGTACATCAATGTAACTATCAGATTTGGTTTCAGAAATTCGCTTGAATGTTTGTTGCGTTGGGTCAAATTAAACGACATACCTCATTTTTCTGAGAACGTTATAAATCTAGCCTTGCTTGACTAGTTTGTCTTACAAGTAAAGTTCATTCACATACATTGTGTGTGCATTCCTTTTGAATATTGGGGAAAAATCACTAAATATTACTATATCACTGAAAAACAAAATCTTACTGTTCCGTCACCTTGTTTAGCATCCCTCATGTAGAGTTCTCCACATGATTGTTCCAGATCATAGTGGGCATTACTGATAGCTCTGGATTTGTGGCTTTGTCTTCCTGTGCAAGCGTCACTTTTAATCAATGAAAGATTTGACTCGGTCATTCTGCACTTCATTCCCCCCCGTTATTTTCTAGGACCTTCCCAATGCAATGAACGCGGCAGAGGTCACCGACAAGCTGGGCCTCCACAAGCTACGCAGCCGCTCCTGGTACATCCAGGCCACGTGCGCCACCAGTGGAGATGGTCTGTACGAGGGCCTGGACTGGCTGTCACAAGAACTCAAAAAAGGGGGAAAATAAGCACACGCCTGATCTGGACGTTTTGATGTGTGTAGATAAATCATTTCATGTGGGGATTCTTGTCTTTTGGGGGGGTTCACTGATAAATTTTTCTTTCCTTTTTTCCAGGGGGGGGGTTTCGTGGGTGAGGTAGTTGGAGATGGGTTTAGGAAGTGAAATGGCTATTTCTAAGGAAATAAGTTTTCATCGACATATGTTATCCATAGTTGCAACATTTAGGAGTTGTAAAGATATTACACTGTAATCTTTGTTTTTTCTTAAGAAGGCATGCAGAAACAGCATGCAATCTCCAGCCCATGACCCAAGTCAGTGAACAAAGCAATGAGGAAAGCAAATTGATCTCTGATAATCTCTCTCAGACCTGTGGGCAATTTCAAGGACCCAATGCTTGTATGCACATGTCCACGTATGCCTAGAGCAGGCCTCAATCACTCAAGCATCTGGATAAGAAGCACAGTGTTCCGCTGCCACCTGTATGTCGTACCCATGTTAAGCAGCCATTTTCTTTAACGAAAAGTTGTTTGAGTATATATAAACGCACCTGTAATGGTTGTGGGTATATCTAAAGCTTAGTGATCTATGAAAAATTTAATACTGTATTAATTATGTCTTTAAAAAGAAACAAGGCTGACTCAACTAGAGCTCTTTGGGTTAGTAGGATGCACAAACTCCCCAGTCATATCAGATTCAAAGCTTTGTAGTCCTTCCCTGGAATCCATTGCTTGACCTTTGTTCTTTCCATTTTGAGAGCATACCCGGCTACATCGTGCCAATAAGAGGATGCTGATAGCTGACGTCCCAAGATAGTGACGTCAGTGTGGGACACTGACATCTTCCATGACAACAGGGACACAATCCATGAGTTGTTGCAGTGGGGTTGCCACGTATGCTGCAACTCGCACTGTCCGATGGCACGTGCATGTCGACTGTGCAGTGCCAGAGGTCATGCATTGCCTGTAAACAGGGACCATACAGAAACTAAAAGAGGTTGGGACACCAATCCTTGCTCGTGGGAAAAGTATTTTGTTACACATGAAAGAGTTGATCTGCAGTTGGGATGTTCATAACTTTGTGATTGCCCTAAAAAAAAATAAATCTATGGAACTTCGGAATATCACGCATTTGTATGCAGTGACTTCAAACCAGTCCCCGCTGTTCCATTTGGTATTTGGTCCTCTGACAAGACATTCTGGTTTCAACTTTTCAGTTGACTCTTCTGTATGTAGTAGTTATTCGAGACTTGTGAGTCAACAAAATTCCTCGGAGAAAAAAGAGCAGAGTCATGTAATCTGATTTTTATAATGGAATACAGTAATATATATATGTACAAACTACCAGTGGTCGCAGTGTTTTTTGGAACAAATGGCCCAACTTTAAAAAGCAAGCACGTGTGATCTGAAGAACCAGTTAAAAAGCATTTGTAGTAAGCAGGAAAAACCTTGAGGGTTGGTAAACAGTGTAGAGGTGTTTCAACTTTCGTTGGTGTATTTTTTTTTCTGAGGACTGGCATTGAATGTGGACTTTGCCCACGTCGTGTTTGCCACTTTGCACTGTCTCACATGGCTTATCTTAACCACGCAATTGCCTGTAATATGTAGAAATGTAGCAGTTTCATTCTAACCGGAAATCATTTAACCAATAAGCGTAGTATCCTCTATTGTAACAGGCAATTCATTGTAATAACTGATTCTATAAAATACAGGCCGTTTTGTCAAATGTGCAAATTCTTACCATCTTGTGATCTTTCTAAAGTGTGCATGTATATTTTCCAACTCCGTTGCCGGTGAGTATAGCAGCCTGAATGTTTCTCCCAGTTTAGTTTTGGCAGTGTCTGAAGTATTTGGAGAGGAAATTTTGGAAAGCATGGGACCAGGAAGTACTGCAGTTGCGACATGTCAAAAAAACCACTGGGGAAAATTTGCACGAATTTTTAAGCGGACTGAATTCAGTGGTATCATATTGTGTGAGGTCCGTTATATTTAAAGGAACTAGTTAAACCTGAGATGCCCCTGTGAACTTTTGCCAAGAAATCCTGGTTGCTTTCTTCCTTGCATTACCACGGCAGTGAAAAAAAGGCAAAAGTTCCTTTTTTGAGAGATGCGGCATGCACTACACTGTTCTACACATCTTTGTACATGTACTTGATCTTTATAGATTTGGACCTGCTGTTGTGATTTTTCTTTAGTGTTCATGTTAACTGTGCAGAAGTTATTTCACGTCAGAGAAGTGGAGATCCCAATAATACAGCAGCACGCCAGCCGATCTGCGGTTTGTTGTAACTGATTAAAGTGCACTTTATGGTTGGCAAGACCTGGACACAAAGGTCAGTTATTGTAAGCTAGACAAACCACATCGTAAGGTTTAATCTTGTGTTGGGAAGACGACAGTACGCTTTCTCTGTACTGATGAAAAATGTGAAATGATTTCCAAGCAGGTTTCTTTTAATGTATTGTTATTGGTGTCTGTATTTTCAGTTATGTACATGTACAATTAGCATAGTATTGCAAACTGTGTGAATAAACCTCCAATTTGCAGATGAGATCGAACAAATAGAGAGCCCCCGTCTTGTGTTTATTTTTAAATTCAGATTTGTCTGGTTTTATTGAACGAAAATTGCCTTGGATAACCAAGTACACATATCTCTAATTGCATTAAGTTACCTTGCTTAATTTGTCATCCAAGACGGCAAATCTCCTTCTTTTTTCATCTGTTTTTATCCTGAAATATGACCATGGCATCCACTTACCTTTTCTCCACATTCAGGCCTTGTTAACTGACAAATGTCCCATATTAGACATCTCATCTTCCATTATTTACCTTATCACAACAGTCATTAAAAGATGCCCATAAATGTAGAACAGGGATTTCTAATACATGTACATGTATGTAGAAATCCATGTAGGGTCCAGAAGTTTTGCTCTGTACATTGATGTAAATGTTCCTTTTGTTTTTACCATATACATGTTCATGTTTGTTATCAGTAATCTGTTTCTTGCTGATGCGTCTGAATCATACAAACTCACATTCACTTTTCACTTTGCATCCCATGTAACTTGATCCAAGCCTCTGTTGTAAAATCGTAGATCATTGTTGAATACTTGGATTTGCTTGGCTCCTCTGATCAAGTTAATACAAGATGGGAGCCTTTGCCAGTTTATTCAAGGGCCTCTTCAGCAAGAAGGAGATAAGAATCCTGATGGTTGGGCTGGATGCTGCAGGCAAAACCACCATCCTGTACAAACTCAAGCTCGGAGAGATCGTCACCACCATACCCACAATTGGTGAGTCGGCAATCTTGATTGGGCCACAGTTTACCCGAGTTGTTGACTCGAGTCATTGCAACTTGGACTCGAGTCTCTGCCTTTGGGACTTGTAGCTACCAGCTTTCACTTGTGACTTGGCTTGGCCTTGCAAAGATGGCTTGTGACTTCTCTTGAACTCGGAAAAAAAATGACTAGCTACATGTACCATATCTGCTGTTTAACTCTCTGTAACAATGTTGAGATTTTGTGAACAGGTGGGATACAGGATGCACCATTAAGTTCCCAGAAAAGTGTAGTGGTCAATGAGTCAAACACCAGATTTTCACCAAGGCCAGTTGACGCATTGATAAAAATTGGCTAGTTACTTGGAATGTGGGGGCTAAGGCTAGTGCACCCACAATTTGCCCTTTTTTCATTGGAATATTTGTTTGAAATGAAGGGACGGAACTGTATAAGAAATTGATATTAGTCATGGGTTTACATCACTGGTTTAATTCTGATTGGTCAATGGAATTAGTCATCAATTTAGAGCAGGGTGATGTAACCTTACTGCATAATTTACTTATGACTTATATTCAGTAACTATGTTAATATAGTGGATTTGAAGAGTATAAAACCCTGTAAGTGTGTTGAGAAATCAAGTTGGAACTTTGCGAGCAGAGAGCTAAAGTCTGATGAGACCAGTTTCGATGCTTTAAGCCTGTGACGTGTTTTTGTGTTGAGAAAATACTTGATTTGTGAAGTATTTTGCTGCGGTGAAATACTTGTCAGCAAACAGGAGGAGTTTCCTCAACAGCTCCCTGTTTGACAGTGAGGAGCTTTGCATGAGGCGAAGTTTTTAGAATAAAAGAAACCTGTATTCTTGACCAACTGTTGTTTGTCAAACACTTCTTTCAAGTCTGAATTGTCCGTGCACTTGGGCCAGGACAATTGGTGCGAGTTTGGTTACTGAGACTCATAATTCAGCACTACTAGAAACATCTCATGAAAAGTTAAGAAGTTGAGAGTGTTACACTCTCTGCAGCTGAAAGTTTGTGTTTGGAAAGCAGATGTGATTCAACTTCCAAAGTTCATGTACATAGCAGAATCGTATTTATTTAGAGTTCTTGTAAAAGTCTTAGCTAGCATATTTGCGTCGGTAAATTCCCTCTTTTGCATGTGTTCATATGAGATGTAGTTGCCATCTTGAAATCTCCCAATATGCCGAAGAGCCCTCTGAGTCACTGTAGTCCAAATTGAAAATTGTTTCCTCCTTATTAAGATGGAACCTCTGTGCTGAACTTAAAACTCCATCTTAATCCCACAGGATTCAACGTAGAAACAGTTGAATACAAGAACATCAGCTTCACAGTGTGGGACGTTGGTGGTCAGGACAAAATCAGGCCTCTATGGCGACATTACTTCCTGAACACACAAGGTGGGGTAGTGTACTGTTACTGTTATATGGACCCAGTGGCATAACTAGGATTTCACTGGGGGGGCACCAGCTTTCAGTGGTGTGTTTTTGGGGGGGCAGGCTTTGGTTAGCCTTGGTCAGTATCCATTCCTCCTTTTTTTCAGTGGGGGGTCAGCTGGGGGGCACTGGGAATTTGTGGGGGGTACGTGCCCCTACCCCCCCTTGGCTACGCCACTGCATGGACCTACTTGGCCTGTTGATCCCCCCACTCACACACACGCACACATACCAGGAGATACCAGCTTGCTAAGACCACTTTAAGCCCACCCAGTATCTACTGTCGCCCTAATGCAATCCCCAAGCCAACCATCATCTCCGGCATACCTTTCGCCTTGCCAACATGTTTGATTTTTGCCTTTGATTCCATTGCACAGGTTAGTTTACTTTTGTCCGTAACCAGATCCTCAGACACCGTGGTTACTTTTTCATTGCAGGTTTGATTTTTGTTGTGGACAGCAATGATAGAGAGAGAATTGGAGAGGTGCGCGACGAACTCACCAGGATGCTGAACGAAGATGAGCTACGAAATGCACATGTCCTGATCTTTGCCAACAAACAGGTTCTTTCATTTGCTGGTTGATGCTCAAATTCCACCTGTGCACATGCGAGCCTTTTTTTGACACACTGTCACGGGCTGGGCAGTTGCCGAAATTTTGCCTGTTCTTGGTGTGGACGTGTGCAGTTTCCACATCCTCCTGGATTGAACTGAGCACCCCAAAATTTGTCATAATTTATTCAATGCAGTTTCGCAGTTTTCATTGACCTGCTGCATCTTTTACTCTTTTTCTCCACACGCACGACTCTACATTAACTACCAATTTCACAATCCCCACTCTGTTCTCTAGGATCTTCCCAATGCCATGACTGCCCAAGAGATCACCGACAAGTTGAACTTGCAAGGACTACGCGGCCGCCAATGGTTCATCCAGGCAACCTGTGCTACGAGTGGAGATGGATTGTACAATGGACTTGATTGGCTGTCACAATCACTTACCAGGAAGTAGGTTTTCTTCCAATAGAAATGCAGCTTTCATGAGCAGCCTCCCCTCCCCACACACACACTTTTCCAGGCTTCCCAAGTTGTAAGGTAGGGGTGAGCACTCCGACATGATTTCCACAGCCCTCGGGTATACCTCTATTTGTGACAAATTTTTCCATTTGTTGAGTTTGACAAATCATGAAAATTGATGGGGGCTTTCGTAGGATAAAAACCTGAGAAAATTGAGCTTAGAGAAAGATGGAATTGGCTAAGCTTTAAATTTCCCTGTAATGTTATTGATAGACAATGTATGAGGTAATCTTGTCAAGCCGCTGTACTGTATCGCCTGTACACACAGTTGTCACAAGGAATATTGTTGATCAGAGTTGTTTGAGATAGACATACAGGTTCAAGTCTAGTGCCACGAAGATGTATAAATTGTTAACAAAAATTGAGCTAAAAAGTTTCGTTCACCCAACTTGCATGATTAGTTATTTCTAGATTATGTTTTGCAAATTTGCCTTCATTAAAGTGGGTTATGCATTATTAGTTACATGTATTTTACTTGCAGTCAAAAAAATAATTTCACTTTTTTCAACCTAAAAGTTCACTTTTGCAACCTAAATGTACCTGTATAAGACCGTGTAAATGTATGTTTTATGCCTCCCCATCAACAGTTAAGCCTCGCCTCTTGGAAATGAGGAGTATGTATGTAAGGTCCAGAGACTTTTCAGACCCTTGATGGCAGCAAACACAACTGTTTTTTCCTTGGCCATCTTTCCTCTTATGTGCACTTGTTCAAACTGATCCAAACATTTCATGGGAAAAGAATTCTTTATTGGCTTCCGCCAATTATTGCCTGAAGTCCCCTTCATAGGACTTAACTCGCTAGGCCCAAGTTATCCATAGTTGAATTCAATAGTCTTTGCAGTGAAAGTGGCCAAATTTATCTCACCCTTTTACGTATATCATGAGTATTTTGCATACATACATTTGCATATTTTGTATAACGTCAATAGTTCTTCCATAGGCTATAATTTACTTAATAAGAAATCAGTATATTTAAATAAAAAGGTTTGAAGCTTTCTTGTGGCGTTCTAATTCACATAGCCGGAAATCAAATCAGAGTTGATTTTGTTCATGTCTCATTCAGTGAAAATTCCCTTTTCAGGACAATCATTCCATTTTTTTTTCTATTTTTTTCCGATAATGGGAAATTAGCTAGTGTTACTGTGTCATATGAAATTAGATTGCAATTTTCCCTCGATTTGTTTGTCTTTGGACCAGGTGTGTGATGTTTTAACTGTTGTGCAGGCCAAGTCTAGAGGAAGCCACAAGCGGGTCACTGCATATTGAGAGTCTCTTGGATTTTCATCTTGTTCTCTCACTTTCACCGAGATAAGTTTCCTGGAAAGCTCAGAAGGCAACCATTTCAGTGTTCCTATTTGCCACCCCTCTGTTTTTGTTCTGTGTGAAGGAGCTCAACGTACGCGCCGCGCGCCGAAGAAAGATGCAAAGCTTGGCGAGTCCGTTAGCTTGTGGCACTAGAGGGCGCTGTTCATAGCAACGGAAGAAAATCAACGTGCAAAAAATGGTGTTCTGAAAGCAGGCCACGAGCAGAAGTAGGACACGATGGAAGATATTCGAAGCTGTCAGAATGAGGGGCAAACAGGGACACGAAAGGAGAGTCCATAGGGAGAGGTATGCATTTCTTCCACTTAGGTTAGATGTATTTATTTCCGAAAATTGGCGTGAGCTTGGAAGATGTCTCACACTTGACGATGTCATCTTGGTCATGTTTCAAACTATTAGCATTGCATAGCACTTGTGGCGACGCCATTGTCGTGTACTTAATGATAGGTATATCGGGCCTAAGTCAATGTCGTCCCTCATTGCTTTAGTCACCTACTCACCAACTGTACTGTCCCAGGGTAAGGCTCACAGGATTCGCTGAAGGGGAATCATGCTAAATTGCTTTTAAAATGTTCAAGCCTTCAACATGGCTAACGTTTTTCATTAGACAAACTAATGCATTGGTGCAGCGAGTGCGACACGTCCTGTATTGTATCGTGATCCATACACCCGAGACTGATGTGATGTCCTCGTCTATGGTAAGCCTGATGATGATAACATTGGGGTAATGCAAGCAAAACAACGGCCAAAGGGGGCCACTTCAAACCGTCTCCATGCAGCTATGGCCATCGTTAACATGTGCCGCGTACCAATGAAAACCTAAGTTGCCTGTAGACTTACTCTATAGACATAAGGCCTGGGCCTATATATTGGCACATTCCTGGTAACTTGTGTCTTGTTGTCACGTGCATATTGCATTAATTAATTTATGACGTAGCCTAGGCCTAGTACTTTATTAGCATCATGAGCAGAGAGATATTTATTGTTGCCTTGATTTGACCTTGTGCTTTGTGTGCTAGGCTACAGTGCTGTCAATATATTATCCTGTTTATGGGCACATCCTTTCCTTTCGCCCTTAACACTTGACTGTTGTCGACTGTGCTCAACTTTCATAATATTTGCTCAAGTGTTGGCGTTTTAAATTAAATTGAAATGCCACCCTCATAAAATTGCGAGAGGTACTCAAGCTGCCTGGAAACCGTGAGCTCAGACCTATTGTTGTAGGATGTTTAATACCAAAACCTATGAGAGGGATGTACAAGTTGTGGCACCATAGTGCCGTCTTCTATGAACACCTTTAGTTTTTACATCGGAAAATGGGCCTGGTAGACTTAGGCTTCATGGTGAAGGGCGATTTTTTAATTGGCATACTGCTTCACAATCTTCCCTTTCGTTCAGTCGGGTCAGCAATGAACGCGAAGGCATGTAAGCAAGGCTTAAAGTCCCACTCTCAGTTTGGAATAATGGTGCTGATGGGGGACCTACAAGAACTATGCCGTTCTGTCTGAATTGGACTTTAATTTGATTCTAAATTCTGATGTTTCATTTGAGCGTTTGCTGAAATGAAGTCTAGGGTATTATATTTCTGAATGCATTTGGGCATGATTGTAATTACAAAAACAACTTGACAGGTTTCTCATATGTATTAGGTAAATATGAGGGTGGCATTTTTTATCCAGTGTGTATTTTTATCAATTTTATCAACTTGAGGGGTTTATTCACCTGCGGGATTAATAATTAACTCTAAGTGGGTGTGGATACTCTTTAGCCTTTCGCACATAGGCCTAACCAATATTTTAATACAGAGCATTATTTATATTGCCACATTAGTACAGCAGTCCGCCGTTAATTGAAATGAATTGTCCGGAAGCAAGGTTCAAAGAAGGTGTAGTTTGAAATCTCAAATATTTGTCTCATGAAATACTTGCATTTAACTACATGAATGCATTGCAATCCACGTACATGTATCAATCTGGACCAGCATCAATCATCCGGATCTTATCAACTCTGGTGTCAATAAAGCGACTGGTATGGGATTTCTTCTCCTATGCGCGAATCTTGTTTTCTTTAAAGATCGTGTCCAAGGTGTGTAGGTCCATGGACAGTTATTATTTACCCTCGAACCTATTCGTCACCGTTGCGTGCACAGCAACACTTGGCCGTCCATTAGCATTGACTATGCGGGCGCACAAAAGGCGGCAACCACCGATGAGTTCCTTCTCCACCGAGCGTCTTCCAAGCGACCCATGAATGCTTGCCCAGATTGCGTCCTGTCTAATTAAATACCCGTGATGTGATGTTGCCACAGTGTCGCTTAGACCCAATGGGAGTACTTGCAACGCCGGCAGTTTCCTGACCCGGTTGTAGAACTGGATATATAGAGAAGCTACCACAAGCCCCTCAACCGACTCATCCCAGAAGGCGCCAGAGAGTGACAGTGACCGTAATAGCGTGCATATACCATGAAATGAATTCCGTACGAGAACACGAGCGAGCCGGGCATTGGCAGCCATAAACTTACCGCACTCACAATCTTTGCTCTGGTTACGTTTATGAATAACTGGCAATTACTAGTTGAAAATACCAGTAAAGGGCGATTGTAGGTGTAACAACACCTATATCATACTTGTGGCTGGGAGACTGGTAACTTTGGAATATATAGCTGGCATCACGCACAGGAAGAACGCCTCGTTCATGTGTGCACAAGTAGAAGTACAGAATAATTTTACCCTTCTTGTTAATAAAACTGACGATCAAAACTGTACAAACCATGCCGCTTCAGATCTTACCAACGTCGAAATAATCCAAATTGGAAGTGGTAGGGTTTTAAACAGTAGGCTCGTCCATTGCGGATGTATTTTATGACTATGAATTCCCACAATTGTTCCCTACCAAACCTGTACGACATAGCAGACGAGAACGGACACCCGGATATTGCAGCTCAACGCACTATCCTCGCTGTCACCTACATCATGGGTATCCTTTCCTTTATTGGGAACTCTCTAGTTATAACTACTTCCCTCTTCAATACCTTCAAGCGTAAGATACGCCGGCGGATAAACATCTTCGTTTGCAACTTGTCCCTGGCCGACCTCTGCATCGGCGTGTGTTTTCCCATCACGCTCCAACTGGGCTCATCGCGCGTGGACGTCGTCAGCAGCGTCTTCCTTCTCGTGTCGACAGTGTGCGTGACGTCTGTGGCCCTGGAGCGTTTCGTGGCGGTGGTCCTGTCCCCGTTCCGCTACAAGGAGATGTTCAGCTACAAACGATGCATTGCGATCAGCTTGTGCTGTTGGATCATCCCCGTCATGGTTACCATCCCTCTGTCTTTCGATCTGGTCATGTTTTACAGAGTCTTTTTCATCGTGGCCCCTTGCGTTGTCCTGTTGGAACTTTGCCTCACGATAGCTCTTTACACCGCTATCTTCTACACAGTCCGCAAACGACGACAGATCTCGGCCAATCTTCCTTTGGCACCTGATCACCAGTCTCGCCGCCTGTCAACGCTGTTTGCTCTTATCGTAGGTCTGTTCCCGCTGTGTTGGCTTCCGATGGTAGTCATCGTCATGGTACAGTCTCTCAGTTTCGGAAGCAAGAACGCTTGTTTCGTGGCAAATGTGCCTTTCTACGCTTGTCTTTGTGTGGGCCTTATCACTTCTGTAGTAAACCCCTTCATCTACTGGTGGCGGTTGCCCGACTACAAGGAGGGAACCAAGGCCCTGTGTGCTTTCATGTTCTGCAAAACATCGAATACGATTGATCCAGTTGTCACTGTTTCCTCTGTGTCCATGGTAACCGGTTGCCATGCAGATCTCACCGGTTGCCATGCAGATCAACTTCAAGAGCTTTACCGAAGCAGACAGTTTGCCGATTCTCAGTTGCCTTTGGTCGTGTAAAGATTGTGCGATGTCTTTCTCTAAGTTAACCGTGAACTCTATAACTTGCATCATAGTGTACGTAATCTTAATCATTGTACGAACGAACATGATGGATCTCAAGACATTATAACTGTGCGTTCATCCTACACCAAGGATTTGCGTGTATTAGCAGTCATATCTAATGTCAGAATTTCGCCTTGACAAAGTTCGCCATCGATTCTTCTGCTTTCCGTCTGTTCACCACCAACAGATTCTGCAACATGTGTGCACCGCATATTTGGACTATACCTGTGCAGCTGATTGAATTGGAAGAGTTCTTGGATTCTTGGACAAAACTACGATTGTGCACCATTGTTAATTGCATGTCTGATTTTAATATCCACAAATCATTTGCAAAACAGTGTATAGAACGTAATGTAAACACATGGATGCAAATTTGAGAGATTTTAACTGAATATTGATTTGAGCTTTGCTTTGTCCGATGTATGCAGCTCTCATGATTTTCGAATAAGGAATCTATAATCTACAGTTTTCTGAAAAAGTCTCAGCTAAGACTTAAGTCGACTGCAACTTACTTTTTATAGCCTGTTGATCCTCTCCATCCTGTGTATAGCAACTACGGACAGTTTTGCAGAAAAGACGTTCGCGTTTTTTTCCCAGAGCATTTTCTTTATCTTTTTAGATGCACACAAAAAATTTCAACATGAATTTTTAATCTATTCACTACATGTTCCGAAATGTTTCACTAAAATTGAGAACGATGTCTTATTTTGAAGCAGTTAATTTACACCCTTATGCACAAGCAATACTTTCAGTTAACACAGACGGAACACGTAGACCAGAAAACTGAACATAGGCCTAAGCCTTAATTTGATATTGTGTGAGTGGTGATATTATCAGTCCAACTAGAATAATGTATAGGTCTACACTACTGGACACTACAGGGACTTACAATGACAAATTCTGATAAAGTAGCAGAGATTATACATTTATGTACATTTTATTTTCGTTCAAACAATCTTTCAGTTGAAATAAAAGCGTGGTGCTGAACCTAGTTCCTCACCAGTAAATCTTTACCCTAGCAGTCTTGTTCTCAAACAAAATGGACATATGCTTAAGTGCTTCCATTTTGTTTTTACTCCCCAGGCACGGAGTAAGGTAGTTGGTCGTCGATGCTATTCTCATTAGTTTTTACACACCAAAGCAGTAACTCCAACGTACGTACAGCCTCTTTGTTTTCCATTTGCTCATTGGGCTCGGTGTAGCACCTTCAAAACGTCGGCCTGAAATATGCAAATCACCATAGACCTTAAGCCCCGCGTTGACGCTAATTTGTGAGGTTGGGTAGTATGCTACAAAACGGCCTGTAGTCATTTGGCAAAATGCACAATCGACAATTTAGAAGCTTTTTCCTTTGACGATTTCCAGTGGCAGTGAACTGTTCCCAGCCAGCATAAACTATCCAACCGTTTTATCTAAAAACTGATCTAATTACTTTTTTATGACACATACAAAAGTGGTAACACGTAAACTTACGACATGTACATTTTATGTTGACTTCAACAACAGGAAATGCTATAAGTAATAAAACACTGGCAAGTTAGCCTAACACGTCCTCCCTTTTAGTACAGAAAACATTCAGTATTGAATGAACAGAGTGAGCAACCTTCGCTAATTGGAATACGTACGCTAACGAAGTTCATATACTCTTTACATGAACATGAAAAGTACAGCATCATAAACAGCCATTGGCATAAGTACCAAAATAACAGCACGTAGGTAGCATAACCTATCCCTGTGACGATTAGTAAAACTGACATCGACATCTAGAGTTTCCGACAATTAACAAAGCACACAGTAAAGTGTCGTATGGTATCTTGAATTATGAAGTTTTGAGCTATTTTGGATGAAGTGAATCTGCGTACTGGTGTAACAGTAAACTTGTACATTGACTTCCATGCCAGTTGTTTGAGTTTGGTGTCTCTTTATATTTGTGCCTGAGAGTAAAATGACAGATACAGTATATCCAGTAATCACAGTATTTATTATTATTATTATTATTTTGAACACGACTATTGTGGTAACAGTTAAACACAGTTCAGATACTGTTGCCTATAGTCACGCTACACGTTTTTAGTCTCAAGCGATATTCACATTTATTTTACAACCAAGGACTGGATAAAATGCGTGAGCCTCCTGCGTGCAATTCTTAGAGTCTGCACTATGGATGCCGTGCAGAAAAAAAAGGTATTTGGCAGTTCACGTAAGCTCACTTAACGGGCACGCACTAGTTTGTACACCGACGATGCAGAGTAGGCACGACCAATTTTCATTAGAATGACTACAAACCAGAGGGGTCCACTCCTCGCTGGATACTAGGCCTAACTCGCTCCAGTGTTTACCCAAATATTTCCCCTACTTGCCACTTCAGAGAGGGAATTCTGCATTAGGTCCGTTGATTCGCTTAGTGGTAACAAAGTACATTGTGTAGTCTTTGTAGGGGCTTCTTGTAAGTGCAGCTGTGAAAGGGCAGGGAAACAGATATGTGTTCAGAAAGGAGTGCCAGGGATTGGTGATTTAGTCCCCATGGAGTGAACTGAACTTTTCTGGTCTGCCCTTCCAAAGCTCCCACCAGCACTGCTACTATCAGTGACGTCGGAACTCGTTGACATTGACAGAGAATCGAAATTGCTCAGCGAGTTTGCGGTAGAAAGTTCGTCGGCTGAGTGAGGGCGCTCGAGATTTGATTTGAAGTGATAGCTATGGTTATCTGGAACATTTTCGCATATCGTGTGTGGGTCATTGTCACAGTGATGGGAGCGGATTATCCCAGCGTCTTCCAACCCTGTTTCCGACATCTGATCGGTTCGATTCCCGCTCTGGCCATCATCTGAGTCAACAGTACTGAGTCGCCGAAACTCCGGCGACATAGCTAGTGATCCACTGTTGCTCCGATTGTATTCTGGAGCCTCGTCATCTGATAGTTCTGTTCGTTCCGTTTCGGCGGCGCTCTGTGTATCTCCTGCCGTTGATGAGCGATCGTCAAGGGAAAGACTCAGCATGGAGAGCCGCACGCGGTTGGGCGTCGCCGAGAGCGACCGAGCATCTACGCTGCCCGGGTCGGCCTGAAAGGCCAGAGCGGTCATGATCTTGTGGTCCGGCACCACTCCAGAGTCTCGCACCTCCTGCATGAGATCTGAGGCTGGGATAAGATGGAACGCTATCGTGTCTATGAAGGGCGACATGGCGCCTTTGATGGAGGTACCGGGGGTGTTGCGAAAGTGCAAGGTGCTCCAGGCGAGAGCGGCGCGGAATTTGGTAAGCTCGTCCGCCTGCAGTTCATCTCTCGACAGGACAAGCCGGACCACGTGCTGGGGGAGTTTCAGGAAGGCTGGAAAACCAAGAACATCTTCACCGTGTTCGTCCACAAATTCCAGAGCCTGAACAGACCAAAGATAGAAGACTAGTTAAGTTTGTTGCTTCGTCTCTGTGCTAGTCATAAAACCATCGAGTTCTATCATTGTACCTCACCTTCAGGCTAAGGTACCTACCCTTTGAACCAGAGTCTTGGTGGCCTTGTACTGGATGTATTTCTCGGCAGAGGCAAGCAGCAGGCACACGGTGCTTAGATCAAGACAGCCGTGCATGTACTCCACACATGTTCGCCGTAGCTCATCCAAGCCGTAATAATCGGCAGCATTCATCAAACCTGAAAAGAAAATAAGATGATTCATGGGTTTAATGATTTCATGGATAGCAAATTGTTAACTCTTACTATTAAGGATATAAGTACATCTCCCAAAACAGTTGAGAGTATCATTCCTTTGCAAAGACATTCAGACCCTATACTTTCATCGTCTTAGTCAAGCCAGCGAGGTACATTATAAGAGCAACTTTGCAGAATGATGAAGGCTTTGAACTGAGTAATAAATCAGTGCACAGTGGGTCGTGCCAACTGTTACGTTTACCTCTTCACGTCATGGCTCCCTGACAAAGCCGCGCGTTTTCCGTCATAATAAGTGTATTGATGGAACAAAGCAATGTTATTCCAATGGAAGAAGTATATCTCTCGATTGTATAAAAGTATCTATTTGGTTTCAGCCCTAGGTCACAAGTTTGTGATGGTTTGTGGGAGTTTTTTGTCGGCCATCTGTAACGCTGATTATCTCTTTGCCAAATGAATGGTTCTATTCCGTGCATTTATACATCTCGCTAAAAAAGTGTATTGTTTGTAACTGTACGCATTATGTACACGCCAGGGTAGGCGATGGCAGGCCATATGAAGTGTTAGCTATACGTTGAAACGGTGAGTTAAAGTTTTACTAAACGTTTATCAAATTAAACGTGAATTCTCACCCTTAAATCATCATTTAGACGAGTTTTCTGCGCAATTCATCGTGCACTGATCAAATTTTGTCGCACTTAACTTATGCTTATCACCCATTCCGAGGAGGGCTGTAATGGCCATTAACGTTAATATTTAACACGCAATGTGCACGGATGTTCGATTGGCGTCATTGAGTGAAATCGTTGCAAACAAATTCTTCGTTCGTGAAGCAATTTAAGCAGTGCGTTGACCAGAGCGTACTCCTTACTTTAGCTTCGGTGCACACCTTTGCTTTTGTAATTATCCCTCCAATGTAATCAGCCCATCACGCCTACCTGAGAACTGAGATTTTTTATATTCAAACACGTATGTTATCTTCTTTCGGACTGTTTAATTTCAATGTTTTGGCTGTTGGTGTCGGTATATTGCTTCTGGTACTTAGCCTTGATATTAGTATTCACAACAGTAAATTTTCCCAATTTCTGTTGCTAGTGCATGTAGTGTTTGTGGCATTGAAGTGCTTCTTTGTAATTTCAGTTGCTATTTACATAGGCATTGCTCTTGGCATCAGGTCTGCTTTTGCTTTTATTGATTTCATATACAAATCGATATTGTGTACTGAGTAATCAAACGATGTGTTACAGGCTTTAATCTTCAAATTAATTCGAAGATGATTTGACGACAAATCGAACTTGGAGGGGTTCGTTTTCTTTTTATGTTGTCACGTTCATTTTGTTTTGGTTTTTAACTGATTCAGACAGTGTTGTATACCGGTATATATCGGCAAAGCAAATAAACGCATCTCAGCTGTCACGACTTTCAAACAGCCAAATCACAAAATTCAATCTTGCTAAAACTTTGCTGACGCAAACTGGAGCGCGGTCTGTTTGATGTCAGCGCAGACATCTGATGTTTTAGCAATATTTAACCTTGTGATGTGAAAGCATGCATTTATGCGAAATCAATGAGAGACAGACAAGGCAAACTGGAGAACTTAATATTCTCTTGAATTGCCTTATAGGATCGAAAGAAGCAGAGAGTGTTGTCGGCTTCTGTCGCACAATATTCCGTCATCGACAAAAGCTGCCAATTAAATTCACGCAGATTCAAAAAACATTTCCTGAGTATCACCAGCAGCTTTCAAGAAAACTGTCGAGATCCATATTCGCAGGACTTCATTAAAAATGTGGAGCTTTTTCTTTGTTGTGATGTATTTGTTCCTTTATTCTTATAGTACGTTTCTCTTGTGAAGTGCCGTTTTAACGGTATAACGGTTCTAAACCTATAGCTAACTATTGGAGAAAATTAATGCATGTGCATGTCTGTATCCCCTTTCACTAAGAGTAAGACAGTTTATTCTGAGACGTCTTCGTCGACATTAGGAGTATAAATAAACAATTTCTGCGTGACTATCTGAGTTCGACTGTTCCTCGTATACAAACCGTAAAGTTGTGTTCGTTCCCTATGAGCACAGGGTATCGACCAGCCTGCGATTGCATGAACCGCTCCGAATTAACGCTTGCTGGTAAAAGGGTTCCAAGTCTAACATTTCTCTCCATGTTGTAACGTTGCAACAGGATATCACTTACTTTTCTCAGACTTTTGTGTCAGTATGCCTAGAGTGGAACGTCCAAATGCTCAAAAAGAGGTTTGTTGTAGAACTATCTTTTCCGATGGTTAAAATAATATTTACTGGCTTCAGTTTGCCGTGAAGAGCATTGCCGTTATAACGGGTAAACTTCACAACTGGTTTGTATCTGTGTTTTATGGTCTTGGTAAGTCTGTCAGCGAATCCAATTATAAATGAGTTCCATATTCACCAACACAAGGAGCCATATTCCCGCCAGTGTTGTTACATTCATGCTCCAGGGTTGCATAGAGAGCGTTGAATCATTTGCCAATAGGGATGCACGTCGTTGACATGGTGGGCGGGGCTAATTATATCTGCCCCAGTGCGATGTTCAAGTACTAGTTCTCTCTGGTGCTCACAAAATTAGGCGGCAGATAAAATAAAAGCAATCACGAGTCTATACATAGTCCAACGCCTCGTCCCCTTCGCAATCAATTTCATTTTACAAAAAGTAAGAAAGTAAAGCAGGGAAAACTTGAGACGATGCATCGTCTCACCACCCAGCCTTGGAAACAATCATACAACTCGACCATTGCACCATGTCAATCGCCATTAAAAATTGGTACGGAAATGGATGCTCTGTAATGAAAAAAAGCAATGTTACTGTCCCTCCCGCTCGAAAAAAATTGCACTCATGATGATCACCTCTACCACTGTTGACGCTCCGCATAGAGCAAATAAAGTGTGATTTGATTATCATGTGTCCATCGTTTCAAGCTCAGGCGTTTCGACTGCGTCAGTCGAGACGTCTAATGAAATGTCAAGGTGCGCAAGCCAGGTAAACATACAAGAATTTAAAATCTTCACATGAGAGTAAATCGGTTATGTTTTGTTATACTGAACATAGCTCCTCAATCATGGAGCACGATTAGTAAACTGTACTATGTAAACGAGTATCGTATAGTGCACATGAGCAGTAATCACCAATAGCGAAGCTCAACGGCCGGGGCTATCCTACCAAAATAGATTAGTTGTTAATGATCAAACCTTGCTCCTCTTTTTGACTAGAAACAATGTCTGTAGAGGTAAGGGGTTTGTGCTCTGAAACTGAAATTATCAAACCTCACCCCCCGAACAGAAATCGCCGTGATCACGTTTGATCAAATTCGTTTGAATTGAGGAACGCCTGTTCGTTGCTCTTGAAAATAACAGAGCTGTCAGTGTCAGTTTTCATCGAGGAACCTTCCAGGAAAGTGGACAAAATGAAGATCTTTCTGCTAATGACTACAAATATGAGAATCTTTGGCATTTATCAAGAAGGCAACTGATTAAGCTTTGGCTAGATCCGGTGGAATTATTATAATCGCACTCATTTTGTTGCGAAAGGGAGAGAAAAGCGAAGGAAATGTGACAGGAGAGGCCAAACTCCAATAAGTGAATGCAAAACTGCACCTGTCACTCCAAAAAGCTTTTCAGAAGGCTCTTAACGCGTCAACTTTGCACGTGAACAATGATTAATATACAACATAAACAGTGCGCTCAACAACCTGAAGGCAACCAGCCTCCACCTCCATTTCCGCTTTTCAAATTATCCACGGCCGTAGGTTTTGTTATAGCCCTGCCCCTTTGAGAAATTTAATTTTGTATCACTCCGCCAGTTGCAAACACCAATCCACAACCTTGAATATAAGGCGGCTTCTACCAGTCTTCACAGCGACCGGCAGCAGGCAAGAGAGCGTGGCAGACATCAAAGTATGTAAGAGCTGGGTTTTGATATAGGGGCACAGGCGACCAGGTGGCTTTCTTCAGCACCATTGCCGACACAAAGTTTATCGTATTTAAAAAGAAACTGAAGACCCATTTTCACTGTGATTTCGGCACCTAGTATGGAGAATTCAACAACTGTTATCTCGATCCTTCCAAGTATCAACAGTACAGAGGAACCATTTAAGGTGTATAAGTATTATTATATGAGGGTTATTCTAGCCACTTTGTGCATCGTATCGTCCGTCTTCGGCGTTGTCGGTAACACCTTGGTCATCTGTGCTGTTCCGCTCTCCAAGAAACTCCGCACTGTAACCAATGTCTTTATCGTCAACCTCAGCGTGAGTGACTTGATGGCTTGCACGTTTCTGCCATGGCAGGCAGTAAGCGTACTAAGCGAAGACGGCTGGCCACTTCCACAAGCCTACTGGCTCTGTGTTGTCACCAGTGCGGTATTTTGTCTCAGCATCTGTTGCAGTGTCACCAACTTGGCTCTCATAGCGCTGAATAGGTGGATCGGCATCACAAAATCCGCTGCGACAACTCGCCGCATTTACACCAGCCGTAACATCGCCTGTATGATAGCTTTGTCTTGGGCTGTACCCTTCGTTTTATCCATTATGTTACCCTTACTTGGCATTGGTGAAATTGGCTACGAACCACTGTACAGCGTTTGCTCCTGGGTGAAAGGCAATGAATATTCGCTTCTGCATAACATTTTAATCATCGTTTTCTTTTTTCCGGCCCCTCTTGCTGTTATTTCGCTTTGCTACATCTCGATTTTCCGGTACGTGCTCAAGACATCCCGCCGTCTGGCCCGTCAAGACATACCGAGCGTCTCCGATGCGGTGAGCGGAGCTGATCGTGCAATGCGCAAGAAGCTTTGGAAGAGGCAGATTGCGGTCACTAAGAATCTCGTCTACATCGTTTTGGCCTACGTCATCTGCATCACGCCGTTTGCCGTGTCTGTCATCCCTCTAGGATACGAGTGGAGCATCCGGCTGACTCCCTACGCCGGGGCGATCCTCTTCTTCAACAGCTGTGTCAATCCTATCATCTATGCCACATCTCACCCTGACTTCAAGGAAGCCTTTGGATTCATGGTTCGTTGTCAGTGCACAACGAAACCCCAAAGCCGCGCACAGTCTCTCCAGCTCAATACGAGAAACCAAAACAAATGAATCCAAAGTAACGCCATGCATTCGGCGGATGATGACTTCAAGAAATTCATCTCGTTATTCAGTGTGGCTGCAGGGGTGTGTTGCTGTAGAAGAGGTTATGGAAATTAAGGTGTTAATTTACAGCTAGGACGTGCACAAAAGCTGAAGGGGGATTAGGCTGATAACATATATGCCAATTATATTTGTAACGAATAAGGTCACATTGGTAAGTGAAGCATTGCACGACCTTAGAGCTATAAAAAAGAAGTGTTGAAAATGAGATATCTTTCAGTGAACTGAATTCTTCATTTTTTCTTGTGTTATTCATGTAAAAGTGAGCAGACGTGGATGTTTATACTCATATAGTGAGGAATACCTAAGGCGCAGCAGTATGCTATAGAATATGTTGCTTATCGTTTGTTCGCTGGGCTAGAGCAAGGCCAACTCCAGTGCAGCACTGTAGCTATTTACTTTTGTGACTGCAATATGGCTGTGAGCCAATCAGAAAAAAAGCAAATATGCGTCACATCAGCCTCATATCGCGCTAACCACGACTTCATTATCATGTCAAGGTCTGGTGCCGTGGTCGTCACTTTTCTTATAATTTAAATTTCCTTTCACATCAGGCGTGTATTTCAACTAAGGGAAAAGCAAATTGACAGCTTTCAACATATTCATCACAAAACCTCCTAGAGAACACCAAGTCAAACATAATTACCCTAAATTAATACCATAATGGCAACAATTTTGCCTGTGACAGGGTCGTATGATAGTGGAGTGATTAGGCTTTGTTCCGGCCTTCCGCTCAAAGAAAAAAGCTCCCTTTTCCCGTCGAGTTCTCCCACGCCCACATCCACAATGCATTTTAATGGTGATGGACGTCAATTCAGGCGCTGCACACAGCAACAAATGCGATTGGATCAATGCGTGTATCAAATTACTGCCAAACT
This sequence comes from Acanthaster planci, assembly GCF_054643075.1. Taxonomy (NCBI): domain Eukaryota; kingdom Metazoa; phylum Echinodermata; class Asteroidea; order Valvatida; family Acanthasteridae; genus Acanthaster; species Acanthaster planci. Next base: position 1,130,438 of record NC_141793.1, read on the forward strand.
CTACAACTCTGTGTCAGTCTGATCCTTGCTCTATAGTGTGACAAAGGCATTTGTTGAACATGTACATGTACCTGGTTGTGTTCAACGTACGATGCCGTAACAGGAGAAAAAATAGACCTGATTGCAACGTGCATGCTGTGGTAGTGTTTTGGCACTGTAGTGGGGGAACATTCTATAAATACATGTATACGTATTTTTATTTCATTAAAACATATGTACACGTACTTACGCTTTTCCTTAATCATAGACACGAAACGTTCTCGAAGAGGAAAAAGTTATTCATTCATGCAAAGAAGCCACCAACTGTTCCTTTATTTTGACATGGTTTAGCCTCGACAGATGAATACATTACGCCTATGATACATTGTCACTGTATACCGCTCCATCCCCTGCTTCTAGCGACCTCTTGCGGTAGACACTGTGTAGCAGCAGACCCAGACGATCTAGTGTTTTAATACTCTCTGCCTACTCTTCCTGAAGGTTCCCTGGACTGCATGCATTGGGGCGTCCGTAGTTGTTCCTCTGGTTCACGTACATTTCGATTTGGAAGGAGGGTCGGTCTGTCGCAGGAAACAAGGGGGTAAAAGCATTACTTGCTTGATCCCGGATGTTCTTCAACTTTTTTTCATATTTTTCTGGGTAGTGAATTCCACACAAGGTCGGTGGCATAAAAAAGTGTTTTTCCTCGGTTAGAGCAAAAATAAGGGTTGGTCGGAAATAAGAGCCATAGACGTAACCATACGGACGTCCTGATAACCAGCTCATTTACGCAAGAAAAAGATCATTTTTAACGAAGTTGAGGCTTTATCTGGCCAGGACGTATTTCTACGATAGTCATTCTTATCGAACATGGACACCTCAACATCTCATGGGCAGAATGATTCGACTGGAGCGAGTAAAGATACCATGCAGGAACCATTTGCCGTGTTTAAGGATTACTTTGTGAGACAAATATTTGCAGCTTTGTTTGTTTCGGTCGCCATCATCGGACTTATCGGTAACACTTTCGTCATCATTGCCGTGCCACTGTCCAAGAAACTCCGTACAGTCACCAACGTGTTTGTGATTAGCCTTAGCGTTAGTGATTTACTCTCCTGTATCTTTCTGCCTTGGGAGGCGGTGAGTGTGTTGAGCGAGGGCGGCTGGCCTCTACCCCAAGCTTACTGGCTCTGTGTTGTTACCAGTGCAGCAGTGATTATTGGTAATGGCTGTAGCATCAATACTTTGGCTCTGATAGCCCTGAACAGGTGGATTGGTGTCACCAAATCAAGGGGGTTGGCACGCCGCATCTACACCCGTTGTAACATCGCCTGCATGATGGCATTCTCCTGGGTCATGCCTGTCTGTTGCACGATACTGCCAACAGCTATCGGATTCGGCGAGCTCGGCTACGAACCTTTCTATAGCACTTGTTCCTGGGTTATTACAAATCCCTATTCCCACATCCAGAACATTTTGGGCGTTGTTTTCTATTTCCCCCTCCAGTTCATCGTCATCGCCATGTGCTACATCTCGATTTTCCGGTACGTGCTCAAGACATCCAGTCATATGGCCCGCTAAGACACACCGAGCGTCTCCGGTGCGGTGAGCGGAGCTGGTCGTGCAATGCGCAAGAAGCTTTGGAAGAGGCAGATTGCGGTCACCAAAAATCTCGTCTACATCGTCTTAGCCTACGTTATCTGTCTGGCTCCATTCTTCGTCATTCTAATCACTGGCCCCTATTTAATCCAAGTGGGACAGGGGTGGATCTATCACATGGCACCCTATGCTGGTCTAATCGTGTACTGTAACACCTGTATCAATCCCATCTTGTACGCCACATCTCACCCAGATTTTAAAGAAGCTTTCGCCTACATGGTCCGTTTCAAATGGAAAGACATTCCTCAACATCCTGGTAAGAAGATCCAATTGCAAGGTCACCAAAATAAGTGATACATTTACCCACAAACGAGCAGAACTTCGGAACTCTACGTAGCCTTGTAAGTAGTACCAATGAGAACATTAAAAACACAGTAAAGGCGACATTTGTCACCAAAGGAAATCTTGGTGTGCTAACTGTGAGCATTACAGAGCAATGATAGTAATTGCAACAAATAGTGAGAATTAGCTAGGGCCAGGTATTTATTATGAAAGAATTAAGTGTACACCGAATATATTCAGTGGCAGGAAGATCTTTGACCTATCGTCGTTTGATTTAAATAAATACTCGTGTGCACACGGTACGTTTTTTTTAGCTTGATTACTGCATGGCGACAGATCACAAAGATCCATTTATACAGCCAAGTTCACTGTAGCTCTATATGCATACACGTTGGTACGGTCTATTTTGTATTTCGGTGGTGTATGAGGCGAGCTCCAACGAGATTTTTTACAAGTATCATACAAGTACATGTATTACATTCTGAAGTCGAGTTTGCAAGTAGAAATTCACATTTTATTATGTACTTCACATTGTCTATAGGGTAGCCTCCATAATAATTAAACTTACATAGATTGCATTACTGCTGGTGGTACACACAGTTAATTCACAGTTAAAAGATATTGGTATTCTTTTTACTTTTTTCATTCTAGCACCAAAACGGCGACTTGTTTTGTCAAACTGTTACGGTCCTTGTGATAGGAGTACCTTGTGCCAGTGCTTGCTAGAGGTCGCTGTTCAGTTATTCTATCCAGAGCTGCGTATAGAGTTGCGCCAGCTTCAGATTTTAGGGAGCAAAATGGCTGATCATTATGTGTTTCTCAAAACCTGACAGATTCAAACACGTCTGCACGCGGCTTGCCACGCGCGAGCCAATTCGGCAACTTTCACAAGGAGTTCTCCATAAAGTGGACGGGGGTGTTAGGGAAAATGACAGTAAAATATTACTCTGGAACAACATCGCTGGAAGTCTATCTTATTTTGACTTCTTTGGATTCTCTGAAAAAAAGGTATTTATGAATGGGAATAAATATGTGCTAAAATATGCGTTTAAGGGAGGCTCATGAGAATGGACGCACCGGCTCGGGCATTATCGGCGTTCAGTCTCCTGAGCCGGTCTAGTTTGAGACCGGCCATGCACATATTTACTAACTTATTAAAGCATGTCATGTGACGGTACTCTGTAGTTTCAACAACCGTGTGGCGTACCTCAAAATAGGCAAGTTGGCTAGCCAGTATCATTTACAACATAACGCTTGAATTCGTATTAACGTTCGTGATCGTCCACGCGCAGTTCGAAATTTTGTTTTCGTTAACATGAAAAATCATCTCATTTTTCAAGAGTTCAACAACACCTTGCAATTCCTCACTTGACATTTTTATCGATCACACAATTTCGCAGTTATTATTAGATCTAAAAAGACTGTTCTTGTTTTTAAATGTCTAAACAAATAGGTTCCTATGTATATGACAAATCTGTTTATGCCATTCACACAGATTTGTGAAACAAGATACTCAGTTAACAAGGCACTTAAAGTCCCTTTAGCCAAAAAGAATGCTACGCTTAAAGTTTTGTGGCGAGAGGTGCAAAAGTATGGAATAATTTGCCAGAGCAACTCAGAAGTAAAGACTCCTTAGGGACATTCAAATCAGAACTACGGAAAGCCATGACCAGTGCCGTGTAGTCCAAAATGCTGATCTATGTTGTTAACTTGGTTGCCAATGTTCATTGGAGCTGGATCAGGAATTTGTTTGTGGTCTTTTTGTCATGGGTATTTTTCCCCAGGTTTTCGCCCATCCCGTGATCATTATTTGATTAATGCCTTGATTATTTAAATGTTCATATGTGTTTGATATTTTAGTGGTCTGTATTTGTAAATATTGATGTTGTCGTATTCGTCAATTTTACCTTTCGTTGTGAGTTTCTAACCATTAATTTGTAATGATCGCAGGGCCTAAATGGAAACCAGTTTGTAACTGTTTGGGCATACCCTGCGTAAAGAAATGGAAAAATTAATAAATAAGGACACACATTAACAATTACTGTCCATGTATTTTATGTTTTGGCTCAAATATTATTGTAAATAGAATCAACTGTTTATAGTGTAACATTATCAACGCACAGTAGGCTTAAGACTACCAATATTTTATTGTATCACGTGTGAGATCAAGACTGTGTAATTGCACCAATAGTCTGGAATTCAAGGTATCATTGTGCATTCTCTTGCAACTTCACATTATAGCCGTGATACTGTGGTGTTGTATTTGGTAACATGTGGTACATGTATTGTTTCTTTAATGTAATTTGAATATGCACGCGAAGCAGGATATGTTATTTACAACATTTAATATTTTGTGTTAATCTTAAATTTAAAAGAGAAAATTTAAATACAAAACGCTTATAGTTTGTTGCCTTTGCACCTTGCGATGTACGGAATTTAAATACTTTGAAAGATATGTCAACAAAGGTTTGCTGAATTCCTCAGATACGTTCCAAGGTATGTAGTTGAGTTAATCAGTATACAGAGCACACGAACGATATTATAATGAGCAACTTTAACTTCAAAATTGTGAGTTATTTATTGGTGACATTTTGGGTGTGCTCACAATGACCCCAACGCAAATCTGATTTCATTGTGTTGTTTTTTACCAACGTATAAAAGTCCTACTTATGGAAGACTGTTTAAGTGATCCTGCATGATTTCCCATAAAGGTTAGAGTCGTTGAATGTTAGTAATACAGCAATGTAAACATTGACATTGATACCAGCTGACATAACCAACACTGTTTTTGCACTTCCGTCACTCTAAATAAAAAAACGCACAAAATCAGTTTTGTTTTCTTAAGCGTTAACCTTGGAAATTTGTATTGTCAGTCTCTAGACGGTAAATTGGAAAAGGGTGGAGGGGATTTTCTAAACACGCCCCACGCTCCCCATTTGCTGATACGACCCAAACAGCGATAGCCACATGTATTATTAATAAATGTACATGTACAAGGTGTGAATGAGCAAAGCCTAGCAGATTTATTAATTCTCTGTACTTTGCAGGTAGACCATTGCAGTGGCTTATTGTTTGATTTGGCATAACATCTTAAGGCACAATTTCCCCTGCTCGTCTGCACATTGTATATGTACATTTATTAATAACACATCTAGCTATCGCTGGGCACGTTGTACCAGCAAACGGAGAGCTTGGAGTCTTTTCACTTTTCATTTTTTTTTTCAGTTAAAAAGATTATTATTGTGTATCCACTGCATTGACCCAATCCCAGGAGATTCGTTTTGATACATATTATTCCTGTAGATATCATGCTTACCCAAGGCCGTCTCTGCATTCAGCACCACGCAACCCGTGTGGCAGTAATCGACCAACTTCAGAAACACGGCTGGTTCGAACTCCTCGATCAGCACCGTCCGCGGACACTTGGAGGCGCTGTTGCTGCCATCTGGGTCGCCATTACTCTTGGAGCGCGTGAGGAAAGAGACGGTCTTGCGAGCGAAACGACTCTCCATGCTGTTTGCGCGTCGGCGTGGACTGCTGGATGGCGTGACGGTACCGGAGTAAAGAAGCTTGTGGAAGACCCTAGACGTTGGAAAAGAAGGTAGGAGCGAAACAAGGCAAAATAAGTTTCATTTTGTTAACGTCGATATGTGGACTGTACCGCACAACAGCTTTGATGCAAACGTGTGTTCAATACGTTGCATGTTGCTGGCGAAAGAAACTTGGAAGAAAGTGCGTTTATCCTCAGCAAAGTTCAGCGCCATAAATAAGATCATGAAAGACACATCTTTCATGTAGGTTATGTAGATTTGTGTAGTAAGGCTTTGTCAAAATACACCTTTAGGGATGAGAAAATGGTCCAAACCCGAACTGTAATGAGATCATCGGGGAGTACCCAATTTTGATGGCTGTGTGTGTTTTGTAGGTCTCTCCAAATCAACCATTATGGTGCCCCCAGAACTGTGGGGTTCGACGTCCGCCCCACTTATGGATGTCGCCATATTTCCCTGGGAAGAATTTCCAGTGGCAAGACATCACACAGAGCACGTTTGACTTGAGTTGGTATGACAAAGGAATGTGGCTTCTTTCGCCAACATTCCAGCGCTTTTGTAAGCCGCACTAGCGGCTGTCTGAGATTTACATGTGAGATTTCTCCAAGGAATATTTCAGAGTCGTTTCCAAGATTTTCGAAGGGAGCACCCAGATAACTTTTCGAGGATGGTGAGACGTCATAATCATAATATGAATGAATCTGATGAGTAAACCTACTAAACTGTACTAAATTGTAACAAAGTAAGGCAGGCAATTGAAGTAATTCAAATCTAACGTGTCATGCCAACCAACACAAGGCTAATTGTATGTAGGCTCCTTGGGTAATTAAGCTTGTATTTACCTGCTTCTTGCCGCCAAAATGGCCCTGACTGCGCAGACTGGCTCCCGCCTATCCCCAACAAGGAACGTCACATCACATAGCTCCGGCATGCGGGATATGAACTTGAGGTCGTCGGCAAGACCAAGTTTGTTCTCGAAGAAGTTGCGCGTTACCATCCTGCCCACTGGACTGATGGGGGCGCTTTTCACCTTTGTCAGGTCAGGAGACTCCTCTTGCACGCTGTAAACTGTGGAGAAAAATGAGGATATTGTGGATTTGGTCCGTTTCGTTTAAGATGGCTATTATTGTCTTGATTACCATATGTATCTAATTCATTAGAAGAGTTAACATAAAAGGAATCGCCATGTGAGAAAATGGTAAGCGCTTGTACCGTACAGTCTCGGTCTGCCGCACGATTTTTTTTCACAGTAATGAAAGATGGTTGTGCTGGATAATAGTTTTAAGCGGCAGCTTATTAAATTGGTCACTCTTTATCCCGACATACGTCCGTCTACCTTCAGTTTTAGTTGACGCAAGAAAGTAATGTTGGCAATAGAAAAAGAAACTGCAACGAATTTCAACGCGACAGGGTCCTTTCACGGTTATTCTTATCAAGGCTTAGACCTCGGCGTACTTCCAAAGTCCCACTGACATCAGGAAGACTCGTCGGCAAAATTTACACTGAATCTCCAACTTTTTTTCCCGAGGGGATGTAGCTCTGGTAAACACGTTCTCTACCTCCCCATCAAATTCCAATGACAGCACAGGGAAAAAAAGGAGTACGGTTCTCGGGGGCCAAAAGTGAGCAAATAGACAGAAGTCGGTCAAGTGTGCTGATTAGAGACAATAACGGGCGCCATTGACCGTTGAAGATTTCCGGAGGGTGAGAAGCGTTTGCATTTTAATAATAACCTCGGAAAGGGCGAGACTGTGTGACTGGAGATAGGTATCAGTGTTCTTGATTCATCGAGTGGGAACGTTTGTCATTTTTCCCGAATTTACTTACTGCAAAGTAGTTAACGTTCAAACAAATTACACATAAATTTATGAATAAATGCGTGGTAAATAATTAGTAAACATATGGTAATAGAAACGATGATTAAGCAAGTACAACAAAACTACGCAGTACTTTGACACGTAAGAATTGCAATTGAATTGCACTGTAATTCAAAGATGTTGGTAAGTGTCTGTCAGACTGACTCGCACGCGTGCTTTGTGCTCCATTGACCTTGCCTTTAAGTTGAAATAACGAACTAGCTCATTGTTGCAGCTGGTGGAAGATAAGAATCCATTGTTATTGACTGACTCTGTGTTTACATAATTCTGCCTTGAGCACTTTAAATTACAGGTTTATGTTTATTAGACGAGGGTCTGGTTAAGCGAATTTTGTTAATGCACACGTTTCAGTTCAGATCAGTCAATCTCTTGGTCTTGTAGCTACTATTTTGCAGTTGTTCGAGTCATCTTGCTTCCCTGGAATGTCTGTCTGTCATTAATCAAAAGAATGGCACAGTAGATTGGGAACGAATAAAAACACTGACAGCAGTCGCCAAATTCTAGCAGACAATCAGCTTCTCCAGTCCGCACACCAAGTCATTTCGAACATGCTCAGCTTCTGTGCTTTGCTGGTTAGCTCCCGGGTGTTCTTCCACTCTGCCAATGTCACCATAGCAACGACATGAAGCATCCTCTGCCACCATGACAACCGAGGAACAAACGCCTCTTTTAATATCTGTCATTACGTACCAGACTATTTCAGCACTGCTTAATACCGCAACGGAACAAGCCAGCCCCGACCAGAGAAAACTCCGGGGGGAGTCACATCTACGGTAACCCTCCGTTGCGCACACCTTACTTTGTCTTAAAAATGCACTCCTCTTTTAATAAGTGCATTGGTTTCAAGTCCACTGCAAAAGTTAATTGCCCAGGGAGAAGGGAAGAAATCCAAATAAACAGGTAACGTCCAGGGTCGTAATGGGCACTGCAACAGCAAGACACACGTTGCCCGCAAAATTAAAATTTTGATACAACTGTCGTTACAGTAGCACTTGAGAAGTAATTGAATTTACAGTGAATTGTGGTGGCACGTCAGTGTTCGAGACATTAGGGAGTCAGGCTCGTTTTTATCATTTCATAAATGACTTCAACTACAATGCAGGGCTGGTCTTTGCTGTTGGACTGCTGTGGAAGGTTTTTTCATCGTAGCCTGTAGCTATATAGTTTCAATATTGTGGCAGTCTTTTGTCAGGAAAACTGAACAATACAGATTCGATTATGTCTATTAACGACAAAGGTATGCCCCGAAGGCTGAGGATGTGGCTGCAGAATTCACATATACTGCAGTGCGCACGAGTAGCAGATGTGTGAGCCATACATAGAATGTTGAGACATGAAACGATGTATGATATGATAATGTGAGACGCTAACCCAGACTCTGAGCCAGCAGCCTGCTTCTGTCATATTCAGTAATAGGCCTATACCTTTCCTGCCGTTCCACTTTTGGCCTTGTCAGAATAAGTTATTCATCACAAGATTTCCATTATACTCATATTTCTAAACCCAACCTGATCAAGCAATTCTTTTTGAAATACAGTTATTCCTATCAAGGTGATTACGTCTGCAACAATAGTCCACAATTTTTAAGCAATTGTAAGCGTGCGTGTTCCTAACATGAACACCGTTAAAGGACCTTTTCGCCTCGAACGAAAAAAGAAATTCCGAATGTTAAAGAAAATTATGCAGCCGTATAACTAGCTTAATTTTAGATGTTATTCTCAAACTATTTGCTCTCCAAATGACTCCTTCGAATTAACAAGCAAACTTAAGTGCCCATTTGGGGTAGGCTTACTGTTCTTTCAATAAACCGTCAAGTCCATGTGTTCATTATTTCAGAGGAACATTTTAGTTGCATTACGTTCGGTTAGTTTCCCGACAAACGCGACCGATTTGTGGATTACATTCCGTCGAAGCAGGAGCTTCTTAAAGCGAGGATACGGGATGATAAATATCCTCAATTAAGCGACTCGTCGTTCTATTTTACAGTTCCACTGCCAGAGAGAGGCCCCATCGTCATCTACCTCCTATATCAATTATATTCGCTCCCTCTTCCAACACGTGGCGCCCATGTTCTCGGCAGGTCATCTCTTTTCTGCCTGTACCTTTCCTTTTCAGAAAATGTTTTCTTTGCTGAAACTCTGTTTTTCCATTTCATCTCTAGTCTGAACTTTTCCTTGTCTTTCTTTTTCTTCCCTTTTTTGGATAACCTATCACGACTCTGTCACTGTGTGATCCAGTGACTTCAGTCGAAATGTCATACCCAATTTTTCATCTGGTTCGATGATATTTGCCAGTGTGCAACAGTATACAAACTGATTTGTAATTGTTAGGTTAGAACCGAATTTCCTTCGGTCACATATCTCAGGCAGTGAAGCATTGGCCTAATAAATGTCACATCATTCTGTCGAATTTTCAGCTTAGAAAAAATGTTTATCCAAATGCATTGTTGATCGTCGAAATTGCAATGAACAGATAAGATAATATAAAATTTGCCGTTGATGAGCAATCATACTTTTGTGTTCATTTTACTGTACCTCACTCCTGTAGCTAATATATTATGAGGTCATGTATACGAAACGATGCGCATTGTCAGTGCCTCTTCGCTTGAGTAACTTAATATAACTTGACTGTCGGAAGCTTTAATGTACTTCGCTCTCATGTAGTCGTTTGGGAAATGTCTTTGTTTGATCCCCGGGACTGGAGTCGATGTGTATACAGGAATTTGCTGGGTAAATCTCGTTTGATGGTACACCTGATCTCACACAAATAACCCAATGTTGTTACCGCATTACCGTCCCGTCGAACGTTAGATTTACATGCGCCGCCAGGATTTTATCATCGTTTGTACAGCTCTGCCTGCAGTTGTTGTACTTACGATTCGTTATGATTGTTGTTTCGTTCCGATATTTGTAATGACTACGGCTGTCTTGTTTGACCTTTCCAATGCATTCAAAATCGTCTTTTTAAAAGAATCAATATAAAAGAGTATAAAAGAGTACACATTAATCATTCACTTAAAATTTTCCTGGTTAAGGATTTGGTTAAAACGTGAAACCTATACCTTTTACCTCACATATGGCTAGCAATGATGTAACACGCTCTTGGCGAGGTGGCGGTGAAGGCTTTGAAAGGAAATAACTGTTTGAAGTAAGTTTGTTCGGGTTGCCTGTCTTTCGAGGCTTACTAATTCCTGCTGCGGAAATTGTTTTGGTTTCGTCCAGATTGAAGCAAGTTAAGTTGTGGAAGTCATTTTGCCACAGGGTTCCAGCAAATGGCTCAAGAGAGCAAACGACGCCCTTCATAATGCCCCATGGTTCACTCTCCTTGCATAGATTATTGTGCTTCTGTCGATTTCCAAGATAAACAGCCGAACAGATCGAAAAGTCAACCCTCTCGCGATATGTCGCATGCATCCTTCTACTAATGTAATATACTAGACGTTCTCACTATGGGATCGCAGACGTGCAATTTCTTTCTAGAAAGAACACAAACAACTCTCGGCATAAGATCTGGCGAGAAATACGCTGAGATTGCTTAGGTGCCCGGCAGTTGGAGAAAAAAATGAAGATGATCACTCCAAGACACGGAAATCCCAGAGGGCAGGCTGGCAGGAAAACAAGGCATCAAGTCGGAAATAAGGAATGCGAGTGCGCGACAGGTGAAAAACAATCAATGAAGTGGGATGGGACTTGTTTGGATTGCTGAAGAGTCTTGGCCGAATCTTGCCCGGTACACATGCTTCGGAAGCCCGCTGGGAAATCCCCCTTCTGATGATGGTCCCCCCCAGTTCTGCGCCACATGAGGGCACGATGTAATGTTTGTCCCAGTGACAAAAAAACAGTTGATGGGTAAAGCATGTCCAGACGGCATTGTAAATGTCAGGCGCGTTTGAGTGAACTGTCAACAAGAGAAGGCGAGGCCATGAGGACCGAGTCATCCGATGATCCAGACGTTTCGTGGAAGAAACAAAGTCAGTTCTTCTGAAGTACCAGGTATTCTCATGAGGCAAAAAGTGACCAAGGAATATCAACGTACATGTACAACTCTTGTCCAATCAAAGCTCAAAGTGATCCGAGTGTCCTAAGTGACCAAAGCGTTTGGTCAAGAAACCTAGACTACAGGAGTATGATCATAGTTGACACATTATGGAATTTATCGCTGATTATTAACTGGGAAATTCATGTACGAAAACGGAAACCGTATAACACCGGCATCTTTAGGTTTTCATTGCTTCCCAGAGAGACGATGTCCTAAAGTCATAGCTGCAGCCTGCAATAACGCGTGCGCCTTTGTGCCACTTGCTAGAAGGCAGCCACTTCCAACAGACTTATGCGTCACTACCGCCCGAGGTCAGTTGTTTCGAACATGCTGTGATGAGCCATTAGAAACTCTCTAGTAGGCTTATTTGCTCTCTATTTTATACAATTTCCAGAAACCACGCGGTGTTACAAAGTAACCTGCATTATTGTAGTCTCGTGCTTATAGAGCATGTCGGGGGAGGCTTTCAAGCGCTTGGTCATTACACAGACATAGTATAACTTCGCACGACTGTCCGTGAACACTTTAGTATCAACCTTTATGCATCATTTCCCAAGGAAATGTAAGCATCTAATACATTTAACATTGGAGAGTAACTCATGCAAGGTATTCCAACTGCAGGGTATGTGACCATGATTCCCGGGCAGACACTAAGGTGCCAACGATTTTCTGTTTGCAACCCAAACATGTTGAAACTGCGATCGAATTCACCTGCCACGTCGGCTACATCTATACAAGGAGCACGGTCGTCAGGCCTGGAAATCCATTAGCTTTTTACGTTTTCCTTTTCACACGGCAGGTGCCCCTGAGCCTTAAAAAACGGGGCGTTTACTTAACCTACCTGTGCCGGATACTCCCGACCAGCGGGTCCTGTTGTGTGGAAGGTAGCCCTGGCACGTCCCACGTGTGTGCCGCTGCGCCATTTCAATACTCAGTTTTTTTGTTTTTTCCCCGTTTCCTTGCAAATCTTTGAGCGGGAGGAGAAAACCAACTATGAAGTGCAAAGCGCTGTTTCTGACGAGGCACTCATCAAGCCTGCATCATGTAGATTACCGCTCCTTCATCACCAGTTTGATGGGTTGACCCAGAGCTCAAACAAAACAGACGTTAAAGTCGGTGATGAATGATTCCTTGACGCTAAGTCCAACATTTGGTAAGTATAAGTACATGTTAAACAAATGTGTTGGCTAACCGAGACCGTGCACTATCTCCCCGATAGGATTCTCCAAAGTAATGGAGAATTTGTCCCCTGCACACGCCGAGGTAATCGTGCTAGACGTGATCGAATTTAGTGTAGCTATATTCCTGTAGTCGCACTCACTGCTGCTAAATCAGGAACCCTATGCAAAGTTAACAAAGCTGTTTTGACGCTTAAGTATTTTCCTGGTAGAAATCCGAATCAACGAACGTGCACAACCTATATCCCAAGACCAAGACACCGATTTCAAGAAGTGTGCTAAATCGCATAATGCTGTCTCGAGCACGATGTGTCCACAGACATCTCTTGGCTTTCTACTTTGAAAGTTTCACTAAAGGCATACAAACTGCTGATCCTTCAAGAACTCCACGTACCCGTCTCTAAAAAAACAATCCCTTTCTTTGATCATGTTTGCCAATGTGCTGAAGCAAACACGTCATCCATAGTCGGCCCAACCCCACTGGTAACGCACTTGTAAGGTTACCCCGGCCCAAGAGACCGGAAACCAGGCGACTCTAATTAAAACCCAGCTCAACCAATGCCCGAAACACTGAGCAGCTATAAACAAAGTTTATGGTTTCCAAGCACACTGACCTACTCGTACAGTCCCTGTGGTAGTTACCTGTTCAGATCCCGTGTCACCTCAGCTCGGGAAAGCGGCCCCATTGGTTTAATCCGATATGTCCCGGCGTCGTTGACAGTCCAGGGATTCCGTAAACACTTTAAGTACTGAGGTTTCATCTGAACTTTTCTGAGGGCCCGCCAACTGCTAAGAGTAAAAAAGCACCCATTGTTTAATGGGTGGGAAATACGCCCTTCCAATCCACGAAAACGAAAAATATCAGGAACGGGGTTGTCTTACGGTTTAACCACGCATGGTTGAACGTGTAAGCGTTACATCATGCATAAGCGCGGTTTGTCGAAAGCTGTTTACTTGGTACTTGGTGTTGGACCTGTTGACCTAGCGATACGCATCCAATTGCTATGGGGACGGTGTCTAAGATGACACGATGGAACGGACCTCTCCACCGATTAATGACAGCGGAAGCTAAGGAGGTCCTTCCGCCTCTAACCCTGCCAACACTCAATCGTCCATCGTGACACACCATTAGCGGATTTGTTTTCCTGGAAACTGGTGTTCCATTGGCTCACTAGAGGAAGCGTAGTACTTCAAATTTACATCTGTGAGGCCTTTGAATTAGGGCAATGTCATGGCGCGGCCATTCGGTGAGACTGCCTCAAATCAACCCGAGTCTATACCAGCAGTTCAATGTCCAAACATTTTTATATACGACGCCGTATAGATTAACAGCTAACCGACCTTTTCAGTAATATTGAATTTAATAAATTGACTTCGCTGGTAGATTTTCATGTCCTGAGTAATGCACTCGAGGTATCAGGTTCTAAATATTACTCATGCACTGGAAGTGAACACTTAGCATGAGTGCAATATTAGGGCAATTTGAATTTGAAAACCTCCAAGTTAAAGAGATGGTATAGCTAGAGATCAAAGTTACAGCACTGGTCCGCACTGTTCGCCTTTAAAAACTTGACGAAATAGTTGAATTGCTGGGAGCCAGTATCATTCAATGTCTTAGCATACAGCCAGTTACCAGTCATGTTTGTTCAGTGGTTAAACTCTTCACCTTCTCTCTCTTCCCGAGGGGAACTGAAAGCCATATGGTTCAGACAGTGGCTTGTGTAAACGGTTGTTGTCGCTGGGCAGCTGAAAACAGACTTGGTTTTTCTCTTTGCTCTAGTCATTAGCAGACGTGCCACGACACTCTTTCACAATGCAAGGATGGCGTCCCGGAAACTGCCAATCCACCACTTGAATCTGCAGCTTCAGCTCTTTTTTTTTCACTGAGCAAGCAAAGATAACCTTCTCGAAACAAATTGACCAAAGAACCCGGAATGGTGCCCTCCAAGTGCCTATGTAGCCAACAGGTGTATAATGTATGTCAACAAGGCAATGTAGAGCTCTTGTGAAACTCTGAAGTGCGTATCGGTCACAGCGAAGAAGAAATGTTTTGTGCGGCAAATCCTAAAGAGAGGCACTTTCATTGAAACAGGTGCACACTAGATTCAGGTACGTTCAGACTTAATGCATTAGGATAAAATTCTCTGAAAGACCAACCTTTGTGTTCTCTCTCCCTGTGTTACTTCACGTATTCGGACTTCAGCGCCAAAATGATCTATGTAATGCAAATTGTCATAGTTTGCTGTGTCAGATAGACAAAAAAATCAAATAAAATTTTAGCTGGCGTCTTATCTTGGCAAGCCGTCCTGGTTTCATTACAAGTAGTTCAGGTAAATATCTTATTTTCGATGAAAAAAAACAACCACCTTGCAGACTTTTGCTTGCTAGCCACATAAATCACTCATTTTTGCGGGACTTGGTTTATCGACCCCGTGCAGAATTATAAGAATGGAGATTTACGATCATATTTCAATTCACAGACCGATAATGATGT
Organism: Acanthaster planci; assembly: GCF_054643075.1. Lineage (NCBI taxonomy): Eukaryota > Metazoa > Echinodermata > Asteroidea > Valvatida > Acanthasteridae > Acanthaster > Acanthaster planci. Next base: position 1,145,496 of record NC_141793.1, read on the forward strand.
CTGTGTTCATAATTATATATATTGTCACTGATCGTTCTTCTGACCCACGCGTTGGCAGCAGGGACCAACATGTGACGGCACAAGAGTAGTATTTCATTCTGTCATAGCAAGTATGTCAAAGAGAAGCTGTGGATACTTTCATAAGAAATGTATAAAATTCAACTTTGTTTGGATAACTTACATACATTTTTTAATCCATTCATTCCTTGTTTCAAATATTCTAACTCTCTTATTGGTTTGCTTGCGATAAGAATTATACACCATCAAACAATGTCGAGGAAAACATCATCTTCGAAGATGTAAAACGAAATATAAAATTTAGCTTTGATGTAACAGATGCGTATATTGTGGAGAGTTTCAAGTTGTGTTACAGTTCCAGCAGATTGTTCAATTTCCTCAACAGTGCTGAATTTATTCCAACCCATTGAATAAGGTTTTTTTTTGTTCCCGGTGCTGTTGGCTCTAGTGTTCACGGAATATATGTTTCTTTTATGTTGAAATATATTTTTAGATATGTAAGATGCTTGGAATCGTTATTTGCAAGATAGTAAGCTAGATGTTTCGGATGATTTTTGAAAGAAGTTGCATTTAGAAGATCAAGATAAGCTACAGCCATTCTTAGACCTTATATCGTAACAGGACTAATCTAACAGGTGGTTATTGTACATGGAGATTGGTTGGTTACCTTGAGAATACGGAGTACTCCATCTTCTTGCATTGCCTCCTCCTTTGTTTACCGTCAATTCACCTGCTTCCCTAGTTGAGTATCCTTCGTCCTCACAGCATCCCTCCGTGGAGTCTCTCAAAGATAAGATAGCCTCTTTGAACGCAGGATCGGCACCAAGGGCCTGCGAGTCGGAATGTCGCCTGGGCTTCGAGGGTGAAAAACTGAACTGGGAAGTGGACCGCTCATCAGAAGAGTAACTGTATCCCTGGTACCTCCTTGGGCTCAGTCCGTCTGGATTTGGGCTAGAAATGACGTCATCTATGACGTCATCAGCTCTGGGAGACAGGGTACACATAGACGCATCGTCGTCGCCGCTGCTTCCAGAGGAGAACGCACGCTGGTCCCGTTTTTGAAGAATTGTACGGTCGATATTTTGTCCAGCAGGATTATTTCTGGCATATTCCTGGCTATCATCCGAAGGGATGATGTGAATTCTGGGTGTTGCCATGGATATTTTCCGATACAGTCTCCAGTTTCCCTCCAATCCACAAGTATCCAAGATCGAGCCGTTTTCGACGTCTGCGCTAGAATGGTTCAACTCGCTAGTGAACATAAGATTTGTACCGCTCTTATCGCACTGTGCGGAGACATCGACGAGAAAACATGATTACATCTTGTACTTTCCTCCCTCAGAGCAAGCAGGAGAGGATGAAAACATTTCCTGGAAGCAGAAATTGCGTATCAGCTTGCGTAGTGTCGATAGATGCCCGTCAGCCTTGCAGAGGACAGGTCGTCGGCTGACCACTTAACTCGATACTGAAAGGAGAAACGCTGGCGAAGCTTCCAGCCGTTCAATTATGAAGAGCGAATTGGAAGTTACTTCAAGTTAGATTAAACTGTTCGGGCCTGAGCAGACTGCGTTCTCCATGCCGAGTGATGGAGGCTTAGGCCTTCGTCCAATCCTCAGCGTATCAATCAAACATTAAAACAGCCTTCGTGTGCACGAGATGCCGTGTGCAAGTCGAATAAAAAGCGTTAAATTGCTTTTCATACCAAAGAGGACACTTCTGGATTTTCTGATTATCCACTCACAGTGATTACTGTTTTGAATTTGTTGGTAGATTCAGCCTGAGCCATGGGGCTTTATGTTACTTTTCGGTGGGTGCCACGCATGTGGTCCTCTCAAGACCTGCTTGCGACCCAAACGTTGAAAAAAATGTGACCAAGACATTCGGTCGCTCTCGGCTGACGTGACCTCCCCCGTCGTAGTGGCTCCGTTTATGGCGCCTGTTTTACATTAATGACTGCCTTGCATAATTCGCTCTCGACCATGATGTCGTCTGTGTGTAGACAATCCCGTGGAGCAGTTGGTTTGATTTCAGTACCGTCCTTCGTGAGTGTCACTTTCCATTCGCGTTTTTAGCGGCCCCCAGACCTTCCCCATCAAATTTCATCATATCTGTTTGAATGGTGTTTAAAATGACACGAATCTACTCCAGTGCTGTTTTGTCATTTCTTTTCTTTCACGAAACTGGCCTAGTAGAATTGCAGGAATGCACTTGATCAGATTAAAGTATTAGCAAGGACCTAGGGTGCATGGCTTAAGCGAGCTCTATTCTGAAAATGAAACGGAGGGACACATGCACAGAATAACGACCTCTTCAACCCTGTAAAGTATCTCATTCCGATCTGAAGAGAAAGATGGGGAATGTGAGATGTGTGCCGTCATCAGATGATAGATAAGTCACGAAATATTGTACCTTTGTTGTGGAATCTTGCTGTCTACGAAAGGGAATTGTTATACGGCTCAACGATAGAGCCTTTCTGTTAGGAATAATTGTCAAAAACTCTGTCATACTTTATTTCTTATTGTCACGTACAATGTATTTTATTGAAAATCAACAATAGAGAAGTTTCATTTTATGAACTTAGACTTGTGTGACATGATGCATTTTAAAATGTTTATCTGTCAGGATGACTTGAAACGCACCCGAGCCGGTGAGTTTCATAACGCACTAATGGATGTGTGTATTGCCAGCTGCTCAATACTCACCAAATGACACGTACTGTGAATTATCCATGAACACTATTTTTAGATGCAAATCACCTTGAGATCTGTGCTTGAGATGAGGAGAGTTTGACAACACGATGGAGATTAATTTGGATAAATCTAAGACTTCTACTGGCTAAAGGCGATTACACTTAGCTCTCGTAAGATGTCTTAATCCTTGCTGGCAAAGAATGCAATGCGTGATTGAAGCAATAACAACCTCGCGTGATGCCAACCCTTCTGGGTCCTCATGACAGAGTTTCTCACGTCGACCGATTAACTTGTTGGTCATGTCATCAGGGGCATGGTTTATGAGAGCCCCCCAAAAAACGTTCAAGCGTTCATTTTACAGTTAGGTGATTAACCAATGTTGTACGGTACTAATTTTTCCTTTCAGCCTTTTGCTGTTTTTGAAAAAGATCTCCATCTGCTGAAAAGTAGGGCGTCGACATTTTTCGTACATCTCTCCCCAGCTCCTTTTTCATCGGATATTTAGCAGCAGAAGGCCCTTAATGCGCGGACTGAGTTACACGGACGGGCAAATGCCAGGTAATCTAATTGAAATTTCCCCTTCGCTTTTGTCAGTTTACAAGGATACGGTTTCTCTCTTATTGAGTGGGGAGAGAGGTTGCGGAGGATAAAATTCCAACAAGGATTGGGTCGGTAAAGCTCAAAACACTGGCCCCTGGTCACGGAGGATGCAATAGAAAATTGCCTAGAGATTTTATTGGGTGCAGTTTTAAGTACCCCCCGGGATAAATCGACACTTTCCTCGGAGCTTCATAGTCAGCGATGTCGAGGGAATGAAGCTATCCGTCTCCGATGTTGAGAAACGCCATTACTTATATAGCGGTTATGGCTTATACTTCAAATCGTTATTGTTAAGCCTTGATGCAGAGTCAATACATGTAGATTTTATTATTCATTTTGTGTGCATTGCATTAGATTCGTTTTGACATTCACAAGTGGACAGAACTGGGGATTTTATTCATCAGTGATTGTAAAGCGGGCATGTACGTTTTATTGTGCAGGAAGCGCTACACCATGATTATTGATGTAGCTCCTTCAGCGTCATTGTAATGAACATGGACATGAATGGCTGACGCTGTTTTATAGAAGTTCAAGCCTTACTTTCAGATCAACAATAACTGAAGTGGAGACAAAGGCATACACCTCTGGTTACATTCACCTCTTATATTGTGGGGTTTCTTCCTCGAGATATGGATACCAATGAGCCGTTATTTCTTAATATCGAAAATGTGTGGAACCTGATGCCTTTATAATTTCCAGTCACCTAGCACTCTCTCAATCGAGAGATGAATAACAACAATCAGTGAGGATTTTGTCTTCCTTCGGTCAAAAATTGCTGCTTCACCGGCCTTTTACTTGAGGAAATGGATAGTTCGCCCAGAGCCTGCCCCACATCACCGTGGCAACGGGAGCAGAGTGTTCCTGTTTCATTTTGTCACTTCGCCCGGGTTCCGCACTGAGAGCGCTCTTATAGGTCTCCAGTGATGCGGAATGGGATGAAATAATCGATGAACAGCGCCTTGTGCCGACTGTAGCTGCATCATCGACATCACCCGCTAGCTCATTTTATTTCGGAGGACGGGTCATGCCGGCAGCGAGTAGCTGCAATACGTCTATGACCCCAAAGGGACAAATTCCGGCGATGGTGGCCTCTTGTTATTACCTTCTCAGGTTGTTGCCCTTCAATTAGCCCCAATTACTTTGTGGAATTTAAAAGATTTAGAGGGCCTTCCTTGAGAAGTTTAGCCCAGCCATAGAGCAGCAACAAGCCTAATTGTGTATCATTTGTTCTTTATTCGTGGTCATAAGAATTTTCTTACACTGGTCATTTTATGCAATTACGGTTATTACCGTATTTGTGCTGCCTGATAACAGAGAAAAAAGCCGGAAGAGCTTAAATAATAATGCAGCGAAGCTTTTTTATTGTACAATAAAAATGGCTCTTTCAGCGACACGTGGATGAAATACAGAAAAACAAAAAAATCTTTTGTGTGATCTGCCATAAAAAAAATAGTTAGGCTGTTTGGAAGGTATACAGGTGGTTGCCTTTTGGCTAAGTCGTGACAAACCTGAGCAGCACTGTGTGCCTACGTGCCATGGGAGGCTCGACAAAGTTGGACGACCGTCAAAGTTTGTGCAAAATCAGACCGTACGGTCCTCACGCAGACAACGGACCAATTGCGAATCCCCAGATGGGAATAAACCGGAGGCCAAATTGTCACCTTGCGGTAAATTAAGCAATAAATTGCGACATAATGGGCCGAATTCGACACGTGAAATGAATGTTCCTTTGGGGCAAAACAACAGTGCTGTCTGAAATGTCGGTGTTCTGGGACGTCTTTCTGAAATCGCACGTACGCACCACCTACAGTTACCGGACGCCGTGGGCCAACATTTACCAGTTTTGTTAGTCCCCGTTCTCAAAGGCAAAACAGGACTCTTCCCTTTCTGTTTCTGCTGAGTTGGAATGAAATGATCACATTCAATACCTGATTCTGACCAGACGATGTGGCAAATTGACAACAAGAAAAGCGATGTGCGGGGGCTAATTTACTGAAATCAAGACAAGCCGAATTTGACAATTGACCTACTTCTGAAGCTCTGATTCGCCTGTTATCAGAGTTTCTCACGTGGCACCGCCGATTCTACGAGGATCCTTGTCAATCATGAAATAAACATGAAGCATTCGCAATGGGGATAATAGAGAGTGGTCGGCGAATGGCAGGGTTTAACGACAGTTATGAATATTCTGTCAGACAACGTGCTATTAATGAGCCACCGCAGGCCTCCCAGAGATAACCTACATGCATATCTCGACTTGCTAGATGTACCCATCCACTTTCCACAGCTACTGGAAATGCAGATAATCCATTTTCCAGCTTTGATGGAACTCTCCTCTAACTTGACACTTCGGTCAAATCAAGCAAGCTTTCGGCAATCCAGCTTAGTGACATCCAATAAATTGTTCATGACTCTGGAGAACAGCCGCTTGCAGTGCGCGCCTGTGTTTTGCGCGGGTGTTTATTATAGACTCCCTGAATTTATGGCTGCGCGAGTGAGCCTTAACACTATAGCCTGATACCTTTTCGGAGCCTCGCGCCAATATAAGTGCTGTCCTGTGATCCATTACTGTCCACGCCCGCCCTCCTGAAAGAAGAAACTTTGGTCGAGCAGTCTAGGGAGGGAGCTCTGGCTCCAAATCATTCATGGCGCTATGGGTAACTTGTAGACTACACGGATTAGGAGAGCCGTATCCTGGGCGCAGGACTTTAGTGTGGAATTCCGCTGCCTGGGGGGGGGGCGCGGAAGGTCTGTCATCTTAATTGCTCACTATTAAAGAATTTTAATTCTCAGTTAATGGAAACATTGTAACGGTGTTTAAAGGTATGATGCCTCTGCAAAGGAACCTAAATAATGCTGGGATGCTTTCTTATTTGAATTGCAGGATTAGAGGTACGCCCTCAGCGTGGGGATTATTTATGCAAGCGAATCACTTCTTGATACAATTCGATCAAGATATTCTGACCAGCCTCCGGCCTTTACGTGACGATGGCATTGACAGCAAAAAACTAATCAAACTTTCTGCTCTAGCGACAAAATAACCCCGCGGGGGAATTTTAACCCACGGGAGGAGGGGAGTCGCTAGCGACAATAATTACCAAATGATTGAATGAATTGTGTTTTTCAAGAATCACCAAGGCTGGTGATCATCCATAAAGGAAAAATTTAAGCGCAGGGCATGTTGACCGCTCGTCCGGAATGGCTTGAACTTTTTGCTTATTGTGCACGTGGTCCGGAACGCGCACAGCATGAATACCGTGGCTAGTAAACTCGAGAAAAATATAAACATATGATTGAACAAAAGTATTCTGTTTATGGACCGCTCCGTGTCACTAAGACTGGCAATTTGTCGGTCTCTGGTGCTCCACTGTTAAATATCGTGGAACAGAAAGCTTGGACTGAGCAGTCTGTATTTTGAGGCACGATGGCAACAATGGAATCTGTGATTGGAACAGAATCAAAACATGCAAGTTGAACCTCGTGGAATTAACGTTTGGGAAACGAAACTGTCTGCAAGCATCGTTTTTATTTTACGCATTTTACGCAAGAGTCTCTTATGTCGTTAAAATATATTTAGTAATGTTAGTCGTCATTTAGGATACCCCGTTGTCGGGGTATTTGAATATTTCTGCTCTATTAAAGAGACTGTAATTGCAAGAAGTGAATATTTCTTAAACGTCAAGGTTTTCGTGTTATTGCGCAAGTTACTTGTCAAAATCAATTTGTGAAGTTAGCACGGATGGCGCTGTTCGTCAACTGAAGGATTTGCCCGTTTTGACAGGCTGACGGGCGGAACCCATTTTCCACGCCACCGAATTTCGTGGGAAAAGCTTGCCCGAGCTGCCGCTGAACCAAAGGTTTAGTTTTTTCTTATGATAGTCTTCAATGCATGAAAAGTTCATGCGATTTGTCCTCTCCATTGCTGAGGAAGCTTCTCCCACGTAATGGATCAAGATGTTTATCTTTCTCTCGATCGAACGCTTGCGGTGCATCAAGATCTGAATATACAGTTCAACCTCTTTCTCTCTCCCCGAACACCTCAAGGCGGCTCAAGGTGTTGCATAAAAACAAAAGCCGTCATATAACCGGTTCAACAAAGGCCCTGTCAAAACAGTCTCTTCGGACCGGAAAAGAATTAGAAGGAGACTTTCACCATTTCGGCCAGGTAACCTGGGGCAGTTTGCTGTTCCTCCTTTGTTAAGACTTAACAAGTAGCGTGAAACTTCAGATCACCCGTGCATTGTATTGTCCAAATGCAATTGGCACGATGGTGCGAAATGCATAACCGATAAAAACCAAATATACTAAAGACAACTTTAAAAAATCAGTTTTTTTGGTAGACTCACCGGACTCTCTTTTAAGAACTGGGTATCCACAAGGAGGAAGGATCACATCTTCCTTCCCCGTCCAAACAAGACAGGGACATTAATTTCAAAGAGTAAATTTATTTTGCGCAACCGTACAGTCCAAAATAGGCCTAAGTCCTGTTCGTAATGGCAAGACTGAGCCCGTGCCCATCTGCGCGTCCTCTCGCTGATTGTAATATAGTTATGTGCAGACCTTCTGAAATCGCATCGGGATTAAACTGACACGGGCTATGTCACAAGACAAACATAATTTCACTCGAATAAAGGGTATTGGTGATATGGAGACTTTTTGCTCATTCAACCTATTCTTGGATAACACTTTACGCTCGACGATTAGAACCTGAATACGTCATTTGTGTAGGCGTGACCAGGAAGATGTTACTTGTTTTGAGGGGTGGGGGGTACAGATTTTCATGCTATTTTTGCGCTTCTCCAAATCCATAGAGGGCAAAGAGGCTTTCATCTTCCGACTTCATGGTCACACTGACAACCGTGGACCAACAGAAGAACATTCAGCCGCGTCATGTTCTCCATCTTTTGTACGATTACCCTCCTCGATATAACTCGGTTACATGTTGTAACCTGTCAGCCGAGAAAGGCAAGTTTTCCGGGCGAAGTGAGGTCGGCTGTGCCCAAATTACTTCAGTGGACATAGCGCGTGCGTCTATGGAATAAATCCGCAAGCTGGTGTCATCTATTAGCACGTTCTACTTGGCGTCGACCTGATGTCATTGGAGGAAGCTTTCCCCTAAATATTTCCCACTACGGTACCCCTCAGGTGCTGGAGGTTCAGTACTTGCCCTAAAATCGTCCCTTGGTTGTGTATAACTATAGCTGTATGATACGACTCCACTCACCATGTCACTAATACCGACCATTGCTTCGGCAAACAAACTTGGGGAAAAAAACAAATTTCCGCCAGAGGCAAGCATGGCCCGTGTAAGTTTACACGAAAATCAATAGGTCGATGCGCTCCTCTCAATAAGACCGCATAACTGAAATGTGTAATGAGATTAGGGTGTCTGGCCCGGTTTTTCCGCCTTTGATTTCACATTTATGCGGATGGCTCTGCGTAAATAAATCCAGTTTAAACAGAAGTGGTTTTATTACTTGTAGGCCTATGTAATCTTGCTAGGCCCGCTGGCAAAATCGACGGTGTACATTCGGTGTAGATGACACCAATTGTGGAGCTAAAGTTTCCCCGTCCTTTAATGCGTCCATTTAGAGTATTTTGAGGAAGGCATCCATCATAGTCGAGATGGCATTGCTTGAGTAGCATGCATTAACACCCTGAGTGCAGTTGCCCTGGACTAGTTTAAATAGGCTTCGGGGAGATTAATGTTAATGACGTACGTCGCTCTCTGTGATTTCTTCAGCACCGAACACGGTACATCATTAACTGCAATAACGCTCAACTGTTTGACAGTTTTGTTGTTTTTCTATTTTGTGATGAGAAGGTTCGCCTCTCGAGCCTGGTACATCGCGCTCTTTCAATTTCTGCTAACCACTGGCGTGCAACTAACATAACAGGTTTGTCTGAAGTCCAGCACAAGCCAATTCTGCATAATAAGGGCTATTGTAACACAGAGGTTTGCCTGCAGCAAGGCCGTGTTGGCGCACAACTAGACTGCGTTCATTACCACTGATCTAAGAGCTGGCTATATGCTCTCACATCCAAGGCCTGCAGCCTTGAGCCAACATGAAGGTGTATCGCTGATTACTTGGTATGAATTTTTCAACACGCGCACGTAGTATAACCAGTTTCCATTAACAGCCGCAAGCCTGCAGATACCTCATCAACGACAAGGCACAATTGGAGTCCCTATCAATATTTAATTAGCAAACAAACAATATTAAAACTTCCTTAATAATAACCATGTTCCATCAATGCACAAGAATACTGTGAGAACATGCACAGTAGACGAACTATTTTGTACTAACCCAAGAAATTTCAATATTATACCAAACATGACGATGATTCAGAGATGGAGAGGAGGATAGCACCTTAATAATTTGGCCCCTTATATTACGTTTTCTTATTATCATGGCATGCAGAGTATAGCTCTGTTGTTTTTGTGCATGTTCCAGCATAAATAATTCATGTGTATTTGGCTTGCTATTAATTCTTACGATTATCAAGCTGTGGAAGAATGATCGGTTACAATATAAGAAAGAACAAAATTATGATTAATCAAAAAGAGATACTGACCACCTGTTCGACATGTTAAATGGGCAATATAACAATGAGTAGAATTAGTAAAAGCAAGGAGGAAATCTGGTTGCCTGTATTTTCACGTTAAGTTGTCATGAATTCACTGTTAATCGACTCGGTAGTTTCAATCAGTTTGATCTCAAGAGTCTGATCTATCTGTACTTACCATCTCCACTACTTGCACTTCTGTTCATCATTGCAGGAGGAAAGAGCTGTCTCTTCTTAACGTCTGCCAAGTCACGGAGAGATGACACAGGAGATAATGGCTGACTACCCTGGTGATGTGGACGAGTAGCTCCTCGGCGGAAATCAGGTATAGGCTTGTATGATGTCCTTTCAAAAAACTCAGTTTGCAGTACAACGAATGTAGGCCTAAGCAAAAACCTAGTTTGAAAAGTATATGTTAATAAATCCTGTTCTAACAAGGAAGACCGAGTTGACGTGTGTCGGTTCTTCGCAAGCGAACAACGTGGTTTTAGTCTTCACGTTGTTTATGTTGCATTCATTGATTGATCCAGAAATCAACCTCCAAATCGAGAAATAACATAATTTCAAACTGACATTACTTTGTGGCTCCGTTCGACGAGAAGCTAGTGCACTTGTTTTGTTTTCTTAAATCGAGCTCAACGACACCACGAACGTGGCATGTAACGTCACCGTCTCGTGGCAGTTTTCACCTTGAACCAGGGACGCGACCGACTGGATACCGTCTCGACCTTACCAACTCCCCACTGCAGCTCACAGCTCGCTCTGCTTGATTGGTTTCTTCATGGTGACTTTCCTTCGCCAAACTCCGACGTGACAAATCAAGTGCATCGGCCGAACTTAACCTGCGCGCTCATCACAGTACACAGGCTTTCTGATGATTATTAATCTCCCAAATAGACGATTCCACTGTCAGATTTATAAATATTATCCAAAAAAGAGCTTTCCTGGATACGAACAGTGCACACTTTTCGTTCTTTCGTCGAGAGATTTCGGTGAGATCAGTTATTGCAGTGGTATTTTAAACTGCCCGTGATTATTCCCGTGAGTATTTCTAAATGGATCAGTCCATTTAACCCGTTGTACCATCAATATGATTATTACGACCCCCGGTGAGGCATTATGGTATCGGCTCGTGCAGCCGATCGAGAACTCGGGCAGTGACGTGACTCGCATTGTGTTGTATACCGTATCAGGCGTATGGGTCGAAATATGGATCCATCATCTCGGGCCATCATCAACGACCTGAAAACTCCCCGAGTGCCCTCAATGAAAGAGCCGTTGTCAATTCAATCCTGTCACGCGCCGGGCGCTCCCATTCAACGACAAGGGGTTGGAGACAACAATATCATACAGTCGTTAGAGTCCCAGGCCAGGATTGGTTACAAAACGTGACTGTATCAGCACGTGTCTTAATTAAAAGTAAACAGTTTCGATCCTCCTCAGTACGGGTAAAGTTCTGAATGTTGACATTGTTTATTGATGTATCTTCCTGTCTTTTCTTTGTTGCTGTTTGCCGAAACCAATTCCTTGTACACGCGCAGAATCTCTGGATTCGGCCACCATCTTGCAATACTGTACACGTTCGGTGCCATCTACCGTAAAATCACACAGAACTTGAGCATTTCAGTTGAAAAGAAAAGCTGTATTCCTAACTTAAAAAAGACTCAAAACAAAGGCATTAAGTCTCGAATGTTTTATATTACTTTTATTTTAATTATTTCACTTCAAAAGTTGTACTTTGACGCAGAGCCGTTCGAGGAACTGATGTGAGTTCACATTTTGACCTTATACTTCTTGAAATGGCACGCCGACGATCGGCAAATCCATTAGAAACTGCCATTACGCAGCACTGGGTAGTTACTGTACAACAAATAATTTTTGAGCTTAACACCACGACTTCGTAACAGAAATAACACTGCTGGAAAATAATATAAGGTAATCTACCTTGCCATAAACAGTACACAACTGCAGACGTGCACGGGAAAGATCGCTGAACTACTGAATACTTAATAAGAGAGATAATCTACATGAGAACTAATCACTGGCGGCTTCTGTCATGTTGTGTTTCAGAGGATACGTCATTTCTCGTTCCAACACCTTACTTAATGACCAAACAGCCAACGTGTGAGAGCCATCACTCCGCAGGCTGGCTGTGACGCCAACCAATACCACGCTGGAACTCATGAAACGGACATCATATAAAAACACAGACATCATATAAAAACATTGGAAAGGGAAGAAAAAATAATGTGCAGCCAGACCGAGACGTAGACTTCCGTTTGCTGCCAGAGGCCAAACACTGATACTGGTCAACCAAAAATAGAAATCTGTTTATCAGAAAGGGGTTTCACAAATGGAAAACATTCACGTTCCTGTAAATGACATCTCAGTTCTCAATTAAGGATTAGATCATATTAAAGACGTGCATTAAAAGCGACTTCCTTGAATCAGTTGTTTTGTAGAAATGGCTCACGACAACAGGGCATTTATACAGATTGTTTTTAATTGCAATAGTTTGTCTACAATAAATATACAGGCCATTTAAAACAACACTAAGTGTCCATTAAGCGTATTGTACACTGATTATACTAGTGGATAACTGTGCCGGGCACTGTCAGGTAGGTTGACATGCCATTTTTTTTGCAAAGTTGTTTCTGTTTGCCGCAAAAAAGACCAGATTATATACAATAAACCCAATATACCGACCTTACAGTTTTGAACCAAAGGAATTAATACTCTATTTTCATTGTGAAATGCATTCCATCGGTATCAAATTAATGTCGTCGATAGTACAGATGTTAAAAACAAAGCAAGATTTTCACAATCACATGTACTTATTACAGATTTTACAACGAGTTGATGCGATTATATCCGAAATACTTAAAACAACATGTATTTAAAAGAGGGAAGCTGTGAACATTACACATGCACTTTTAAATTGCTTACTTGCATACAGTTACAAATTTCAAGTAATTATCTAACTTGCTTTTGTTTATCATTCAGTTTATCTTTATCCTCCCTTAATATGAGAAAGAATGCTGCAGTCATCTGCATTGAGCAGATACTACTAAATAGAAGTCCATCGTTGGCAATGGATTTGGCAAAGCACCGATTCATCCAACTTCTGCAGCTTCAGTTTAAGGCATAGTTTCTGTTTTTCTTCCGATTTTTTTTTTTTGGATACACTTATTTTTACACGATAACATCAACTTGGCGATTGTTATTAACGGGTATGATACAAAATTACATGAATATTGTAGAAATATACAAAATACAAAAAGGCAATTCTAAATCCACTTCTGTTAATAAGAGCACTTTTATGGAAAAGACGTTGCAGGTATGTAGAGACAAGACAAAATTGAATTCTAACTAAGGCAAGTTGTATCACTAGTGTAGAAAAGTCCTGGACTGATCACAAGTCAGTCTGCGCGTGCTGAATTTTCACACATACGGCACATTACTCGTGCCAAAATCTTACCTTGAAATTTTAAAATGAACAAATCTGGCTTTGCACAAAGCAGCAGATTTCACTGACACTTGTTTGTAATTCTGCTACTTTGTACTTATAAAAGATTAGTAAGTTTAATGTATCTGCTAGAAAACTTCTCAAACACATTGTGAGACAAATCTACGCTGGGAGCAATAAGCATGTAAACAGGCACTGCTGTGGCAATAGTCGTTTGATTCAAAGTGGAGCAGTTCAAAGGCCGTTCTCCATGGCTTTTTCCAGTTTGTCCTTTTCCCGCCTTTTGAAGAATCCGAGCTGAAAGGGAAACAAAAAGATACAAAAATTAAGTTCTGTCTGAATTTTTGATGGCGCTCATTTGCATTTCAGTAATGGCTCCGAATGTCACGTTACTTTAAACTCTCATGAGGTCATCACTTGTACTTCAATCAGTCAGATGAGAAGTATTGATTGAAATAGGTTAACGGATTCTTGAATTAATCTCAGCCAAGAAAAGGACCTTTAGACCCCCAGAAAGTCGAGGCCCGGCCTGTAGTTCGTGATGGACTACAGATAAGAACAGATTCGATGCTTTAGTGAATGGTGCCTGCAGTGGGTAAATGGCGCCCTCACAAGATTGCGCAGTGATGCAATAAAACTAGTGGGTCAGTGTACATGCACTCACTTTCCACAGAGCCAGGATTAAGAAGATAAGCCCAAGTATTCCTCCCAAAGTGCTGACAGCGATAATCCAAGGTTCGACCGGCTTCTTGGGTACCTCTTCAATAAACACCATCGTCCTCAACTAAGAAGGCGAAAATTAATATTGACATGAACAAGATGCAGTCGAACTTCGTTAATAAGAGCACTGTTAATACAAGATTCTGCTTATAACAAGAAAATATTTAGGTCCCAATCTTTCGTTCTCTATTGTTTCCATTCCTAATTATACAAGGTTCCTGTTATGACAAGGTAATCGGCAAAGTCCGAAAGACCGCTCATTAGTCAAATATGAGATGTTTGCCCTCAAACCTCAGCCTGTACTTCCTGAGAACATTGAAAGTGCTGACATTCATCAAAGTTATCGAAGTGCTTCATTTCCCCCGGCTCACAGTACACAAGCTCGCTAAATATACAGCTCGTGCCATGCCTGTATTTAAAAAAACTCTGCTGTCACGTCGCCTGTTGTTCATTCGTCTCTTTCAGCAAATAACGCCGTCTCATGTACTGAAAGTAATTACCTCAGTGGTATCCGGCATTCCGCCGTCTGGTTGCGTGTGTGAGTGGTTGGTATCCTGCACCGACACCGTTGCCGTTGAGACAAGATTCACGCTCCCCAGATTATTCTGTGCATTGGAAAGGAAATGAGACATAATGTCACTTCGGTTGGTCACCTCTCCTGGTCATGTTGAAACTAGGATGGTTTCATTCGTAATCTTTCAGGCATATTATTGAGATACGCTCTTCTAAATCTTGATGCCAAGGGGCGGTTGGTTATTTGTCTGTCAGTTTTCATCTCTTGATAAGTAATGGCTGAGAAGAGAATTGGCGTGGACTAGCGTCAGTCAACAGCAAATAACTACTTCAAACGACACCAGACACCCCCCCCCTGCATTCAACGACAAAGGCTTTTAAGGGTGGAAAGCCTAGGAAGGTAGCGAAAACAAATCACACTTCCTTGGTGTAACCTTAACAGGATTCCTTTCAAATTTTACGACATGCATTCCCAGAGAGGGAGAGTACTTATGAGAAATCGAGCCTTCAGTCTATTGCGAGTCGAAGAAGGGAAGGAAATGAATTCTGCGGGGTTATCACTGACGAGCAGCCATGTCTGAAAGCAAATTATCTTGTATACCAAAACCAACACTTAGCTAAAAAGACATTTGATGAAGCGATGTCGAGACCACTGCGGACATAGTGATTAATTTCCAAATTCACACGATTTATCAATCCGGTCCACTTAGCATGCGCCCGTGTGGAGATATGTTTCCTTGGCTAATGGATGGCAAACACTCAACAGCTGGGCCACGCTCAGCGCACGGCGTGGATCCCGGCTTGTCAGCAGTCAGGACATGCTAAAAGACATTTTGCCGTCGAGATGTACGGGATCCGAATTTTGAAGGAGTGGTTGAGGTGCTAGCGAAAAGAAGATGCCGTGCTGTCTTGACTCTGAGAGCTTGTTTGCATTAGCGTTGATTTAATCAACAGAGATCTACCAGTTTCCAACCTCAAATGGTGTTTAAGAAAATGTAAATATTAAGTTTCTCTGAAAGGCCTATATTCTTTGTTTGGAAGTGGGACTAGCTCAGGGGTGTTGGAGTCGTCAATTTTAATTTCATGAATTCTGACCCTGCTTCGAACTAAAATCGAGCGAAAATCTCCAACGCTCTGTTTCACCGCAAAGAAGATTTCATGGTCCTCAAAAACACACCAAATTCCTGTTTTTAGAGTAAGAGGGGTTCAGTTATCGGTTACTTCAGTGTAAAGTGAACTACTTTTCGAGATTCAGGAAATGAGGGCCTTCTCTTAATTTCTATTTTGGGAGGTGGTCGTACTACTTTCCTGATTGATGTCCAATTACCAGCGTCCAACAAACAAGATCTCTAAGTCTGTCACTTTTGAAAAAAAAAAACTTCATTACAGCAATCACAGGCACGCCTCAGTGGTCCAGTTAAAGCAAGGACGGGCAAAAGGACAGGAGTGCGGTGTTTGTCTGTAACAAACAAACAAACCATGTTTTCAAATTTCAGAATAATTGTGCCGACGCCTCAACGTCTGCGCGCTGACGTTTCTGTTGAGGCAGTGTCTCTGCGTCGTGAACAAGCGGTTTACGGTGTTGGAATCGTGCTGCGGGTAACAAACAAGGTCGTGTTCAAATTGTTGTTTTCCGCAAACCGATTTAAGATGCTTCATCATTTGTAGCGAAGCAAAACGTCATGGTGTGGGCTGCCAGAAAGCTAATTTTGAGCAGTCGTTTTTAAAGAATTGGTTTGATCTGCAAAATCATTCATATTGCATGCAGTCATATGTCACTGTGCGTGGCAAATAGGGTCGTTGAGAACTGCGCTGTATTTTGTATGTGTGTGTGTGTTTCAGGGCTAAATTTCTACTGCTGAATCATTCATACTGAAGCTTAAATTTCTCGTTGGAACTTAACCGGGTTATTTTGGACCATTTGACAGCCGGGGCAGATTTCGCCGACCCCCCCCCGAACTCAGCTGTAAAATGCCCGATCGTTTTGAAACTTCACACGCATGTAAAGGCAGTCATTATCAGGAGAGAACAATCTGGTTTTACTTGAGTATAACATAGGGTGTTGATGTTGTGGTCATTTGAAGTTTACACCCTAAAGCGTGTCGTCCCTCGTGAATTGAACACGCAATGGAAAAAGTATGGATTTTAGGTTGCCCTGTCTCGGAAAAATACGCGTTATGCAAGTATAGGCATGTCTGATTTCACAAAATTGGTTTCCAAACGACCGCAGAATGTTACTGAAAGAACCCCTCAGGCTCAGCGCAATACAATGAAAAAATCCCGGCCAAACTGCCACGATATTGGAGAAATGTTGACGAGGAGAACTAACACGCCTGGGCTCCGTTAGGGTGAAACTACCAACGGATTACACATTCTGAACTCCTTACTAACCACACCTCCTCATTCACCTCTTTCTGTATGTTTGCGTGGATTTTTAAAAACTGAGGCTTGAAATGAGTAAATATGCCTCGTCCAGATGCTAAATCGAATACACCCACTCTTGTCCTTGGTAAACGCGCACAGTTTCGCATGTATAGCATCAGAGTAAAGGCACAGTGAAGCACCAATATATTGCCTTCTGGGAGCATTTTGACTACTCTTGCTTCAAGTTGTGTAGACCGATTCGCTGACGCCATTACTGCTAGGTCCCCGTTACTCAGGCACACATTCCTAAGCTTGACGAGCGCATGATTTTAGTTCGAAGTACGCTCCCATTGGCTGATGAGAAAGCATTCAGTGTGCGTGTCTTCTGTACACGCGCGTGAGGACACCTCACTAATGGCTCCTGCTTCTTGTCACTAGATCGGTCTTGAAGTTGTTTTAGTGTAAGTAGTAGGTACTAGTCAGAAGTACATGCAATAATACTCAATTTAAGCACTACTGCTACAATCCAAGAAAAAGTGCTACTGATCATGAGTACTATGACTACAAAAGTCATAGTATTAAAACTACAAAGTAGGGTTTTTTTTTGTTTGGTTGTCTTTTCTTATTCTTGATTAACTTTTGACTTACTTTTGTAGATTTTTTTATTTTGGTTTCTCAGTTTTCTATTCCTGTATACGATAATTTGTTTTATGTCCAGAGCCCTCATTAATAGCAGTAAGTCTTACTGACGATACCCTGATTAAATTAAACAGTAAATAAATAAATACGGCCTTTTGAGGTTGTAGGGTAGATTTCCATCATAGAATGTGTGCTCCCTGGAAGTTGACGTGCTGTTAGAAAATGCTAATTATTCCATCAACAGGATCATTAAAGATCCAAAACTACGTTAATCCTTTGATTGCGGCGGTGCTGTGACCAGCGACTGATATCAAGCTCTTACATCGATCAACGTGCGTTGCCAAAGCACAGCATCCATGTCAACAACGGCTCCCTGACCAGCGATGATTGGTCCCTTGATGCCACACGTGATAGTGACGCATAAGGTATTACCACAACCCTATAAAGATAACGGGAAACAGAATATTCTTATTGTCTGGAATTCAACACCTCTTGACGTAATGAAGGCACCGCAAAGACGGTATTTTAATGCTACAACTGTATCAAAATGTGGAAATTCTGCTATTGTCAAGAACATGTTGCAAGTTTGTTTGGCGCAGATGATGGTACATTCAGCTGCATGTCTTTGGTCAAAACGTGTTTTGACTTGAGGCGATGCTTGTTTGGATTCACAAATAAGACTTTCTTCTTCGCATAAAAACTCCTTTGCAGTCTATGCCCGATTCCCTATGAAACTCAAACCAAATTAAATCCGGTGTACGTTGGGACTTGTTATTTTAATTACGCTTTCCCTTTTCAGACACGAATACGTATTCCCCATTCCCGACGTCTGGGAGTTAAATGTCAGGGCTTATAGGAAATAACATGCGTGGGGTGCCATGACTGCCTGTGGGATGCGGTCCGAGCCTTCACTCACGATTTCTCGGTTGTCTGATCCGTCTCCGCTGCTGGGAGGTATCTCGTGGGGTGTGTTGGATAGGGTGCCAGTCTGACCAATGTAATGTTCCCTCATTTGAGTCCTTTGTAATTCCAGAATACTTTCACCATTGCATAAGCCTTCCCCGTTCAGCTGGGGAAAAAAAAGAAATCAAGTACTTGTAGTTGCTTTTTTTCCAAACTGATTTATTACGGCATAAAATCATCTTTCCATTTTCCAGATTTAAGTTCTACACAATGTTGCTTCGTAACAACGCTCAAGATTGATAACTGAACGTGTACTTTTTGACAGATTTTTGTAACTGTCAAGAGTGACTACTCTCACTTTTCTGAAGCTAAAATAAGTTTCCCATTTCTGTGTCATATAAACACAAAACAATAACGGAGCATTCCATATTCTAAGAAACACCCATCAACCAGGTCCCAAAACGTTGAAAGAAAGAACAACACGTCTTTTTCTGCAAGTGACGACTTACTTGGATATTCTGGATGAAAATCAACCAATCACCGTTGGGTGCTCTCCATGGCAACTGAATCGTAATGATGGAGTCCAAGGGGAGGCGACCTGGGCCAAGATTACGAGCCTGAAATCATTCATGAAAAATAAGAAATCACGTCAAATTAATGGAGGTTATTACCATGCTTACAAAGTCAAGCATAAAATGTGTGGTTAAATATGCAGGAACCAACTTTGGAACAAGAGGTAGAACTTTTGTGACGTAGTTTCCATTTTTGTCCAAATTTCACTGTGAAGTAGTATTGACGGAATATAGTTCGACTGTCAACAGATTCAAAAGAAGAAAAGTGGCAATGTTTTGTAAAGAGTTAGGCTGCTTAGAAACCAGGAAGATGCCGGAAAAATCCCCTGACGACCAATCAAACAAGTCAAAAATCATCCATTCTTTCAAGCTTCACAAGTTGTCGACTCTCAAAACTTCTTTCTATACTCTACCTCATACGCATGTGCGAAGGAGGGTCCAATCGCCTTGTCGGTAGACGTGACCTCTCCCTCCAGGATTCCCGCAGCTTCTAAAGCTGCTCGCAAGAGGGCCTCCTTGTCTGGTGTTTTGCCGTCTATGGTCTCGTTGTCTGGGAAGTAAAACAACTGCTCAGGCTGCACGGCACTGCAGTGGAAATAAAAAAAATCCGACTAGTTTAATATGGCAAGGTGAAATTTCTTTTCTTCATGTTAGCCGAATCTAGAATACCATAAAACTCAAACTCTAGAACATCAAAAGTTGGCAATGCCAAGCAAAAGGTTCTGGTGGGGCACAGTGTAACAAATCGTCGCGGTGTGATGTTTCCATTTCTGGCTTAAAAACCACAAATGACCTGCAGTGGACATTTTTAAATGGTTCTGCCTAACACAGTGAAATGTTAAGTAAAGTAGGTTTACCCCCGTGCGACAACATCTGCCACTATTCTGACAGGCAAGCTGACCGTATCGGTGTTGTCAGTCAGGGTGTTGTTCTGTTCAACACTCAGGGTTGTCGCTTTAGCCGTGAAGTCAACAATTCGCCTACCATAGGACATGCCGCCAACGTCAAACCGCATACGCAAGATATTCTGGCGGGAAAATGTTACTAAATTAGTACACAAAAGTACAGTTTTATCAGTGACATGCAGAACCAGCTTCACCACATACACTCCATGATCATAATCATTGGCACCACCAGCACCCTCATTACCATCGTCACTATCCCCTAATCACCATCCAATAAATCACTGTCATCACCTCTAGCATCATGACCACCACTAAGACCATCGTCACCCCACCATCATTAGGTATTCACCATCACCATAGCCAGCCTTACAAACAATTAAATACATGTAGAAAAAACCATACTCTCCAAAGCCATATTGGCACATCAGCCACAAGCTCTGCTTCATTGGATGTGCCTCCATTTCAACCATCATAATTATGTTGTTATATGTAATACTGTATTTTTGTACCTTGTGTTGAAATGAAAATAAATGTATTCAAACAATACTCACTACTGTCCGGGATCGCATCGGATTACCAAGGGAACATAACACTTCGGCTGTTTCATTAATGGCTTCCCTGGGTTCACATGTCACAACGTTGTCTGAAGAGCAGGTACGAGCCCCCAATCGATCCGTTATGCATTCCACCTCGTGAAGAAATTTCAGAGAAATAATTAGACATTCCGTGCTGCCCAGACTGTTGGAATAGGGACTCCAACTACGCTGATTTTAAAGAAGGACTTGTATCGAGGACTTTAAGGGTTCTTTCTGTTTTTAGGTTTTCCTTTCAAACTTATTTCCCTTTGTAAATATCAGTTGTCAGAAAACGGTAAGCTTGGCGGGGGGAGGCTCGCTGGTAGCTTTACTCACTGTTCTTGACTCCAGCGACTCAAAGACAATTTCTCGTGAGTGGCTGATGAGCAGTTCTGCCTGGTGAGCTTCCTCTCCCAGGTTTTGCACCTGCACCATGAGGTAAACGACCCCATCGCCTCCTAGAGTAATGTAGGGGTTACCACTGAAAGGAGATATATTAGTTGAAAGTGGCTACATATTGCTACAAAAGCTTCTAAAAATTATTATTAGAAATTCTCTGTTTTGGTATTGATGGACTCGTATTGATTCTAATATTTTGTTCAAAATATAATTATTACATTTTGAAGAACAGTAGGTGCATTGACGAGAGTATTTTTACGCATTTCACAAGGTCACACACACAGGTTTTCAAGGTTTTCGTAATTTCTTCTGCATTTTATGTTGAAGTAGTCTAAAGAGAGAATTCTTCATCTCTCAACCTCTTGTTGAGTCGTTTCTAAGTGCCAACATAATGTTGTTACCCCTAGATACCATTGTAAGACAATTTAATGATAACGTGGTGGGTTGATTTTTTTCAAAAATCTAAAGACACGTCTACATTGATTGTTGAACGGTTTTCTCGGGCAGTTAGGAAGGTTTTAGCAGTCAGAATGATTGTCAGATATCGTAAAAACCCTCTTCATCTCTAGGAACGAGTAGATCGATGCGTGTAAACACCAAGTCCAGTTGCCCCTTCGCGAGAAAAAAACAAATTCTGGTAGATTTACCTTGACAGAAAGAGGTCAGCAATAACTCTGAGATCGGTCTGGCAAATAGAATCGTTACCGCAGTCTTGGATAAACAGCACCTTATGATACCAAACAGATGAGAACACCAGGTTAATTTGTGGTTGATAAAACAGAGTCTTCTGGGTGGCATATAGTTATGAAGGCGCAAGTGCAGACTTTGCAGCACCTCAGAAAAACAAACCTGCACAGAGACCATTGGCTTTCGTGAAGTAGTCGTCCGTTGCTTCAGTATTAAGAACTAACAGCCGTGACGAAATGATAAATGGGTCTTAGTGATGTTGGTACTGTTAGAGTGTGTTAAGAAGGCATTTCAAGCTTACTTTATAGGTTTAATTAGAGGCAAGTGATCACTTATTGGTGGAGAAATGACGCGAAGGTCGAGGTTCCTGCTTGAAACTGAAACTTCAAGAAACTAATTAATCGTGCGTTTTCTTACGGTTTTCTCGGCAGTTCCATTAGAACAGGACGGGTTGTCTATCACTGGAGGTAGACCACCTGGGAAGGGGGAGGACACCTCGTCACCACGCCTTGGAGGCTCGTCCGGATAGTCCCAAATGTCGTAAGTCAGCAGGAAACGAACAGGAGTCAGGAAATCCCGGGCCTCGCTCTGCCGTCAAACAGACAGGAACTGAGACTAGTAGGTTGGGCTATTTTTGCTGTCTGGGCTAGAGTAAAAGTTTTTTGGGGGGGGGGCTGGGTGTTGTGCAGTTCTGTTTTCTTTGGGACCATTCACTTTGGGTTTATTCTTTGTAATTCCTTTTCAAAGGATTACATTAAATTTGTTCTTTTAAGGCAAATTCTAGAGGATGTATTAAAAGTCAATCAAATTTAAAT
Source organism: Acanthaster planci (assembly GCF_054643075.1). Classification (NCBI taxonomy): domain Eukaryota; kingdom Metazoa; phylum Echinodermata; class Asteroidea; order Valvatida; family Acanthasteridae; genus Acanthaster; species Acanthaster planci. Next base: position 1,167,929 of record NC_141793.1, read on the forward strand.
GTGCTGTGAAAGCTTTTATAAAAATAATTTTGACGAAGCAAAAATGCAAAAGTAGTTACATTTCCTTCCCTTTAGAGAAAGAACATGGGCTTGTTCCCCTGCCAAGAAATTCAGCTCTACTTGAAACTCTCAGCAAACGCTGCAACAAGTCAAACCTTGAGATAAACAAATCGCGGATAGCAGCTGGGTTGGCTTTTGATGAGTTCAATTGTGGCCGCCACCGAGTTGATCTGTTGACCTGCTTCCCCCTGGAAAAAGAACCTCGGCGTGGCCGACAAGTCTGTCTTGAGTACATCCACCTCCAGGGTGTAGTCGAAATCTGCTCAGAAACGGACCCAAAATGAAACACCCTGGTTACCAAGTCTGTTGCATTCAATGAAACACATGCCCCATGGGAAATCAGGTGTGGGTACCAAGGGTCATCACCTTCAGGCAATAGCTGATTCTGTCTGATTTCTGTCTGAGTTGAGCGGTTGTATAACTTCAAGCTATTTGCTAGCACCTTGAGAAGAGAAAATTGTGTCTTGTTCAAGAATATTGAAAAGCTTAGCTTCCACTACGTTTCAAGTGTTAGAATACTTAAAATGACAAACGATTATGAGCTGACACTGGTAAAAGTGAAGTATTGTATGGAAATGCTTCTTGGAAAGGTGAGTTTAGGCAGCTGTTGAAGATCTGTTTAAGATGAATGCTTTATTCATCAGACAGTTGAAACTGAACACTTGTTAGGTTTTCACTTACTGATCTTATCTGGCAAGCCATGCACGTCGGTGTAATCAAAGCATGCCTTGACAGTCAAACACGTGATCTTGCGACCCCCTAGCTCGCAGTTATTGAACTCAGGGTCGAGGGTCTCGGGAGACACCTCGATCCACACGCGCAGCTTGACCACAGGCAAGGTTCTGAAATGTGAAAATAATCAGGAGCATGAGGGGAAATGCAACGCGAGGAGATTAATTATGGTCACAGTCAAAAGTCAACAGCAAACTCAAAACTGTCTGCGCAATGAGAGCACAGGAACTTACTTGAACATGTAGACTTCATCATTTGCATAAGAGCCGACCACAAGATCAGGGTAGAAGTTGAAATCAATGTCCATCCCTCCGGCAATGGAACTGCCAAAGCTCGTGACACCGGGCAGTAGATCTCTGGCGGCAAGGCGCTGTTCAATTAATGGGGGAGACGCACATATAAAAGCCAAGCCAACTATCTCGTATTTACTCCTGTAATGAGTTTAACTTCGACTGAAAACCTTATTCTTTGTGGCTTTAGGGTTTTTCCAACTTGTTGGTCTATACATGTATTGTGTCATTTCATAGTAATAAGCATGCCTTCTGCATTCAACGCGTTTGGTTTCGTCTGTATACATGTAGTCCCTTGGTTGGAGAGATCTTTCCGTTTTCCCACAGGATAGCTTAAAGCTCCTTGTATATCTGTCTGTTTCCCTTCCTATCTAAATGTCCCTCTAGAAATCTGCTTTTCTGGTTTCTACCTGGGAGTATCTTCTCTGGATACCGGTTCGATCGCCTCTGTAGATATACACTGCCCCAGTGTTCTCGTCCTCGTAAGGAGCTGCAATCGCTACATCTGCGCATGGGGAACAACGATACCAGCTGAATCACAATAGAGTACATGAAATAGGGCGGGACAGGAAAGAATTCTACGCCCGAGTAGACAGAGCCCTTCAGGGCATCGTCTACGAGTGGATGGCACAGTTTGCCTAGAAAATCCCACGTACCATTAAATCCATCCAGGTTAACGTCCTTGATGTAAGCGATGCTTGTACCAAACCGCCCACCGACGGCGTTGGATCCTTCCAGCTTGAAACTCAGCTGCTCCATCCTGGCCTGAAACAAGCAAGAGTGAGAAGTTAACTTAGACAAAAAACACCAAGAATTGCTTCGTTTTTAAGAACTCCTTATACCTCTCTTTCAACTAGCAATCTTTGTTCAGTACTCTGACCCTGTCAGTGCTCCTTTTGAGTTTGTTATTATAGCAGCCTCCTAAGAAGTTGCTTCCCATTGGCCGAGTCTCAATACCCGTCGCCCATTTGTCCATTTAGCAAAGAAATATACATGTATGTCTGTCGTCTTCATAGCCTGTCACATATCAAAAGTGATATTTTTCCAGTTAGTAATTTCGTCGACTAAAGGTACCTCTCCTTTATTGATGTACACATAGACTCTCCCCTCGTCCATCACGTCCGAGTACAAGGGCGCCCCCACAAGAAGATCAGACAGTCCATCACCGTTGAGGTCGACACCCTGCACAGCGCAACCGTAGTACGTGCTCATCTGTGCGCAAAGAGATTCGGCGGGAACACAGGTGAGCAGCAGATATGGTTCACATAGTTCAGGATAGGGTGTCTCGTCACTAAATGCACATGACAGCCATATTCTGTAAGAAGATTCAAACTTGCAATTCTTACTTTTTCTGGAAGGTTTTCACTTTAAATAACTTTTACCATTTCACCCAGGAGCTCAGTGTACACTTGGAAGGTCTCCAAGTCGTAAATAGTAACCTTCCCGATCTGTTGTGACCTGGGCGCCCCTGTGACGCCCTGCTCTGTGTCCACAGTTAGGAATTTGCCAGTCGACACAGAATAACCTGCAAGTCAGAAATAAAAAGTTAAAATGTATCTTCAAGAGGGTTACGATGATAGACATCTAAAAGTAAACTGCAGAGGAAAAGCAGCTGGATATGTTGTGTTGTAAATTCCTGTGCATTGCTGCAGATGCCATAAATTCTCAAACTTCCTGAACGGTTTCTGTGAATCTGTTGCTTGCCCTGACGAGGAAGACCACTTCAATAATTATTTAACCTCAGCAAGCATTCCATTGCAATTGTTTCGGCAACCTTTCAGAAACATGGCCCACGGCATTTATGGCTCTTCCCCTTTCGAGCTCACCTCTGTATTCGGTTCGCCCCTTACTTGGCACTCCCCAGTCGCTTAGCTGACCAACGTTGTACCGAAAGTTGCTTGCCTGTCGTGTCGCTTCAATCGTGGTCCCTGGACAGAAGAGTATTTTTAATCAATCTACCTCGGTCAGCTGGAGTTTGAAAAACTTCAAGAATATATCGCTGAGACCATGTGTTCCTAGCTCTATGGTGAGTCCCCAACCTAAGTTGTGAGTCATCGTTGACTTCGGTTAAGTTTCAACAACTGAGCTCTGGTGTAGGTATACTGCAGTTTCTGTCCTGCGAATTGTAATCTGAATGACTGTGGACAACATTGGTTAGCTTCACCCAGAGAGATGACCCAAATTGTCAAATGTCTCTTTCCACGCAAGTTTCCTGGGTGTGAAAGGGGGTATCGCTAACTCAAATTTGTGGGCGACGGAATGTCGGCACAGGAATAGCATAAAATGAACCTTATCGTGTGTTATTCCTTCCTCCTGCTTGGATTGATGTTTTACGGGCGTCATTTGTGAAACAACATACCGCTGGGTTGTAAAAATAACGTTACGTTCTGCTGTCATCCCAAATCTCCTTCCACTGAAATTGTAATTCCCACTCACTTCCCACTCTTCTTACAAATTGCGTGTCGCCGGTTCAATGCCTGTCAAGGCATGGGTTTTCAGTCCGACCTAAGTGAGGCTTTATCATTCTCCAGAGTTTATGTCCTACCTCAAATATTCCATTCAAGTGTACATCTAAGCAACAATGGCGCCAAATCACTGACCATAAACCCAATTAAGATAAACACTTGTGTGATGAGACAAACATACTTCACCAGAGTTTGCTTACCATTCCACTCGTACGATCCGACAGCACCCAGAATGAGCCGACTACCATCCATGTTGTAGGTAGCACTAATTCCTGCCTGGCAGTGGCTGTGATAGCGAAAGGTGCCATTCACTTGCAACTCTGTCAAAAACAATATTCAGATTTCATTCCTTTAATCGTTGGCTGTTGGATTCTTTTAAATGCAGTAGCACAGAACAGCTAAACAAGACTGTGTTCTTCTTGTGCACACACATTTTGTATAGGATGGAAGGTTAGGTTTTCCAACAGTACCCAGGGGGTTTGCAAACATTTTCCTCTTGAGGGCGGCCTCCATTGGATCCATGTTGTCAAGTAAAGACTTGCAAAACTACCGAGGTCGTGGGCAGAGGAATTTTTTGTTTCACGTCCTCAGTCGACAAGCTGTGCAACAATTCTTGCTTATAGGCTAAATAAGCAAGAACAGCAACCAGTTTCAGAGTGCGTGCGGTGTTCAAGGCATACATGTATTTGTGGGTGTTTTGTTGCCACTCAACTCTGCAAAAACTGTGATGCTAAATTAGTGTTAATTTAACTCCCTCATATACACCCAATCTGGTGTTAAATCAGCACTACAGTTTTCAGCGAGTCTACCCGTGGGAGTCACAAGCCAAGGACTTGCCATCATGACAAGGACGCATCTTGACAACAGAATTAGCATTGAAGTCGGAGTCAATGGTGTAGCAGATTCCGTTGACGTATCGGTCCACCCTCACGTTTCTCTCTTCCTCGCTTTCTGTCGGTTCGGGACGCACGAAGTAGTTGTCGTTGGCAGACAAATGACCACAGACCTACAACATATCGACAGATGCAACGGGGCGTTTGATTAGAAAGACATCAAAGCACGCTACGCCAAATTGCCTAGAAAAAAGCTTTTACAAAGTATACCTCGCACTTTGCCAGGTACTGGTTTATATTAATTTGAAACTGGACTTGCTACAGTCAGCTACTTGGCAGGCAAGAAATATAAGAATCACCGTCAGACGCGCAAAGTTTTCTTTGCAGTATTTTGCTAAGAGAAAAGTGAAAAATCGCCGTTTTGACGACCGGCTGTTATAGCATACCGTTACATATGCATCCCGACCGTCAGTGGGTTGTCTTGTAAGGGACACGCCGAGCCATTGGTTGTCCTTGACTTCAACAATTTTATCTTGAGGGGAGTCCTCGTTTCCTACCGTTTAAATCAAATTGACAAGTAACATTATACAAGCCACAACTGCAGCATAGTATATGTTTTTTGTTTACTTCGTTATAATTGAAATAAAATGGCTGTACATCTTCAATGCCGACGAGTTTTTCTCTATTGAGGGAGCAAAACAAACATGGCAACGAAACGACAATCTAAACATCCAGCTTGCAGAAAACAAACCTAGTGATCTGTTTGTGTTTCTGGACATGTCAAGGACAATTTGTGTCTTCTTTCATGACCTTTGCATTATTTTCGCAATGTTGTCAGTGCTGCTCACATGAGGATTGAAGGACAACTCTCATGAGCTGAAGTTGTACGACTGATTCCTAGCTGACATACATCATCGCAATGGCTAGGATTGGCAGATTGTTTTCGTCAATCCACGCGGTCACCAAAATTCATCTAATCTATCTGACGTTAACAACAACAGTGCAGGGGTCACAAATGGGGCAGGTAGACGCGGGCCATGCAAAAACGAGTCTTCACTCCTGCGGATATTTCTGACCCGATTCGAATTGGATCTGAAAATCGCTCGATCTGTCCCTGGGTCAAAGCCCAGACTCACCGTCAGACTGATCTAGCGTCACCTCGTAGCAGTTGTGAGGCCGGTTGGCTTGACACCGATAGAGGGCGCCTGGTCTGTCTATCGACGATTGACTACTACTTTGCCCGCGGGGTGCTCCCACCAGAACCCTGTGAGTAGAAACAAAATACATGTATATGCTATTAACCGGGTAACTGACAACCTCGGGCTTTTCTACAACAGAAATGGAAAGGAAAGATTACAGATAGGACAGGAATATCAATGAATCATGATGCCCGTTTACGTTTCCTTTCCTTTTAATACTATTTTTGGAGGATAATAACCTTGTTTGTTTTTTCCCAGAAACAAATTTACATGTATTTAGCATTACTTTCCAAGCAGTTCTCCACGCTACAACATCCATGTCCATAAACATTCAAGTTTAAACACAGTCGGGTTGCCTTAATTATCATTTTAGCGTAATTTTGGTGCCATGACTTAATAATTTAGTCCCTATAAATTGACCTATTTCGTTTGTCCCCAGACGTCTTTGTTATTCCGAATAAGTTGATATAAGAATGGTTGGTTTTCCATCTGGAACGATCAACAATGAGGAACAGCCTTGTCGGCCGTTAACGTGCTGTTTAGTTTTTAAAATGAAAGCTGTGCACAGTAGTGTGGTTAGCTGTCATTTTAAATGACCATGGTTATGCATGTCCTGGAAATTTCAGTACTTTTCATCTCCGATCTTCCTGCTGGAGTATTAGTGGTTTCACCAGGGGCGTATCTAGACAAATTTGAGGGGGGTGGTTCAGGCCTGTCATAATTTTGGTTAGGTTCGATTGTTGTATAGATAGATAGGTTGTTGTACTGCATTACATTGTTACAGATATACACCGTACAAATAATAACCCTCAAATAATGACATCTATTATTGTCATTCAATTTTATACAATATTTTCTGGATCCGCACTGGTACGCTGACGGACGAGCAAAGTGAAACAAAGTCCAAAGGAAACCAAAACACTATTCGATGAAGAAAACACTCGACAGCTGTTATTAATTAGTGTATAGTTGTGTGTGAAATTCCCATGTAGTATTAAATTGGTCTCCAGTTACTTCTTCGTCAAGAGTGTTTTGCTTCGTAGTTTACAGTAAACATTCAATACTGTTCAGTCTGTTGATAATTTCAAGGGTTGTGATAACTTTAACTCATCCATTCAAGTATACAAATCAAGTATACAGTGGCTTTGAATATATGCTCTTCTTAGTGGCCAAAAAAAACTGGACGAAGGATACCTCACAATTGGGCCAAACAGAGTGGTCACTCACCATGCCCCGGCGATATTCCTGTGTTGCTGCACGGTATAACCAAAATAACTTCCCGGTTCACCGTTGAAAGTAATGATCTTGTCCGGAGAATCGTCAATATTGCATCCAGTCGCAAAGTGACGAACCGCCACCAGCAGAAACACAACGGCGCTGGCGGCCAGGGAAAACACAAACCTGGTCATGCCTGAGGACCTCCCGATCTGCCACCGTATTCTCATGTTCTTTGTATCTGTTTGCAGATCGTCTTGTTTTGCTAACGGTCCGGGTGGTGTTCGATTCTTCCAAAGGGATATCGGGTAAAAGTACAGAGTTTCAACTGCAAGAATTTGGCCTGGGCGAAACGACGAGTTATCTGATATTGATGTTCGAGTTATTACTCAATGCTGAACCACACGAAGGTCTCTATCATGCTGCAATCATTTCAGTTTCGGCTGGATCCTGATAACAGAGAAAGAGAGTGATTAGAAAACCGTTCGTGGCACGCAGATCACAGTGGCACTGGCAATGAACACGTGACACAGACAGTATTGTACCGTGAGCATAGAGCTATTCTTGTCGATAGCTTCCTGCTATAATGTACATATACATGTATACTGAACTCACGCACTGTTCTTGCTGTTAAATTTCATCACTTTAATCATAAATTTTGTGCGTAAAGGAGATACTCAGTAGTGTCCTAGAGCTAGAGTGATATTCAGAAGTTAGTCACGAACCCCCCATGACCTATAATGTTGCAGTTTTAACCCTCGACTACCAAGACTGCCGATTCCTGCATGGTTACACTATAAGTAATACATTTTGCAGTTTCCTGCCATCAACAAGATCGACACAGAAATAAAGTCACGACCCATACTGTGCGAAAACTAAGTGCACTTGCCAACACCAACTCAGATTGTTCCTACATTATCTAAGCAAATGCCGAGATTACCATCATCCACGGGCATATGAAGCAAGATATGAGACGAAAAGAACATCGCTCCCCCACCCCACCCCACCCCCGCTTTGTGCTGGTCATTGTTTCACTGGAATCTGAGGAATTCTTTTCAGACATCGGGGGGGGGTGTTAGATAACAATAGTCTAGAGTGTGTATAGCGATTGGACAAGTGGGGGGTGGTATCCCTCGGTCTCATTTCTTGCTGGATATATCCGTGGGATTTGCCTGCACAGCACGCCGGTCAGTCACAAGTCGCGTGACAAGCGGTACAAGTGGGCTGATCTTTGACAAAAGGAATTCTGTGGCCATTGCTCACTCTTGTCAGTTGTGACTGTGGTTGTGTTTTAAACTTCCGATCGACATGCGACCAGAACAAATTAACTCTCTCCCCGCAGACTCTGCAAACAGTACCGCCCACCTAGAACCTCGGGTGGTAGTCTCGATATATACGTGATGAGCAGGTGATCTTGGAGTAAATTCTGTTCGAGATTTTCTCAACCATGTCATCACATCTTTAGGACAATTCTTACTGTTTAGCTGCATTAGGAAACCAGTATCTTGGGGATCCGGACATACCAGCGGAAGTATAGCTCATGCCAACTTGACTCAGAAAAATAGGCCTATGATGTGTGATGACAACGTGAATTATTATGGAGATGGCTACGTAACGTGACGTAATTTGCCAACCAGATTACTTTGGTTCAAAACAAAACTCTCTGTAAGTGAACATGAGCCTACCTTATATGTATCCTAGTTATATCAGTGTAAAATAGCCCCGTGAAAAAGTCCAGCATTCCATGGAGGCAAGCAGTCAATCGCCCGTCCGTCGTGCAGCTGGTGGATGACACTGTGGAATATCTTTAGGCTCTTTACACGGTGACCCGGTAGTGGTATTCCCCGTTCACAAACCAACAAGTCTGCATATACAGTGTACAGTATCAGCAAGTACTGAAAATGTGGGCCTACATATCCTCTTCCTGACCACCTAAGTCCCCTTCCGGGTTTGCTGTGACGGGCTGGTGGTGACGCGGGGGTGCCCGTGTTGACTCGTCAATAGTGCACTGCCACGCCTCAGTGCCATTGAAAAGGTTGGCCTTCAGTCAGACGAGGAATGTGGCTCATCGATTATTGCTTAGGAAGATGACTATGCTGCCACAGTCCACCTCATTGTATGTCGAATCTGCTCATGACATCGATGACCTCCCTCAAAAAGTTGTTTTCTCTTACGTCGCTAAATTCGTTCGTCTTATGCAATATACTACTACTTACCATGGTATCACTAGCCAGTCCAGTACACTGTAAAGTTACAATTTGACACATTTTACACCTAAACTTCCCCTTACTTACCTGTGTCTACAGCCTCTGACAGATCTAATTCTGGTCATCAAATCACGGACTCTTGCACAACGTCAAATTTTGGACAGTTGTCATTGGGACATTTTTTGTACGTGTGTAGCTGGTACAACGGGAATCTCTGCGTGTAAACTGTATAAGTTTTCTGTAACTTGGGACATTCCATAATGATCACATCAACCTGTCAGTGTGTAGCTCCATGGTGCAGGAGTACAGAACGCGTGCGTGCATATCAGTTATTTGACCTCCTGGATAATCCCATAATATCACGGTACAGATCTCGTGCAACAGCGCTTGTTGCCGGCCGTGGAGGACCTTCTATTGTGACGTCATCTGAATTTATCACCTTTCTGTCTGTCTGTTGATTTTATTTGTGTCCATATTGGTTTGGGTCCACGGGTTATTGTTCACCCGCGATAGTATTTTGTGTTTGTACTCGGATCGAGTTCGTCATGTGAGGAGAATTTGCTAGAGGCAAAATTCAACTTGTCTGAACCCTCATCTAATAATAGACTGAGCCCCCCCGCTGACTTATACCGATGCCAAATTTCTCGAGATGTCAGAGACCTCCATTTTTTACGCGGATCATTTCTGTGTCAGGTGTATGAGGCTTGCACAATTACAACACACGACGCAGAAACGACGGGGCTCCTACGTTTTTACTCAGTATTTCCATAATTTCAGGAAGCTAGTGATGCATCATACTAATAATATCACGCCAAATCTCCAAAGATTTGGTGAACAGTTAGTTCATGTTTTCAAACGCAAGTATTATGTAGTATTGTAATGCAATATAGTGACGTAGTAACTCACGAATCCTTTTGCCAGTTGCTGTTTGCAAACCACACACCAGCGCAGCATAACTGTTTACACACTTGTCTGTCCTAAATCTGGAGGGACAGAATATGATTCTCATCACAGATGGTTAGTGATTAAACCATTGTTTTTTTTTCTAAGCAGGTGTTTTAGTTCCATGCATTTATGGCTTGGCTGATTGAAGCATTCTTTGATATTCTAAAATATTCTTCCAGTCACGTATGGCCCAGATAATTCTCTCAAATGTGGCCGAGTGGTGATTGGTCAAATATTTGGCCAAGTTTGAGTCATGTGCGTTGTATTGCAATCTTAGTTGATATGTATGGACGTTATTTACCAATGTGTTTAGAGTCACCCTAAGTGGTATTTTTCTACGAAAAGCAGCATGTGCGATGATCAGGGCACAGAAACAAGGTGGTCATTGTCACTGACTGAGACCCGTCGGCCTTCATTACTTCCCCCGTTAGTTGCGCATTCTCACCCGGTGGGCAGTGTCTGCGTGCTCGCTGCAAGTTCGGAGCCTCTTGGGTGGTTTTACTTGTGGCGCAAGGCAGGTCAACGGCATGAACAAATGACAGACAGAAGAACTCACAGAATGTGACCCGTGCCTCGTTTGGCCTCGTATTTCTTTTTCAATAAAAATCTTCATGCTCTTGTATGTGTCCTGGCATCGACCATGTTAATGCGCTGACTCTGGCGTTGACCACATGTCGAGCAGTATATATTCTTTCATAGCTTCCACGTGGCAAACGGATGCGATATAACATGCCTTTTACACCATATACAAAAGCTAATATTTAAATATGCAACAACCTTGGCCTTCGAGCCACCGTGAACAGCAAGAAGTACTGCGACTTTGGTTTGTGTTGTGTTTTAACCGTGTGTCAATCAAGATCTTAATGAACTTCGAAAGTAGTTTCAGTGAATACGTGAGACTGTCTGAGCCTGAGCACTGAAGCACGAACTGTCCGGTAAAGCCAACTTGACAACTCTCAGTGTTTTGCTTTCACGTTCGGCATGTACGTTGTTTTTATTTCCTCTACGTGTGATTTTTTTTCTCTAGGTTGCTTTAGGGCACAATTTGCTCCGGCCATGAGCACTCCGAATAAACTCTGAAATCTGCCTTTTCTTATTATTGATAGGAACGCTAATGTTTTATACCAAAACATCAGTAAGCGAATGACTGTTGGTTTCAAACGATGAATCATGACTTCTCCGAAACAGGTTCATTGCTTATGTTAACCGTGTCCTTGACTACACTGTACATGAAGTAACTTCCTGAAATACTGCATTCCTAAGGCTTTTCTGAGAACAGAAGAAAAGATGGGGGCATTTTTCCCAGCACTAGTAGATGTTGACTTTTAAAATGACATCTTTGGGACATGATTTACCACCGAATTTTTGACGTACTCTAAACGAGTTTTTACCGCATCGGCTCGTCCTACGACTGTAACTTCAGACCTTCTTTGAAATTCTACACCCACTCATGTCACACATCTGAAAGGAAGCTTCGCTAATAGTCACCCACATGTATTCAGTGTACTTGACCTCTTATGTCTCGTATTTTGCCGTTTAAAGGAGTTCACTATTAAAATGAAAAAAGGGTACAAAGTTTGACAGAATTTGGACCAGACTGGCATGAGTGTCGCGATGCGCTATTGACCGTCGTTTGAATAGATTTACAAACATAATGTGCCAAGTCGAAACTGTGTCCAAATTGCTTGGCTGCGGCTCAAAATTACACACAGCCAATGGTAGTGGGAGTGCCGCCAGTTGCTATAGAGTCCTGTGTAATTTCAAGTCGCAGCCAAGTCGGGTTTCTTGCAACTGCACAGGCATTATTACGTTCACAACCCAGACCTGTTAAGAAATATTCAAGTTGTTTGGATCGGTATATATTATGTATTTTATGTTGTCAGTCAGTCTAGGAAATGTTGGCGGAGGGAATTTAACCGAATTTTGAATGAGAAAATTTTTTAGTCCGTTTTGTGCATATTTCAGAGCGGTTCAATCAGGAAGCTACAAAATCAAGCACACAAGAAGGAAATGGAGCCTGTGTAAAAGTTAATAAATAAATTTCCTGTTCTTATACATTGTAATGAATCATGTCAGTGTTCTCCCACGGTACCGTCAATTTCGTAACGAAAACTCCGGACATTTTAAACGGGATAAACTGATCGATAGATTCACGTTGCGAGAGATGTCAAAGGCATAGCCAGAACTTACCTGCGCTCTGCCTTTAATGGAAGATTTCCCTTCCACCGGTTGTGAATGCTATGTCGGTAACCGAAATGTCGTTTTCGTTTTCAACCATTTCCTTCAGTTTCATGTCGCATTTTAATAATTCTCTCATGTTTTTTGGCACGCGTTGAGTATCACACCCAGAGTTCACGTTGTAGGTCGTTTCCGCGGTTTGTTTACGGCAAAATCCGGTCCAAACCACACGAGGGAGTGTGTACCATGCAAACGATGGACTGACCGTAGTTTACACCTCGATTCAGCTGCATGCACTGATCAGGGGCGCAAATATGTAGAGGTCTGTAGAAGTCCTCCCAGATTTGCAGACATTTGTAACCCTTGTCTTCACTTTGAAACATTACTTAGGGAAAAGTTATGTCTATGCTGCTCAGGAGAACGGACGCGACTAATGCCCGAGTCGCAGGCGAAGGTATTTTCAGCGTTCGTTCTCCTGAACAAGGTCTTAAACGTTAGTTTAAAAAGACCGGCCAAGCACATATTTATTCCCATTCATGAATACCTTATTATTTGGAGAGTCAATAGAGGTCAACATATGATGGATTTCCCACGATTTTATTCTAAAACTTAACTTTCTTTTTCCCGAACACCCCTGTCCATTTTATGGTATAGGACCTTTTGAAAGTTGTCCAATAGAATCCCCTTCAATGAATTTGGCGCGAGCGTGGCGCGTCGCGTGCACACAGACTCCTAACTGGGAGACTTTGAGACGCTGGTGGCAGCAGACATACCTGTCCTTTTCAAGGTATTTCGCGCGCCTAGGACTATGCACGCATGCTCAAAACACCGCGCGCATGCTCAGAACTGGTAAAAAAGACCAGTATGTTTGTCGCCACCAAGCTTCGCGAAGTCTCCCATTAGACCCGATTAAACCGTCTCGTATCCATTGATCTCCATTATAAAGACAAACAATGCGCGATGTCCTACCAAGTCTTTATGATGGAGATCAGTGCTCGTATCCATGTGCCAGCACGTGATTTACGCAGCGTTATCACTTCTCAGCGGGCATTATCAAATGCTAATACACGGTCACGTGACACGTTTCGACCATAGGCATAGGAATAGAAAAAGTGTCTGAGATATTTATGAATGTTGTTCCATGTACTCCAGTTTGCGTTCATTTCGCTTTTGCCACCCGAGAACATTTTCTGCAAAACAGTGTTGTTCTTGAAGAAATTCACAAAAATACGAACAAGCAGTGAAACAAGTTTTGCCTTCTCCGGTTTGAGGAGGGATGTAGCTCACTGTGTTTCGTGATTGCTGACCATATTTGCGGGGATCACTCCAGAAATGTCATGTTGTTGTTTTGACGGTGCGTCATTGATAGGCCTACTTGAATCCATACAGCCATGATGCCGACAGGTGAGTCACCTCTCAAATCGCATCCGGGTGTCAAATTTAAAGAAGCTATAACGGCAAAACAGTTCTGAGAACCTCTGACCAAATAGCGTGGAGGAAAGGCGATGGGAGAGCGGAGGAACCACCATCGCTTCCTTTTGGCTCCCCAACTTAGATAAAACAAAAAATGTATACAAAAACAGTTGTACAAGAGACACCCGAGCACCGCACGTACAGTGGGGTTTGCTTTTACAAAATGGTCACCAAGAGATAGACCTCGATCTGATTGCTATTAAAGTTTGGTAGCAGTATGATTTCCCGTGGCGGCAAACCAATTACAAACGGATGCTAACCTCGTTCACTCGTTTCCTGGCATTGTCTGCGGATATATTATATTTATGCACAGCGATTGTATTTATATCCCTGTATTACATTGCAACATTGTTGGAAACTAAACAGTTTTAAGAGGAAACTAAAATAGTTGGAAACTAAATAAGTTTCCAACTGAACATCATAGGCCATCATAGTAAGTTCTGTATATGCGCCACAAATTGATTTCCAGAAAAGAAATCGATGGCATACAAGTCACAGTAAACTTCTCTTCAATGGCGCTCTTAAAGATGTACCGCAATTTAGAAGTATAGCGCCTTAAGAGGGCGTACTTCCCCATCTTTCGTCGTCGGAGTTAAGACGAGTTGCCGTATATTAAAGCCTTTTGCAGAATCGAAAGGAAGAATTTAAACTCAAAAAGGGCACCGACGTTGTTTTTAATTTGAGAAAATTTTATTTGTAGATTTCAGTTACGTGCTTTCCTTTACTTAATCTCATTTACCAAGGACTATGAAATCACTCTGACAGCGCACCTAAAATGAAATCGTTCACTCCTCGGTTGTTTCCCAAAGGTTACAGTTACTAGTGTGCACTCTCTGGGCAGTTAAATTAACAGATTTATCAAAAGTTTGGAAGCGCAAGTCGTAAAACTGGACAAAACAGTCAGAAAATGTGCAACATAGTAAGCTCCAGCCATTGATCATGTTCCTGTTGGTAACAAAACGGTATGGTCAGATTTTGATGTGAACGGATTCAAGAAAAGTCGAGTTTTTCCTTTAACATCTAACGTCCAAAACTCGTACACGCAAATGAATACATCGATAAAGCTTTGCCCCACTGAACAACTTTTGTATCAGTCGATACCTCGGTACCACCTGAACAGCAGGCATGTATCATGATTAAATGCCGGGCAATGCACTCCTCGAGAAACAGATTTACAAGCTGCAGTGTCATCAGATTGAGATCGATGCTTAGATCTCATAAACGCAACTTTGAAAGTCTGCCCATTCCAGAACGGTCCATCAGCTAGATGGATCATTGTGATAAGGTCTTATTGTCGAGTCAACTCCATGGTCAAGGTCACAGGTGCTACGCCGAATATGATCCTATATGTCGCATCCGCTTGAATCACTGTAATGCTGAACGAGAATTTGGCACAGTGCCAAAACCCGGGCCCTAAATATCACGTGGCTATATAATAACTTTTCACTCAGCTACCTCTGTGCGTTGCCTAGCAACGTCAGTAGATGCATTCGAAGACATTGAGGGCTTTTCAAATATAAAAATCACATCACTCTCCGCGGAGATTCCAATTTGAAAGGGGGACGAGCTGGTTATGACAAGCCGGTACTAAATCAAATGGCAAGAAGTAGGTGGACATGCGCGCAGCTGTCAAGACGTGAGTGTTGCTTTGTACGCAACCATCAGTGTTTTGTAACGCCGTCTTTTATCTTGTTGAACTAACACAGGTTGTTCAGAGTGACTGTATCTTTCCTCAACGTGATAGTCAGCACTACTAACGAGTCAGTTCATGTCTGATTTGGAGGGACCGTGAGGCTTTTGTTCTAGGCAGTCGCCATGGTGACTGGATGACGTACGTCAGAGGCATCTACAGCTCCGGGCTGAGTGGTCTGTGTCTTGGATACCAGATGCGAAAACTGTCAGAAGCTGTTTATGTACCCTAAGAAAGGAGCAAGCAAGACGAAGGGAATTAATGTTGGTGGACGCAGTTCACGGAGAGGTGACCATGGCAAGTTGAAATAGCACACCACCCCATAGATTAACGGAACAATTGTTTCATTTGTACAGTCGTGTCGGTTTGGGCTCATCTGAAATAGTTTGTCGAACTTCCGTCCTACCTGATCTCCATGGGAACCGAGGCCATGAGCTCCATATCAACGTTCCACATCGAGAACTCTTTGCCTGTCCTAGGCACAGCGCCCCCGTTGTCGTCTTCGAGAGAGGCCTCCTCACCACAGGTCGTGTCCCCTTCGCCCTGGCCCTTGTCGAAAAGTGTTGTGCACGGTTTGTCGTTCGCTCCGAGGGGATGGAACCTGACTGCCCTCGCCCGATGTACGGATACGAAGGGAAAGTCGAACTTTCCAACAAACCAGAAGTAAACATCAATTAAGAAATATATCTCCAAGAGCTTAGAATTTCAAACAAGGAAGCCTTGGCTCTTCTGCTACGCAGATGTTCAAGAAAAAAAAACAAAATTATTGACATTGTGTAATGACGTCAAAACTTCGTTTCGTGAGTACATCCCAGCATGGAGATATAAATTTACCTTCATGATCTCTGGTAAATATGCCGGTTAAGTTTATTGAGCTTCTTAAGACTGTCAGTTGGCTAAGTTTGTTTCTGTATCTACTGGGCTGGATACACAGTGAACATGTTAGTATTTTGCCGCGCGCCCTCTATATTTGATTTTTTACTTCACCTGATTTTTGTCACTGGCATGGCGTCTAAGATGTTGCACGAACTCTCCTCTGGTCGTGCCCCGCACGAGCACCAGATCCAGGCAGCCGTCGGCTAGGTGGGTCAGAGGTGAAATGCCACCGGGGCACCAGTTGCAAAGGTTGGGTAGGGTCATTGCGCCGACGCTAACGAAGTCGCCTTTGACGCTTATCCACTCTTGAGTCTTGTCGGTTCCATCTGCTGCTAAGGCGAAATGCAACCACAGAGTTAAAACAAGACGAAACTTAGTTAAGAGTTTTATATGTGTACCGTAGTTTCCGTACTGGTGTTCCCCTCGATGGAAAGGATCAGGACATAGACAGTGTTGGTGTTTTCAGACCGAAAAAGTGAAAATCATTTCCATGCGTTTTTCAAAGTGAGCTTCAACTAGGATTTTTCATTTACTGTTGCGTGTTCCGTGGAAGGCATTTCAATCACACAAAACCATTTTGAGGTTACTACGTTGCTTCTTCATTACTCTAAAAAGTGGGTTTATCTTTTAAACACAATTTTGCTTTCACTTTGCAAAAATGTTTGGCTACTAAATATTTAGTGTTCAAGTCCTTAACATCAATGTCCAGTGCATACAATCCATTAAAATTCTAAACATGCTTAGCGTTTAAACATGTTTACAAACTGATAGCCAAAAAATGTTTAGAAAAGTGTTTACTGGCTAAACACAGTTTTTGCAGTGATGCTCTTGTTTTGAATAGGCTGACACCAACTTATTTATGTGTCTTTATAACTTGAAACTAAATTTGTCTTAAATTTCTTTGTTTTTACTATCCATATTCTTTCAAAAATGACTTGTTTTCAGAAAAACCTTTTGTTCTGATGGGAGACGTTTCGATGTCTTGACACCCTCTGTTGACTTGGCCATTTCTGTCGTGGCCCGTGTCGTTGTCACAGCCACTAGCCATGTCATCAGCACGTTGTCCTGCCGTAAGTGGCCAGGAGACTTCCCTGTCTGCCTCTCCGTTGCTAGGGTGTTTCACCTTGCACCTCTCACACCTGAGGGTCAGTCAGCCAAACACCCGACACTTAATGGCCTCGACAAATTCTGTAATCTAATTTGATTACTACCTAGAGCTGATTTCTTTCCAATGTTGCCATCGCTTCTTCTTCACGAGAAATCATGTGTTGCATTATGATGGTGCTGATATTACGGTATCTGTAGTAAAGTTTCTGGCACGTGTTACATGCAACCTGTGCCTTGGGCCGTTCTAAGCCCGACTCTCGTCAGGGAGAGTTCCTTCTTACCCCGTTCTGCAAGGTGACCTCTCACTGAAAACCCCGTTTGACTCGCAGGGAAGATATTCAACCGCACAGCGGTAAGTTCTGTTGTAAAAATGAAGACAGAACAGTTTCAATAATTGCTTGCCAAATACTTGAATCTCACACACGTTGTCTCAGACCGCCGTGAAAGTTTGGCTATTGCTGAAAATCAATTCCTTGTATTTCTGTCAAGGCAGATAGGAACATTCTCATGCCGCTGTAACGCAACATATCAAAATTATTTAAGGATTCAAAACACACACTATACACTGTCAAAAAACCTAAAGAACTACCTAACTTTGAAGACCGACTTGGCGACAGCGTAGTCCAGCCCTCTTGCATTGATAACGCCCTTGGCTCTTTGCTCCGCCCTCCGGAGACAGTCCCCAGCGAAACCGTACATCATGGAGAAGCCGAACCGGATGAACTCC
The DNA here is from genome assembly GCF_054643075.1 of Acanthaster planci. NCBI lineage: Eukaryota > Metazoa > Echinodermata > Asteroidea > Valvatida > Acanthasteridae > Acanthaster > Acanthaster planci. Next base: position 1,185,926 of record NC_141793.1, read on the forward strand.
TTGTTGTGGAAGATCGCTGAGACATCCAGTGGATGGAGGTGACCTGGACGAACCAAAAGCGTAGTAAAATCAGCCATGTGATAAAGTTATCACAAGCCCTCTATTACTGCCAGGTCTGTTTGAAAACTTCATCCCCGTTTTGTATCAGGGATTCAGGGTGGTGTAGTGGTTCTTTCCTCGCCTTCCACCTCTTCGGCCCAGGTTCAAATCCCGGCCCGTCCACATGTGGATTGGGTTTTCAATCCCTACCTGATTCCGTGGGTTTTACGCAGAATGTTCCTTTGGGTTTTCCTCCCACCTCAAAACCTGTAACTGCTTCTCATTGTCTCCTCTCTACAGGTTTCTTCAGGCTTGCGAGCTGCAGTGCCTAGGGCGCTTTTGAGGAATCCTTGGTGTCATTACCAGAAATATATAATAATAATAACAATAATAACGTGCGTTGAAAGGACTTTCACTCCAAGTGCACTCACTAATTCACTGGTATTCACTCCTGTTCTCGCCTACCCAATGCGTAAATGGGATCCTCAGAGTGAACACTTTTGACTGTAGGCTGTCATAATAAAGGCCCTGTGTACTGATTATGCGAATATTATGCAATGCTGAAGAAACCATCGTCAACTGAGACCGTCTAAAAATGTGTATTTACCCAGAATTATGTGTATTGCCGCTGTGAAGGGATCGCTGGTCCCCTGGGAAGAATGAGCAACGAGGTTGAACAAACCTGGGGGTAAAGGACACATTTTAAGCAGATGGCTTGTTAATTAAATACAGCGGTAGACGGTCTACTGTGTCAACAACGAGTAATTGAATCCTGGGCTGTGTTTTGAAATGCTTGGTTAAAGCAGACGTTCAAGCTTTCATAATTTCTCACAGCCACGCATGCAGAAGAAACGAGCTATAGAGAGTTAAACATATGGGCAGATCTCAAATCCGAAAGCCCACTCACCGACTGGAATGATGCCCAGCGGAATCTCACACTTAGTAAGGTTGGTATCAGGAGTGATTTCTACCAGGTCCGCATCAAGCTGAGTCCTTTCTAGCAGACCGTGTATCACCTCCCTGGTCGTTTCCTCACCACCGACACACACCAACCTAGCATAACACATAAATTTAGTGAGGTATGAATGGGTTATTTCTACCAGGTCCGCATCAAGCTGTGTCCTCGGTAGGACATCCTCAGTTACGTCACCTCGCGGGTCGTTTCTTTACCAACCACACGTCAGTCCCGTGTCGACATACTAGGATTGTTCTGTTTTACCCTCTAGAATCCTCAACATTGTGCATCATTATGTACGACGTAATTTAAAGAAAAAGACGGTGGACTGATTTATACCACGTGCGCATTAATCTGTGGCCTCTCAATCTCCATAATAACCATACAAATCATCTTGGTTCAAGAAAATGGACCTTTGTCTATTAGCTCTGCATTACATTGTGCCACCAACAGATACGTATGTCACTTTTGCAGCGTTCTTTAAAATCCCACTCTCCGACTGGGCGTCACCATAAACTGTCGTCTGTCATGGTTGTAAGCATCTGTCGTCAAGACTTCTTATGAGCATGCCCATATTTATCAAAATGAATCCACTTCACAGCTTACCCGTCATAATCATCAAAGTCGACTTTTTGCAGGATTTGGTGAGCGCTTCCCTCTCTGGTTGTCACTAAAAAGGAAATGAAAAACTCTAAATATTTATAAGGATATCTTAAATATAAAATTCCATAAATGGTATTAATAGGGGCAGTTATACATGTTTCATTAATTTCTCAGGTTTCTGATTCTATTCCTCTCTGTTTAATTGAAGGGTAGCATAGCATTAACAAAGAACAGTTATATATCCCAAAATACCTCGTATATTAATTTGTAACTTATTCTGTCCATAAACGAGAAATTCAATTAACATGCTAAAGTGCTTCATGCAACGGATAAGGCCAGTGTCGACATGAGGTGTGCACCGAGACATTCTCGTCAATGTCTTTACCTACAGTGACAACTTGTCACGCAATCTCTTGTCAACAGTCCTGATAAATTCCCGTCTTTTATCCAATTAAACTGCACCCTTGTTTTCAGAAAAGCATTTTCTGATTGAAGATGTTTTTTGACAAAAGTAGATGTAAACATTTTTCTGTACAGAAATCACAAATTGAATCATGACTTTGAATGTCAAGTTCAACAAACAAATACGATTCCCTTCTTTCTTTTGGACGGTGAGCACTGCTCTGGGCTTGATTTGAAAATTATTCTAAACAGCCAGGATCAATATTATGCGAAGAAAGGACTGTAAAACGAGAGGTTGTGCGTTGCTTTCGCACTTAAAATAAGTGTACATCAGACCATGGAGGAAGGAATCAGACTGGCTTCCGGTGTCGTACACAACGGATGCATGTTCTCAACATCCCAGTCACCAAAGGGAACGAAAACAGGCCCTAGCATACACCTTCCCATTTAACCTACATGATCAGCAGTTGTCGAATTCAATGTCAAGTCCTTAGATATTGGAGATTTAATGCATTTTTAATTTATCAGTATTTAAGCTTGGTCCTTCCTTGGTGCTTTAGTCTCTCTCATTTCTCCTTATTCTCCTTTCTTACCCGTAGCCTTCATGTCTTGCCCCTTGGGTCCTCCCCCGTTATCTTTCCCCTTGTCCCCCGCCCCTCCCAACATTCCATCCTCCCCTGTCCTCGTCTTTCTTTGTGTTGCTTTAGGGAATATAGCTGGTGCAGTGTTTGGTATATTTTGTATTTGTTTTATGTTTTAAATGTGAAGTTGTACTTTGGTTTGGTTTATGTAATTTGGGGTATTTTTTTATTGGCGGGCAACCTCTGTTGGTGATTTAAATAAATAAATTTAATAACCCATATGATTACATCACTTTCAGTAGTATTGTTACCTATTACATCAAGTCTTGTTCCTGCCACCTGGAAGACCGGAACCACCTTGGAGTAGAAAACACGTGTCGCCTCGCCATCATTAACCCAGTCATTCACAAAGGCGCGAAGTTTCCTTGGCCTCCCACCTAAGCCTGGTCAACAAACATTAAAAATGTTGTTGTTAATTGTCCGTGTAAGATTATACGGCGCATTATCCCCCCATTAGGTTGAAAGGATTACAGGGATGAGGTAGGCTACGGTGCACAAGCACTGACGCTGGAGTCCAGAGTTTTAAAGGGGCCGTGCAATGTAATTTTTGATACAGTTCTTGTAGAAAACAATATGTTTCTCTGTGTCTCGTAACTCAATTTTGGGTTTTGTTTGCCCTTGCAAGGGCATTTTGGTGCCCCTTTTATTTTATGCTAACCGCATACTTATGAGCAAACGTCTGATATAACCCAAGGCAGACAGTTACGTTTTAAAGCTATTTTAGTGCGAAAAGGTGCCAGGATTTAGGATGTTTTGTTGTCGTAAACTTCGTTTACTAATTAGTGATTCGTTGTTTCCGTTTACGGTAGCTGGCCACTAAGTAAAGTTTTCTCCTAAAGCTTTTCAATGTACAAAATGTTCAGTTCACAGTTTAAACAGAACTGCTTCCGAACGGTATCTTTCTCCAGTGACATCACAGCAACGACGCCCTTGTTTGTCGTGGAAGCGTGGAAAACTTTAAACGTTTCAAAATGTGTACTATAGATTTGATAATTTTCTTGCTTTTGAGAGGAGCAGAAAATTTCACAGGTAATATTCACTTTCCATTTGGGAAAACTTTGATGTTTTCAGTTGTCAGGAAACTAAGCAGTGTATAAAGGAACACAGTCAACCTACTCATTGACATTGAAGGTGCAATATATGAACATAAAAATGCCGCCTTTTTCACTCACAGAAAACATCCTGACTTAAAAATTCTCACTGAAGTTGTAGGATAGCAAAGCCCTTATATGACACAGGCAAAAATAGCTGTTTGGTTCTTTCATTCATTCGAAAGAAACTTGAATGCATTATATTGATTATGAAAAGGTCAATGTCTTTGCACTCCGTATCGCGATAGAAAATACAAAGACAAGTTGTTGCATCCTGGGAGGTTACGGCTGCTATTTTTTTCTCAGTACACTGATGATGCTGTCTGCTAGTGCGTTTGTCATATCGGGCTTCAAAAAGTCCATCGATCGTAGAAAATGGCTTTCGGTTTACTTTTAGATTCACGATTGGAACAGACTCTTGTTTAAACGTCGTTTTGACGCCGCTTTCAGGCGGAAGGCACGCACGGGAATTGATGTGCCGCGATTCAATCCATAATTTTGTCCCGAATGGCTACGTCAGACTTGATCGTCTGGGCCGCATCAGTCCACACATAATGCAGTGCTTACCGTATGCAGGTACATGCATCTCTTAATCTCTTTCAAGGCCGTGCCCGTGTGTTTTTTGTAGGGATTTTCCTTAGGAGTTAGGTGAATGAAGAACCGGGTAGCGCAATCCGACCCCAAATAACGTCCTTTTGAGTTCTCGCAATTTGGTTTTCATGTAGGTCAAAATCGAGACTTCAATGGTCACAATTTAGATAATACTTAATAGGTTATATGATGTGAATTTCATGTACTTAGAGAAAACTAATTCTGTTCGGTTACTTTCAATGAAAAGTGTACTCTTTTACATTTTTTAAATCCATTTTTCCTGGGCAAACGAGGGCGCTGTTGCTGTGAGGTCATATTTCACGAAGACACTAGACATTTTGAGACTTTCCGTTCAAATTGCAAACCCTAAATTTGCTCACTGAAAATTTTTGTATGGTAACTTTCCTCGTCGGCCTACTGTCTGTGAACTGAGACTACAGATCTCCAAGGTACACAGAATTTACACCAGCTAAATATTCCAAATGGTGGAAAATTTGAGCGCAGAGTTGTAACAAGTTTCTACCTTGGGTAACATCTTGCTTTTTCATCTAAATGTACAAAGTTCTCATAAGCACAAAATCAGGAAGGCACCAAATGTCCTCCCAAACTGTTATGCAAACAATTCAAAATTGAGTTGAATGCAGGAGCATTATAAGAACTACATTAAAAACCGGATTTGAAATCGCATGGCCCGCGCCGTTTCATTAAAGGCTGCCGACATTTCTGCGATTTCAAGACAATGTACACAAAAGCAGAAAGGATAGCAGAAGATTTCAAAAGTAGTGCCGGTGTCTTCAAGTAATTCCAAGGGGAAAATCTTTGTAGAAGAGGCCTTGAATCACGCCTATCCTTGCACAAGCACATCCAGGCCGGAAGCTACGTCGAAATGATGTACTCAAGTGACCAAAAAAGCTTGCAGGTTTCACTCAAAAATAAATAGAAAAATTTTACAGCATTCTTATTGATCTTGCAGTCATAGTAAAAGATACTGGATAGGCCATTAGAAAAATCATCTACGGAAGCCTGTATTGGCTACACTATCTTAAAAGCTGCAGTCTGTGCCGATCGAAATAATGCCAACGGTATCAAACCTTTTTTTTAAATCCCCGCAGACATGGCTCGCACACCATGTCGAGCGATGGATATTTATTTCCCGACGCACGGCGAAACTAAACATAAACCCACAGTTCTTAAATACAGCTCCATCTTCACCTCTTCGTAAAAAATGTCATTTTCGTCAAGTCGTAATCAGATTATAGCTTGTATTTGTAATTCGTTTAATAGCAAAGGTCTTTCGTCACGTGACGTGACTCTAAGTGGATCCTTGATGAGATTTTACCACAGTTAAGTTAATCAGTCTGGAATTAACGTTTTCCCAACTATTGTTCTGCCTTACCACTAATGCATTCGCTCCATCTAGTGACTCAAAACGAAATATTATAATACAATATACACAGTCTCTCTTCTTGTGATTAGACACAAATGGTGAGTCAACCCTTAAAAATTCTACAATCTGAAATGTTTCTTTCTCGTGCGTGCAAAAATGCAAGCCAAGGGTGGCTCGGGCAACTTTCCCAACGGGTCTTCATTATTAACTTTTGGTGGATTTCTCGTGACATAATAATCGCAACCTACGAACAACAGTGATAACATCATATTAAATAACGTATAGAGTACCGAAGTGTGACGTCACTGTGAACCAGAAAGTGCAGTGCAAACGAATGGAGTACGCGCGCGTGTGGGTTCACGCGCTGGTTCTCGCGCTAATGCCTTTTACACACTAATTGTGCGTGTGACGTATTCACTTCGGTACTCTATAGCAAAAAGTGGCTGCTGTAATTCATCGCCAAATTTATGTCTGGGCCTACATTTGCTTGATTAGCCCTGAGCCAGGCAAATTATCAGTCACAACCAGTAGAATTAACAGCAAAACCCTTGATTTTGAGCAATCTTTGCTTCACAGGGTAAACTGTATGTTTGACTCGCGCGCATGCGCCTTAATTCTCTCTAGGGTATTTTCGGCATGACGTGTCACTTCACTTCAGGCTGTCATTCCTCCCTGCTAGGATTGTATCGAGTGTAACAGGACCTGTACTGCCCATAATTTTTATGCCTGCTGTGTGGAAATAATTTGCAGAAAAATCACAGCTTTGAAAATGCCTTTTTGCCAATCCGACTGAAAATTTTCATTATCTTTCCTGCGGCTCACGCTAGGAATCTCCTTTCTCCACGCATTAAATACGCTGGTCGCTGTGGAAACTTATCACTACTCTGTCCATCGTTGCCAGCGATGCAATGCAATTGAAGTACATGTTATTTAAAAAACCTCCGAGAGGCATAAATGTCATGAAGAATGCATTACTGCAAAGTACCATGATGTTGTCACAAGCTTCTTCAATGATTTCTCTTTTTAGACACTACGTCCGTGTTTTTGAGTCTTGAAAGAATTCGGACTTTTTGTGGATTTTTAAAAATCCTAATCCATTCACATTAAGGCAGACACAGGTTATAGTGTCTAAACTGTAACTCGAATTTTATCTTCAGAGAGCCCCATTCCGTCATTAGCGGTTGTGGTTATGAACGTTGCCTGCAACCACTTTATAGGAGGGATTTCATTCTGTAAAATGCCTAATGTCATAATAATTGCTCGATCGAAGATGAGTGCCTGAGTTTATTTGCAGTTGGACGGACGCAAAAGCTGTGTTTGTCAAAATTGCGCCAACTTCGAAACGTTCTCTGCTCACAAATTAATACCACAATGAAAAACTATACCAAAGTTTCATTGCTAAAACCCCTCATGTTTTTAACCACTGCTGAGCAAGTAATGCTTACGTCTTTTATGTCAGGGAAAATTAATAAACCATCACTTCAGCGTCTTACACTCCGCCCGTCATGAACCCAAAGCTACCCCATCTGCTACCCGCCAAAGGCGGAAGATTTCCACGCTCATCACACTCGCCTGTTGGAATTGAATTAAAGAGTGTCCCACCTCTTCTTAAAACTGAACGCAGCGGCAATAAACCGTTGGGGTTGGCTAGCGTAATAGCATGGTTATCACCCGCGCAGCACTTCTAGGCCTTATCAAATCAACAGAGCTTCGGTGGTTGTTTCTTAACTAGCTCATTTTTTTCCCATTGAAATCACCGCTTTTATTATACCGTTCCAGCGACACCTCCAAAAACACTCGAGATGTGATTAAACTAATGCTTGGCAAGAAAGGAGCTCCGTCATCCCTATGTTAAATTGTTCGCTGAATTAATCTGAAATCATAGTGCATGTACCTCCTGTTGGACCAACCCTGCACTTCTATACAAGAAACCATGATCGCATGGAGAAAAAAATGGCGCTAGGTGGTTTTTTGAATGGCATCAATTGCGAAAAGGTAAAAAAATCAAGTCATTGCTCTGATCAAGGTAATACAGTCCTGTTGTTCTCGGATGGCTCGTCCTTTAATCTCTTCAAACAATGTAGCCATACCATCAACTGTAATAAAGCTTTCAGTATTCCCCAGAGTGAAGAGTTTTGTAATATTGATCACACTTTTACCACCAGTGCGATAAGGAAGTTATTTAGAGAGTCTTCGTTAGGAAGTTAATTAATGCCAAGCCTTGTAAAATTTTCACCGCTTTTGGGACATAATGCAAAGCGCACAAACTAAGCTCGATTGCGAAGATGATTCAAACGCATAAAGTAGACAATAAGCTCCATCGAGATAATTGTCGGAATTCATTGTTTTCTTTCCTCATGCAGGGAGTGATTGTACACGACCATTTTTACAGAGATAAGTCGTATTACCTTCAAGGCCTAACACCATGAAATATAAATGAGCAAAAAGTAATAACAGATATTATGAGTAATACATGTACTAGCACGTGCATTCTTATTCTTCTTGTTTTCTTGGTGGCATTGGACCTTTGCATTATCTTACAATATGAAAGCGGCAACATCGGCACAATAAGAGACGCGCCGTTGAGGGATACCTTGAATGCACTACCAGAGTTACCGTGCAAACAAAACTCAGATATCTCCGGGGAGTTTTCCTCTGCAATAAACTGCCTTGCATTCTCAATTAAAGTCATCGCTCGGCGGAGGATTATTAAGCTTTGACGTAAGCCCAGAGAAGATTTGAGGAGTCTTTACCATGAATGGTTTGCTCGGGAGATATTTTGTTTGGTTAATGATGCTGTGTATACAAGAAAAAACTTGACTGTGTAATATTCATCAGATACAGCAGATCTGGAACGCTGGTCCTCTGTCCATTTTGTTCTCGAAAGGAGCCCACGTTGGGGCTTCCTGAACAAAAGAGAGCGCTTACAACCCGTGCCCCTTTTAAGAAAAAAAAAACATTTAAGCGAGTGTCAAAATGTATGGCAGTTGAGACAAATGATTCCTGATAGTATTTTCGTAGGACATTCATAGGACACGAACTGTACAACTAAAGCAGTTGACCTGGTTTACATACGCTGTTCACCGTTGATAGGGTATATTATGTGTGGACGGAGCATATGCCAACGTATTTGGGATAAAATGGCACCCAACAGTATGAGCTGCTTCCCTTGGTATCAGTGCTTCTCCTGGGATACTTGTGCATGAAGTCAATAGCCCTCAGTCCGAATATTAAGTTGATCTTTTGCGATCCGTTTATTTTGACGTGACTGTATTACGCCCGAAGTGTCTGGTAATTTAAGATGAAGGTAAATTGCTTTCGAAAAACATGCGTTTCGTGTCATAGAAGGCACTCCACTTACGTTCTGCTTACAGTGCGTCAGTTTGGGCATTCAAGGTAACACCAGTACCTTACTCCGTTTTCACGACCAGCAATTCACATTTGGCGACTGGTAGAATTTTGTTACCACGATCAAGTGGTAAGGGCGAATCCAAGGGGACTACGGGGAACATCCTTCACCCAGCACCCACAAAAAGGAGCCCATGAAAATTGTTTTGAAAAAAAAACAAGAGAAAGGCAATTTACCGGGTTAATTAATTTTCTAAGCTTTCTTCTAACAACATGTATCCCAAAATGTAGCCACACTTCCAAAAAGGCCATGAAAGGTTACTTGAAAAACATTCGAAATTTTGGAACCCCCAAGAAGGCCCCCCATGCCCTTAGTTCAGTACCAGATGAGAGTACTTATATACGATACCTATAAAAGCATGAAAAAGCGAAGTACTTAAACATGCTGAGTAGAAATGCCCAGACAATTTTTATGAGCAATTACTCTTTTTTCCTTCTGGATATAAGACACAAAACCGAACCATGGAGTATCCATCATCAACGGACTCTCTCCATCACAAATTGGACAGGGGAATCAGTCGATGTAAGAAACAGATACGGTGTAATTATGAATGACCTTGGTATATTGAGCGCGTTGTTCCAACTGCCCCACAGAGCCAGTAATAATTAATAAACGACGGTACAGGCATCGTTAATCTACGAAGGGTTTGTGTTCTACTGTTACTCAAATTGCTCTACACTGCTGTCCACAGCTGTGTAGAACCTTTTTTCTCCTCAAAATACCGAGCAAAGAATATTGACCGAAGAGAAATTTGCCACCCAGCAATACATGATAAAAAATAACCGGGCCAGGGAAAAATCGCGGCGTTTGTGAAGACGCTTCATCGATACTTTTCCCAAAATGTAGGGCACCCTTGATGACAGAGCCATTTATGCATACGTTTCACACTGCTGAAGGTTTCTTGGACGACTGGTGGGAGTTTCACACCCTGGAATTTGGCTCGGTTAATCTTGAAGTCTTTGTTGCGACTGTCACCGAGGACAAAATTGAATTAGCGTTGGATGCGTTATAGGGTTTGTCTGAGATGAAAATCCTACACTGCAGACTTTTGTCACAAAATAACATGAGGTGCTGGCTACCTTTGACAACATAGGTTTCCAATCCATAAATGTTGCATTCACGAAAAACGTGAGTCGTCAACAGTGAAAATTGACACCGGGTGTGTAAACTTCACACCGTCGGCGTTAAAGCGCAGTGTCTCTGGACTGTTCTCAGGTGTTTGACACGTACTCGGATATAGAGTCAGGATATGTCAGCACAGCTGGCAGATATATCGTCACCGTGTTTACGGACGAAGGGACGGGCACGTGGATATTGAAAAAAAAAGTTTTCGAGATAATCGCGAGAGAAGTTTCGCTTTGTTCAAAACTGCAAAAACTACTACCTTTGCAACAATTTTAAGCGTAAAAGAAACCTTTGCATGATTCTTTGAAAAAAATCGTGAACGCAGTAATTAGAATAAACACCGTAGGCCTAATTAATTAGCTGTTAAGACGCCCATCCTTTCGTGAGAAGTTTTCCTTCACTTCTGTCCCTCTTTCCAATGTGTTTTTCCATTATAGGAAGGGGCACCGTGTTTACTCGCGAAACTCAGAATGTGACGAAGTGCCTCGTCCCTTCATCAAATCGGCAATGCCAGTTAACCTACTTTTATACATTTCCCGGGAATACGTTTCATAGGTGTTTAAGGGACAGGCAATGCATGTTTGCGCCTTTATGGAAACGCAGAACGAATGCATGAAATCTCTGCCCCTTTCATCATAAATGTAATTTTGACATATTGCTTAATTGAAAAATGTGGAAAACGAAAAATTGTCACTTCTTTTGTGCTACCAAATTAATGTAAATTCAAAGGATTGTACGTTGACCTGACCGACGATTCCCTGATTGAAAATGACAGTATCATTTAGTATGGGCTGGTTCCTTGGTAGAAAATTAATTTTAACGTAGTGTTTGCTTGGTTCCCGCAGCTGTTGGTTTCGGTTTCCAGTTTTGATGTATATGCACGTTGGAACTTGCTGACATTTCTGGCAAATAAAATATATCACACCGCACCTTCCCTGTTTAAAACAATCTTTGTCCGCCCCTGTTAGAACAAGCGGAGGTTATTTGGAAACATACAAGCGAGGTTTGTGCCTCAAAATGACAGACCAATAGTTAAACAAAATGTGTAATAAGGTCGTGCAATCGAAAAGAGATGGTAGTTGCCGTTTGGCAATGATTGGGTATACTTAGCGAGAATCTGTCAACCTATTTTAACCTCGTTCTCAGGTTTCACTCGATTTTATTCACAGTTTATGAGAAATGGGCCTTCGTAAACCTCAATCCATGCTCTTTCATACTTCATTTCAAATGCATGCTTGGGATGATTGAAGTAACGTTCATTTCCCAAGGCTTAACTGAATATTTGGAAGGATTATTTTTTTGTAATGAGTCCCCTCTGCGAGTATGTAAGCTAAACAAACCATCCAGCTTCGCTAGTGGAAACGATTGGCCAAAACAGGCCAACCGTTCTAACAGTATTTTATTAATTCTTTTACTGATAAATATGCCGCGAGAACAAAGAGATTCGATCGACCCTGTTTGAAATTAAGATGAGTGGGAAAACAGTTGCAGGTCGGCCTAGTTTTCTAGTTGCATAATTTTCCCACGGCACATGGTAAAAAGCTGTAGGCTTTTCTTAGGTTGCTGCACTTTTCTTTTAATTTGCCCGTCCAGTTGGAGAAAGAGCGGGAAATATGGAAATGTTTAAAGCATAATTTTTTGAGATATGACTTGAAAAGGAGTACTTTTTTTCAATTAAATTTGAAAACTGTGTTGAATTTGGAAGAAAACAAGACAAATAGGAAGAAAAGCACAAAGGAGAACCCTACTCAGAAACAGAGGCTTGTTTTTGGATTACCCGTCACCCTCTGGTGGACCAGATCCACATATTTTCCGTGTATCCTTTAGCTTTTCTAACAGTCAAGCATGCTCAGCAGCAGAAAAACTTTGATGCGTCCGTACGCTTGACTTAGTCTGGTTCTCCGATGATTCAGACCAGAAAATTGCCGACCTGATAATTTCAATGGACCGATTAGTGGGCTCAGCACGACCCACCTTTTGGCGAGCGCTTCGCCCTTCATTTCTATTGATAACCGTAATGGTTAGAAACGAGTGGTGTGCGTTGCGGAAATAAACAGGCTTTTTACTGTCATTGTGTTGCAGTCAATGCAAAGTTTGACGGGAATAAAGTTAAACTCATCTATTGTTGAGATGCAAATTTATGAGTTCGGCGACGTGGACTTTCATTTCAGGTATATGGGAAAGAGAATAATCTTCTTTCTCTTTATAAGTATAATGGTCGAAGAATTATTTAGTAAAATTTGCTAAAGAGATAAAAGAAAACAATCGAAACGCGTTAAATGAAATGACAGTAACATAGAAACGAAACCGTTTTGAAAGGTTGTTCTTCCCGTGAATTTTCAGCTTGATTAAGGTATCCTACGGGTTCACTGTGGGTTGGGTTGGGTTAGGTTGGGCCGGGTGGGGTTGGGTTGGGTTGTGTGGGTTGGGTTGGGTTGTGTGGGTTGGGTTGGGTTGGGTTGTGTGGGTTGGGTTGGGTTGGGTTGGGTTGTGTGGGTTGGGTTGGGTTGGGTTGGGTTAGGTTGTGTGGGTTGGGTTGGGTTGGGTTGCATGGGTGGGGTTGGGTTGGGTTGGGTTGTGTAGGTTGGGTTGGGTTGTGTGGGTTGGGTGGGTTGGGTTGGGTTGTGTGGGTTGGGTTGGGTTGGGTTGCATGGGTGGGGTTGGGTTGGGTTGGGTTGGGTTGGGTTGTGTAGGTTGGGTTGGGTTGGGTTGTGTGGGTTGTGTGGGTTGGGTTGGGTTGGGTTGGGTTGTGTGGGTTGTGTGGGTTGGGTTGCATGGGTGGGGTTGGGTTGGGTTGGGTTGTGTGGGTTGGGTTGGGTTGGGTTGTGTGGGTTGGGTTGTGTGGGTTGGGTTGCATGGGTGGGGTTGGGTTGGGTTGGGTTGTGTGGGTTGGGTTGGGTTGGGTTGGGTTGTGTGGGTTGGGTTGGGTTGGGTTGGGTTGTGTGGGTTGGGTTGGGTTGTGTGGGTTGGGTTGGGTTGGGTTGGGTTGCATGGGTGGGGTTGGGTTAAGTTGTGTTGTGGGGGGCTGAGAAGGATCAACCGTCCTAATTTTGCATCTGGGTGATTCAAAGTTGGTTTGGGTCCATCGATCTGAGGTCAAGTCTCCCGTGTTGTACCGTAGTTGACATAGGTAGTCATGAGCTGGAATGTGCAGGAAACTGAGCCAGCGGCACCAGCTTTGACTGCAATTTACAGTAAATGCAGAACAGCAGAGCGTACGCGGCGCTTGGGCTGGGATTTTCCACAGTGAGCTGGATGGTACTAAAGTTGTTGAACTGAGTGAACTTGATGTGATAAGCATGAGAGCGACTAGATAAGGGTGACCAGACTACATTTAGATCATTGTCACTGCAGCCCCAAGACAGTATATTCAAGGGTTACCTTTGAGGGCCGAATCGATGGCACACCTCCACTTCTGACAGTTGTCTTCATTGGTAGAACGCAGCGTGATCCGTTCCTCTGTCAGCACGTTGGGGTCCTTCTTGCTGGGCGTGGCCACGTAGATGATCACACCCTCCGGGTACCCGCGATTCTTGCCCGGTTTCTCCACCCTCTTGATGCCGACGGCGTACACATCATGCAGGGACACCGATGCGTGTATGCTCCGCCTACGCCCTGCGAGGGGGGGATCACCCGTCAGTTGGTTGGTTGAATGCTTTCATTATTGTATCCAACGACACAACAGCAGTCTATCAAATCTGTGTATCCGTCACACGCTGACAAGTGGTGTTTACTCGGTCAACAGTACTTGACAATGCAACATTATTAGTGACCATTAGAATAGTACACCTACAGGAACGCATGCAGCTCGGAAATACTGGGGCATAATATATCAATTTAAAATTGCTTTTACCCACATATCAAAAGTAATGTTCACCTCACATGAAAAGCTGATGTACGCCAACGTGAGTTTTTTCAGCACCATTTCTAACGGTATCTAATAATCCCATTTGTGTTTCTGTAAAAACCAGAAAAGCGCCCATTGTCGGTGTCTTTACAATGAAGAACTGTGCACCACCCATAAGCCGCATTAAGGTAATAGAGCTTGGTATAAGTATAAACCTTTTAGAGAGGACACTGTTGGGTATTATCATAATTCGTGGGCATACGTAAAGTCGTTTTCATTACTGGACAATGCAGACGAACCATCATTTTTCATATACGCCAATTGGATCTGCTTGATGTAAAGGCTTCATCATTAGCGAAATGTTTCCTGTCGCGTTGGAAGCTTTTCACCATATTGAAATGACGTCAGTGAATCACACATATGGCACGGTCCATGAAAAGTTGGATATCATGAATTGTTTAATGACAGTGTTTGTAATATACGTTGCTTGGTGTCCATTTTCTCCCTGAGACAAAACAGAATTCATCATGAATGTATCTCTGTCTTGAATGTCAGATTTCCCTATAGTATTTTTTTTTCTTCCGTGCAATGTATTGGAGAATTGCCGTGGTGTTTGTTGTCCGTAATAATATCATGATATGACCTTCAGTCAAGGATTCCATGAATGCGTTACTAGACATGACGTCATGCGGTTTTTTAAAATGATTACTCACAATCACATTTTACAATACTGCGGTTTGGGTTTTCTTACGGTTTCATGAACAATCAAGAGGGTTGGAAGGAGTAGCTAAAATCCCACTTTAATTAATAATGCGGGTAAGATGGTGTTCTGTATAAAAAGCACGATATAGTAAAACCAACTCCATGAGTATACTCTGTTTCACCAGAGGATTTTGAATACCATTATTCCACAGATAGTGCCCCGCGGGAATATTCCACATTTTGAGGGAACCGATTTGTTTTGCCTTTTCTCATAAAATCAGTCAAGGAGAATCGTAAATATCAATCTGTGTGGTTTGACGGCAGGCTAGAATCTAGTGGAAAGATGAGCCGTGTGGCAGTTGCACGTAGGCGCCTTTTGTCAATTTGATCGCTACCGTAGATCAAAATTTGTTTCAACTCGGATCAATTCTGTCAGTGGCTGTGTAAAAAGCTAGAGGTTGAAAGCAAAAGAGGCTCTTGGTAGCATTCGGTTGGTGTTATGATAAACTAAACCAAATCTCCATACCAGCTATTACATTCATTTCATGCGTCTGTGAGCGGCCCCCGTTTTTGCATTACGGTGCACTCTTTACGGAACTTAACGAGTGTTATGCGCACACCAACTGTCTCCCAACGGACACGTGAGCACACAAAAAGCTGGTAGCAACGGCAGGCTAATGAAACAATAATGGGAGGTCAACATTGGCAAAATCTATAAGCTAAACAAAGCGACAGAAGCATATGGCAAAAGGCCATGCGAGGACAGAATTCTTACATTCTCAGTTCGGTCCGTGAGTCATTTGGACCAACTCGTTTCATGTGCCGTCAAATGACATAAACGATTCACATTCGGTTTTAAAACGTGGGTCCAAAGGTCGACGGTCGGGCTATTGTTAATGACTTGTTGTCATGGAAACATTGCCAAATTGGCCGATTGAGATAAATCCGGGATTGGGTGACAGCTGTTTTCAGTACTGATAGAGGCATTTATTATTTGATAGGATATTTGTAATGATAGCTAGTTTATATCCGATGTGAATGGGACGGTACCATCTGCGATTGATATGTCTCATCTTTAGTTTCATTTTCGACATGCGTGACTTGTATTCATCTGAGTTACTCTCGGAGGGCAACCTCGGAGAGTACGTAGGCGCCATTTACGGCGTCAAAATATACCTAACAATGCCTTAATTATACCTGGCATGTATTCAAGTATTAATTTGCGAACTACAAAACAATTTGAATAGTATTTTCTCTCATAATTTTGTACTTTTAACAACTTCTGAAAGATATGACTGTCTCCGTGTGATGGATTCAAGTCAGAATACTCGCTCAAGCAAATATAGTCATCCGAATTCATGTACTCACTCAAGCCGACTCACTCAAGCCAATATAATCATCCAAGCCAATGAAGAGTCAAGGCAATATGCGTGCTATGGTCGTGGTCGACTTACCGCTTTGCATTGTCGGTAGGATGAGACTCCAACTGATTCGGTCCTTCTCCAGCACCACGTCGTAGTGTTTGCTCTTGATGTCAAAGATGCCTCTGAGGGGAAGCGTTGGGGGAGTGGTCTCCTCCTCCGAGTTGGTCAGCTTGATATGAGCGCCTCTGAAGTCCACCGGGGCTGGAGACGCCACGGCTAGGTCGTCTGTCCACGCTGACTTGGCCATCGTTACCGAAAATCCGTTGTTTCTAACACCTTGATCTCACACTTCAAGATTTCAGAAGACGAATGCTTATCGCTAAGCTAGTTCTTAAGATGGGCCTTCGATACGTCGAGGCCTCTTGAATTAAGTTAACACAGAGATTTAATGATTTTCTTTTTTTTTTCACAAAAAATGATATTCCTCTGTACATCCAGTGAAGTTTGTCCATCAAGCTTCAATCTTTTTCGTCAGAGTGGATTCAGTGAAAATAACTTGACTAGTATGTCAATCCAGAGCTCCATGGCTCAAGCATAGAGCCATCAACCTGCCCAGGTATCAGATGTATCTTACACAATCAGATGTTAAGTTGCTAGCCAAGGATTCTCCGGCCATGGGTCTTCTTCATCGCGACACAAAGCCTCGTTCACGGCCGACAATTTGGCGTACACGGGCTGGGTTTATAAATTTACTGCGTAGAGCACACAAACATTTCGCATGGCGTCGCATCCACCGTTTTCATGAGCTCTGTGGCATTTCCAATTTTTCTGCAAACACAGTGATTCCAATCAAGAGTCGGTTTTTGAAATATCTAACGTGTAGCTGATGATTGACTTGTGCAAGATGAGGCTCGTAATTTTACCCGCGTTCTCGTTATGAAGTCCAGCGTGTACGAATACATGCAAAGCGTAATTCATTCTCGATTTCAACCGCCGCTTGTGAAGCTGTCCCTTTACTCTTCACATGCCATCTCCAAGCGATCATTGTCAGTGCAATTGAAATACCAGTCCTTGGCTCGCGCAGACTGTTTGAACTGTTAGGATAAAACCGATCAGGCGCACCACGTGCACGTCAGCACTAGCCTCTTACCAATGCCGTAACCTTGTCAGCTCGGGGGTAAATAAGTGGCGCGCGAGGGATAACACATCCGGGTTTGTAAAGCTCAATATCGTCGGTTCCTCTGGTCATGGAGCTATTTCAAAAGAGAGGTTTAAATATTTAGCCATCGAGGCAATGTTTATCAAGGCGAAGGTCTTTAGAGGGGGAGAGAGCTGATAAGAAGGCATACTTACGACTGCGTTAATCCTGCGAAGACACCTAGCAATTGAAGTTCCTCTTTGAATTTAAAGAAAAACAAATTATAGGGACGATGATACAGAATTCAGTTGCAAAGATCACACAGTCTTTAGACAGAATTGTTTGTGAGAAGAGATATGTTGTGGGATGTTATTTGGATTAAGGGTGCAAAGAGTGTGTGCAGTGAGAGGGTCTCCGGCTGAAGAACTATCATTACCGCTCTTTGCCGAAGACAGTTTCCTGGGAAAGGGAAACAGCCTCTTCGAATGTCACCTGTCTCTCGGGCTGTTCCCCTTGGGTGTATAGTTTGTAGTATTAAGTGCAGTCGCTCTGCTTCAGGTGTTCACCACGGGGCGGCAAATGGACGCTCTCAAACCTCGTGCGGACGTAAGACGTTTATCAACCGGTCCGGAATTAATGAAATGTCAGTGTCAGTCAGAGAGGGCGAGGACCTCCAGTGTCCAGGGAAGGATTTGGTTATCACTTCAAGGAGTTTATATTTCTGCCAGATTGAGCAGACTGGTTGACAGGCCGGTAACATAATTATCGGGTTTGTTTCTACAGTGTTATCATGAATAACTTAAGAGAGTAGCACGAAGAAAAACGAACAACGCCAAGACAAGCCAACCCAGTAGCCAAGCTGAAATGAGTAAATTGATCTCCATTATAAAGTCTATATGATGGTGATCAATGGTTACATGCACATAGAGTTACATGGAACCATGGAACCGGAAGTTAACGCGCAACCCTTGTGTTTGTGCAATGGGAGCCTGCAATCAGTGGTGCGTCCGCGTGTAAGACGAAGTCCCTTACGAACTGGATCCGGTTCGTAAGTGACTTCGTCACAAAGGCGGACGCGCCACGATTTGCAGGCTCTCATTGGACAATTGCTGACGTTGTGCGTTAACTTCCGGTTCCATGGTTCCATGTAAACGGTGATCAATGCATGTAACCCTATGTGCAGTGCAAGGTGTGCAGTGGGCGTGGTAAAGTGGAACAAGAGCTCGTCGGTAGGGCCCGGAAAGGAGGTGTTATGTATGTAGAACAAACACTAGCAGTAGATTAACAGTGGATAGTGCTTGGGGGACAGAACTAAAATCAAGGGGATAAGGGAGAACATTGCCAAGCTGCACAGTAATCGGGTTAATTATTTGGAAAAGAATCTTCTGCTTAAGAACTTCAGCGTTCCCCTCAAAGACGTGCACCAGTCAAGGACGACATCTTCTCGGACGGCAGAGTAACGCAACCAGCCTCTTACACGGTTGATTTGGAGGCTAATTATTCTAATGGAAAGTGAGGGTCCTACATGCAGTTTTAATCAACTTGAAACACTGAAACAGTTCAGTGGAGCACCATCTCCCGTGGGATATGAAGCTGCAAGAGCGTTAGTGCATTCACATTGCAATCTGCTAATGTTTTCAGCCAAATTAATAGCTTGACGCCACAGTAAGCTACCTGACAGGTGTTCCGTGCACGCCAAACCTTACGGAGTAAAATGCGGTTGTCATTTCCTTCTACTTCCACACAGCCATTCCCATCTACGTTTTAAACCCCCGTGAGCAAGTTATACAAATTATAGCTACCTGGTAAAGGTTGCGTTGCTAGCAGTGGAATAAGCGATGACTTATTCATGGCAGTACAACTTACCGCTCAACCTGTTTGTCTGTTGGGACTGCTGGGGCACTTTTGGTATAAAATACTAATTCGCCGGCAGAAGAGGAGAGTACAGAGTGTGTCACAATATATTTGTGTTTATACTATGTGTAGGCGTGGCATACATAGTGTGGACCTCTGCTCAAAAGAAGTCTACATAATGTAGGGTGCGATGGTGTAGTGTGAACTCGCATGTGTCCACACAATGTTTCCCCCTCTCTGAAAAACAGCTTCAGAGGCATTTTGGGGTCAAAGTGGCAAAATGAAGAGGAACAGTCCAGGGAATCACCATCAAAAATCCAGCTCGAAGGAATTATCCTAGTAGGAGAAAAAGGAGCATTTTCCTCAAGGTTCCTTAACCACAGGAGAACAAAGGAATGTCCACACTTTGAATGTAAAACAGGTAGGGGTGGGTGTTTGTGCGTGCAGATTGTGTGCACTCGACCTCACAATGACCCACCCGCCATATTTTGATATCAGGCCATATCCAGATCAAGTGTCTTGTGATTCAGCTTCGGATTTTGCCAGTTAGGAGCCACAGTATTGTCACAGCCACAGAGAGTTTGGACTCACAGCCCTGTCTCCATTACTAGTGTTCTGAGACATGTCTCTGCGACTGAACACTGTCCAAGCACGGGCCTGGGCTTTCAAACAGTAAAACGACCAGTGGCGAGTCGACCACTGCTTTGTGTGCTCGTATGGTAGAGGCCTGGAAACCTCTCGTGTGGTGATTATTCGCTTGTTGTAAGCACGCACATTCAGAAAGTCATCACGAAAAATGTGAGATAGGGATCGGGCCGAACGTGTGAGAACACGTGGGAGGATTTCTCGTGCGGAGGCGTCTCTAGGAGGAGGGAAGGGGATAAACTACTTCGTGTGTGCTGTCGTTGCCATGGTGTCACATCATCCAAATGATACACTCAAAGGGCGCATAGGGTTTCCTTATAAACGTGGCCAGCTAGCTCCTCCTGTGTCTCGAAACAATTATGAGGGTAAGGTGCGTGCTTTGGTACAATGACAAGGGACAATACAAAGTGCAAGGACAAATTGAATCCTTGTGGCTGAGAGGTTTGATCTACGGCATATCACGTATAAATTTTGTGCATGTTTACTCAGACGTAGGCTACCCAAATTAATCGATTTTTGACGCGAGATGAGTTCGTCAAACTACCGACCTTTAGGTGCGTGACTGCAAAGACCGTAGACTCACCAAACCTATCGACATTTTGATGCGATATGGCACAGACGTAAATGTGGCATCAAACCAAACCTACGTCAAAGCTTTCAGGTTCCAAAGGTGACGTTTTGCCACAAAATATCGTGAATGAAAAGGAAGAGTGTATTGACAATCTCTGATTTGATGAGGGGTTTTCCTCATCTTGAAGAAGAACATCTTCTCACCTTTATTTGTACCTTAGAGCTACAAACCCTGTTTGTACTCAAACACGTGCGCACGTTTTTACGCAATTTCGTCCAAATAAAGGCGCCTTTCCATTATGCGCGTCAGCCCTTGCGTCAGCCCTTGCGTCAGACGTTGCGTCAGACGTTGCGTATAATTCTGTCAAAATCACTTTCTCGGGGCAATTTTGACGGCCAAAAGCAACGCACACATGTGCCTTGTTAAAGGAGTCGAATTTTGTGTCCGTGAAAGTGAAACGCATGAACATATCGTGTTAGCAACGCATCCCCAAATCGTACATATGGAAAAGCGCCTTAAGCCTGAGAAGAAAAATCTAATTTCGTTTTCAAGGAGCTGCCATTTCCACCTTAATTAGACCTAGCAAGGTGGCGTGCCTGTTGGGTACCCTGAGGCATTGGTTGTGGTTCGTGTCAGCCCATCAAATGAGCCCTGACTTGGCAATGCCTGGTAACGCATGGGATTTAGGAATAAGGCGGCCAGCAGCTCGCTCGTAATAAACCTCCTTGGCAAACAAAGGCCCTCGGCTTAAAATAATTCTGGGAAGTTCTGTGAGTTCTAGAGAATATTACAAAATGCTTAAGGTGCCTAGGATTTTCGTTTTAGGTATGATTGATTAACAAAAGCATGGGGAGCAGTCTTCACCGCGAAGAATTTTGTTCACACTAAAGTGTCAAGATCTTTTCCTCAGCTTAGTCGAATGCTCTCAGATACATTTTTACATTTGCCATTTCCAGCTGCTGATGGATCCATTTGAAACGCCTTGTGTGGTTCTTGACGTCTGATGTCCGTACTGATGTCCCAGCATCAGTACGTAGCGCTTTACTAAGTGTTCGGTTGAACTTTGAAGTGAAAATGTCGACTTCATCAAATTCAGCAGGCGGCGTCAACACTTTAAAAATCCCATACCAACAGACGACTGTTTATGGATACGGGAGGAGTACAAAGTTGGCGCGCTTACTAGATGGACTTTGATTTCAGATACAAGAGCGGGACAGGAAACCTGTGCAATAAATCATGATTCGGTTGAGTCACTTGTGTTCGGTTCGGTTGCCGACGGATAATGAGGTTGGGCTGAAATCAAAGACGTATACACAATCTCTCGTGTTCTGACTACAGCGACAAAAAAAATCAACTAATGTTCCCATCTTGGTGGAGACCGCGGAATGTTAAATTTTAGAAATTGCCGGAAAATTCAAACGTGTTTTGAGACTGGGCTGGAAAAAGGTCCTTGTAATGGCTGAAACATGTAGGATCCGTGTCGCTTGGTTGGAATGATAACGCCAAAGACTGTCTTAAGTGCCGTTTTTGCGTATTTGAATTGTGTACGTCAGACAAAAGAGGGGATAGTCTAATGGATTTTTTTCTATTTCTCGCGCCAAAAAACATTAATGCTTGCACGCAATACCCGACTTTGAACAGAGTATTTGTAGGCACTCTTGGCGTGACACTACAGAAAAGCGCCGTGGAATAACCTTGCGAAAGCTTGAAAACGAACCCCCCCAAAATTAACCCCAGATTTTTCCTATTGTCTGAGGCTTCGTGCATGGGCATAGACTAAAAACGTAGCAATGTTGCTGTGGCTATCTCTATTAAGTCGGCATACTAGGAATCGAGACATGGCTTGAAAATTGGAAGGGAAAATAAACAGTGTAGACCGTGCAACCTCAGACGACAGATGGATGGTGTGGATGCTCTCAGTCCACATAATCACAATTCCTGCAAGCCCCAATCCACCATGTGATTGCAGCTCAAACACGCGCCAACCGGTGAAGTCCAAATGGCGCATTATACTGTTTACTCTTTCGGCGGGGGGTCTTTTCTACCTAGATGACGGAGAGCCGCAGAGGCAAGAGGCGTTTGTTCGTGAATCATACGGTTTAATGGGAGACCATCAAGTACCGATAATTTAAGGACTTTGTGCCGTCTGTCCCCGCTTTCCCGGCGCGACTGAGCTGGCTAATTATTTGCGCGATGTTGAGTGCACCGTTTGGGAGATTTATTGTGTCATGATCGCCACTCTGGAATTGGATTTGCTATTGGAACTCTGCTGAAGAGGATCCCGTTGAGAAGGATAGAGGGTCCGCTGATCATTAAAAGTAGTTGCCAACTTTTTTCATTACTGCAGATAATGAAATCCATATATTTGCAGCAAAATTTATATAACTGGGCACAACAAATTGCCTTGTATAGTCGATTTCGTATTCGAAGAGTACCTTGGGTGTTTCGGTATATTTTTACTTTCTAACAAGAAGCGAACATTTACAAAGAGGGTTCCACCAAAACATTGACTCACTTCCATCTTTATGTTGGCCCAATCCTTCTACGAGGCGGCCCACCTCTGTCTACTCTCGGCCGCTTCTTCGACACGGTGGCCCACCTCCGTCTAATGTCGTCCGCTCTTCCTGATCAGGAAGAGCGGCCCGGGAATTGGAAGGAATTCCCAAGATTGCCCAGCACTGAAGAATACCCAACAGAGAGAGGTGTGTCCCCCTAACCACATAGGCCCATCGGGCATCATAAGGATAGGTCAAAGACTTTGTTGTTTGGGTATTAATCTCACATAGCTACAACTTTGATTCTTTGGCCTTTGAGACTATTGTCTGCCGTACAGCGGCATAACTAGGATTTTACTGGTAGGGGCACCAGCATCTTATGGGGGGCACCAGCTTTCAGTGGTGTAGGGTTTTTTTGGGGGGGTTGACGTCGTTAGCCTTGTTCAATATCCATTCATCCGGGTTTTTTTTTTTTTTTTTTTTTAGTGGGGGCCCCAGGAATTTCTGGGGGAACGTGCTCTCCCCCCCCCGGCTACGCCACTGCTGCCCAACAAATCCTGGATATGTACGCCACTTCCCTCAACCTGTGTTGTCAACACGCGCAAGGTTGTATAGCGCCACCAAGCCTAGTTGCGTGCAGTTAATCTAATCCTGTCTGTAGAGGGCGTTAAATTATTTTTTTTTTTACCTGTTCCACGTTAAGTCGTCTCAAATTACGTTTATTGAAGAGTTGATTTGCTTACGTGTTCAAGTTCAGCATTTCTTTGGAATGTTGTGTTTGAATCACAAATGAAGGTATGTAGTCATTCCTACAGTTGTATAAAAATAAAAGATTATTGGGAATTGCGGCAGTTTTAAACAACTTGAGAATTTTCCACCTGTCACATCAGACTAGGCCCTGGTGCTTGCCTGGCATGGTCAGCTCCATGGGTTAATCTAGCCCCCCTAGTGTGGCACTGATCACTCCCGATTTATCCTAAGGATAAATCGGGAGTGATCCGTGCCACACTAGTGGGGCTAGGGTCAATCATACTTGCTCCCGTCACACCGCTCTGGAATTTCAGACGTGAAACTGAAAGACATATGGCAGAATTGCAGTAAAACACAAACATGTCTCTGTTGGCCTTGCACTAAAACAGTCAACAACCCTGGTCAATCAAACCATGGAGGTAGAATTCTACCTCCATGATCAAACATGTAGGACTTCCTCGGATATTTAAGAAATGCAAAGGCCCAGGTCTGTTTGTTTTGTTATGTTTGTGAAAAAGACAAAGAAACAGTGCGGTAGTCATGGTAGATTGGTGGGATGTGTGTGGGGAGTGGCCTGCTGCCCTACCTGCAGAGGCTGCTGCACAGGCTGCTGCACCACCGTCTTTTCCTTGCCCCATGGTTGGACTTAGGAGAAATCTTTCCAGATATGCCAGGTATTTCTTGTGACAAACCATGCAAAGTTTAGTCGAAAAGAATGCCTCGTTAAGACGCCACTTGACACCCTGTGTACAAACCCTATGAGAGTGGTCTGAAAATCCAGTATTTTCTAAGTGAATACTTCAATATCTTCCCTGTTAAATTCAAACTTCTTAGGATAGGATTTTGCTTTCAGATGGCTAAAAGGTAACTAAAAGGAAAAATTAGTGCCATCCATATATGAAATTCTTTCTCGGTGCTCTTGTATATTTGTTTTAGGATTTCTATCCATCTGCAGATTTATTTCCTTGGAAATAACAAGACAATGGCTTCATGTGAAATGTAACATGCATTTCTTATAATTCCACCTGGAGAGACGCAGCATGACCCTGCTGGTCATCTTGTAACGTGGTAGGCCTACCATCCATCTAGTCTGTCTAACTGAATCAGTGTAACAGTCAGTGGATGTGACGATGGTCCTAGAGGCAAAGGATGCTATGTCCGTCGTGGCAACATTATCGACTATTGCACTCCTCCTAACAGGAATGTGAGTATATTGACCAGTCAATATGGTCATTAGACTTTACTGTTAGCCCAGGCATGTCAGGGAAATAGCCCATAATTACCCTGGTATTTACATCTGCTGTTCCTTTTAGATTGATTTCAATTATTGAGCACAAGTGCACATTATACACGTAGGAGTTAATGTACATACATTTATTTATCTAGGGTTTTTTAAATAGTTTTAATTTAACAAGACTTTTGAAAGAAGGTTGTCTTAGGAAAATTAGAATTAAAAGTTTTATGAAAAATTGTGCCTGACCAAGATATATGTTGTTGACTTTACCGGTGAACAGTTACTGCAGGTAAACCTAACATGCTGCAGTCAGGTGCCACCTGTAAGCCAACGTTTAATGTACATGTATGTTTTGCTACTTGCCAACATTTGCATTAATTCCTTTTGAGAATTCTACATAAGCATTAATATTGTTTACAAACTGTTATTGTTTTCTCTCTCTTGTAGACAAATTTGCATGAAGATCAGAAGGCAAGGGAATACCACTAATGTTTCCATCTTTCCATTTCTGGCTTCTGACATCAGGTAAAAAGAAATATAGGCAATCTCCTGGTTGCCTAATTGCTGAACTTGTTCTCAGTAATCAGCCGCGACCCAATCACCCCAATAAATTCGTTAATTTATTCCTAAAGCCTTTTTAAAAATAATCTGAAGTAATGGTGTGGGAGTTTTCTGACATTAGAACACTTATAGTATCACTTATTGATCTGGCAGATTTCTTAGTAATCGGTCTTTTTTTTGGATACCTTGTTAGATTTAGAATTTATCAGTTTATTGTTTCCTCCCTTGTTGGATTTATTGATGTGTGATACATTGTTTCATTTCTTGTTTGGTCTGTTGTTTGATTGATTGTTTATATGATCAAGCAATTACATAAATTGTGTTCGTTTGGTGTCATATTTTTTGTAGCATATCAGGTATGCATTTGTAGTTTGAATCAGTAATTTGGAATCAGTCATTTTACTTTTTGAGCAAATAAACTTCTTTTGCATGACATTGTAAGCTTCATGTTTGTTGATTGATAAACGAGTCTTGAACCTTGAATCCTATACACATTTACCAATGCCTTTGTGATGTCTTGACGATGATTACAACACTATTTGTTTATCTTATGTTGAAGTTGTGTTATATGGTTGAAGTACGGAATTCTCAAGGAAGACACAGCACTGATTATCGTCAATGCAGCCGGAGTCATTCTTCAATCCATTTACATCCTCATCTTCTACATCCACGACTTTGAGAAGGTAGCTCTGAGTTACTCTTGGCAATAACCATGCTATAGCTCACTATGATGGATCTTGCTGATCTGACCTGGGAAGAGTAGAGCTTGCTCAGTTTTTTCCCGGTTTGTTCTCATCTGCAGACTTGGCAAGCATGAAGCCTGCTGTTCTCTACTTAAATCAGTTGCCTTAAGGACTTGAAAGAGTTTGAAGTCAGGCAGCATTTCCTCCACCTGTTCAGTGCAGAGTTATTTCTATCTTTGAATGAACTCCAGCTCTTATTTTGGAACTTACCTAAGTATTTACAAATCTACAACAGTAACAGTTTAGTTTAATACTTAAAGCAGGTGTGCAATGTTTCCTTGGATCAGCGGAATTCCTAGTTTTTCACTTTACACTCATGCCACTGATAATTGATAAACACTCGGCAAAGTCTTGTAAAGAAAAGTAATTTCCTTGTTTTTTGGTCAAAGTCCCTGCATGCCTGTTAAAGTAGACTTCAAACAGTGAAGTGAATTCACCTGCTTATAATTTTGGGGTTTTTTTTTTAGACTTTACCATCATATTTCTCTTTTTGAATCCTTGAACAGGTTGCAGTCCACAGAAAGCTGTCGTTTGCCGGTCTTTTTATTTTCCCCGTCCTTATCTACATCAAGTTCTTCGTGGATGACATCGGCACAGCTCTGGGCCATCTAGGTCTCATTGGTTGCTGCTGCTCAGTGGTCATGTATGGTTCCCCTCTGAGCACACTGGTGAGTCGTGAGACTTGTAAAGAGCTTATGTTCAGAAGTGTTTCACAATTTGAGCTGAATCCAACTGAATTTCCCATTTGTCATCCTTAGTGAATCGGAGACTGTAAAGATTTGTTGTGGGGTATCCCCCCCCCAGGAAACTTGTGTCCGCTTGAGACGTTCCATTCTCTTACCCAGTGGACATGCAGCTCAAACCTTGACTGTGCAAAACTTTGAACTCAAGAATTAAAAACATCGACTTAACATATATCTGCTCTTCCTTTTCTTGAAAGTTGGCAGGGAGACTTACTTGAGTTTGGGAAACTGTATTCTTGTTTCTTGAGTCTCTCTGTTTCTCTTGGTTTCAGGCGGACGTGATTCGGACCCAGAGCACAGCTTCCATGGCCTTCCCATTAAGTCTTGCCAACTTCCTGGTCGCGCTGGAGTGGGCAGTCTATGGTCACATCATCACGGACAACTTCGTTAAGGTGAGTTTACCCCAAACTGGGGTCTCCTCAGGACCCTGTTTGGTTTGTGCCAACAGATGTTCCTGTATTCAACAGTAATAAAGTTGACCCTCCTGAAGAGGAAATTTGAAGTTTGTCACGGTGAGGGTAGGAGGTGAAGTAGTGACACCAAGTAAATCAGGAATATGTGTGGGTCTGAGAAGAACCATAGGGTACTCAACGTTTCCGACGGTATTCTCTGTCCGTCGTCAGGAGACTGCAGGGATTTGATTGGTGAAGTAGGCTTTATGGGGTTGCATACGTAACATTCTAAGTATTCATCTCGTTACCTTTCCTTGGAAAGGTCTTAGTGAGGAACAATCCGCAACACTGCAGTGGGAATTTACTGGCACAAGGGGATAAGAAGACAAACTTATTTGATATATCCTGCATCCGCTCCGAGCGGGAACACAGAGAGGGCGTGTTTATACGTGGAAATGATAGTCATTTGGTTGAAACTCACCATCTGCATGTGCAGGTTTATGCGTGTTTGGCTATGGACTCCCTAAACATGATGCACGGCCAAGTTCATTTGAATGCACGGGTCTTCGCATCGTGCGCCAGGCGTTTGCATGAGCTCAGTTAAAAAACGTCCCTCCCTCTATCAGTGAGGGTGCACTGCTCTGAACATCAACCCAGGACTTAAAATCCTGACGTATTTGCCAATCTGATGTCACACTTTTGTACCTCTTTGGTTTGGAGAGATTAATTTCTTGCCACTGGTTTCCTGCTCCTCAGATACCAAACATCATCGGTGCCCTGCTTGGGTTCTTCCAAGTCATGTTGTTCTATTGCTATTCAGGGTCACCAAGTACGGGGAACCAGCCAGTGGGACAGGTCAGGAATGTATGAGAACGGAGCCACACAAATCACCGGTAACCATAGTAATTTATCCACCACATACCACCTATTGGCCGTACACGTTTGACGATTCCCTCTGTGACGGTCTCACATTTTGTTGCAGGGAAATATGTGGTGCTGAAGATTTGAACCCACTTACACATAGGTATATTTATATCCATTGTATGATAGATTTCATATTTTGAGTTACGCACGCACACAGATGTCATTCCGACTCAAGAAAAAGATCATAATAAATGCTGTTGAGTGAATGTGGACCAGAGGACCTTAAACTACTGCTACTCCAACTTTATTTTCTAGTTCTATCTGTCTTCATTTCAAATTCCAAAACACCTATATTTCCTGGGACCCAATTGTTTGAAGATGTTTTGTTTATTCTCTTACTATCTTGTTTATAGATCACATTTTTTTCATGTTCTCTCTTGTATTATAACTTTCATTTTTAAACTGAAATTCCATCGGTCAAGAAGTCTGTAAAACATTGACACAAACTGTATTGTTACAATATGACATGAATGATCGTAAACCGTATGTCTGTCAAAGCATGGCAAAAATGCTTGGATTGTCAACACGGTGTGGAGAAGAATAACAGAATAGGGTGGTATTTGTAGTTTACTGAAGAATAGAGTGTCAGATCAAAGGTCACAGGTCAAAGGTCAGGAGGGGCACTGGAACTCGGCCACAAACTCATGCTGCTGTATGATGGTGCTTTCATTTGTTCATGCCTTGAGATGAAACAGTAACTTCTGATATGAAGCCTTTGAAATTTGGAGCAGAGTAGGAACGAGGAGCTTGAGCAATCAATGCATTCATTAGGAAATTTATTACACACCTGTGTCAGTATTTGGTCAAGTTTTTGCTGGTATGCTTAGTGGTCTGTCTGACAACCTTAATTCTTAAAGGGTCAAAAATTACCCGGTGTCTGAACAGATTGATGCAAAACTATTTGGCTGTCTGTTGTCAAAGAATTAATTTACTCCTTCTCAGGTGTTGATGGATGTAAAGAGAAATAGAAAAGCTACATTGTCACATGTGCACATTATGAAACGCTCGGAACACTCTGAAAGTCAATTTCTAGGGTACAGGTGAATCAATTAGTTCTATACGTAACTTTCAATTTTAGCTTCAAATCCAGCCTTTACGGTATTGACTTTTTGCTATGTCTACATGATGTATGGTGTCTGCGGCTTCAGCCAACATTGCCTCAGGGTTGTTTCATCGTGTAGAGTATTGGGCATGGAATCTGGTATTTCAACGCTGTTACTTTTGACTGTTTGTATTGGCATTTGTTTGGTTAAATGTGTTCATGGCCTCTGCTTTTGGAAGCCTGTTTGTCAAGTTGGTCTACTCTTGTGTTTTAATCGATTACTAATCCCCATAGGGGCGTTAATACCCAGATGTGAATAACTTGTAGCTCACAGAGCAGTACTTTCTAAGGCTACTGTCTGGACTTGAAATCAAGGCCACGCTCTGGCCAAATTTTGTATGCAGATGAAGCCATGGCAACTGGCTTAGCACAACTTGTTCCTTACTTTCGATTGATAATGGGGCCAACATTTTGATGTCATTTCAAGTTTTATCTGTCATTTGTTTACTGAGATAAAGCTAGTGTTCAGACTCCACTTTTCATTTCGTCATTTAAACAACCTCGTAAGGGGAAAAAAACAAAAATTAGACAGGACATTTCGCCAGCAGCTTGTGCTTCTGTATCTGAACAAGTTTGATAAAAAGACATTTTAAGGATTTAAGAAATAGGAATCCATTTAGGAGAGTGGGACTACTTCACTATCATTTCCTAGAATTAATTACAATGTGTATTTTAATCATGTTAATATTACAAAATTTTTAAATGTAAAATCTACTCGCCCAACTATTTAACAGTGTCACTGATTTCCAGAGTTGGAGAATCTGTAAGTAAACAGACCTATGTACTGATGACGTCACTCTTGGTTTTCACATATATTTTTCCTGTGGAGCCAGTTGGGGTCAAGGGTCGACGAACCATACACAAACAAAGCGCGGCATGATCAGTACAGAGGTACATGTATATTCAACCGCCTGTCCAAGGACCAAGATTTCAAACGAAAAATTGAAATGAATTATTGCTGTGCTTGAAGCCACAATGCGCATCCACTGTACTTGCCCCCTTTTTCTGGCGACATTTACAATTTTTGTTGTCTGTGAAGTGGAAACATTTCTGTACATACTTCTTGTCGGTGACTTTGATGAGCGGCCCTTTCTGTACGGTCGACATATCGGTAACTGTTTTTCTCAGAGGATAGATTTTACTCTGTATTATCCCACTGCACGTGTAAGTTGTCCTCAACCCAACCGTACAATCTGCATCTGTGAATTTGTCGTTGCATTAATTATCAATGTTCAGATTCTGTTTCACAGGGTCATTACTTGTTTTAAAAGCTGACTTGCAAATGTACAATGAGCTGCTTGGTTTTAAAAGTGCATTGAACTTAGGGGGGAGGGTTACTTGTTTGTGTCCTTCACGATTCTGTTTCATTAGTCAAATAATTTTTGGACTGTGTGTTTATTATATCGCCATAAGCTGATGATAAATATTAGTCACCTTTCCTTCAGAAATGTGGTTCTCCAATCATTTTTTTCCCTTTCATTTCCAGTGTTTAAGGACGGTTTATATGAGTTTTTTGTGCTTGTTTTTGGATAGTTTGGTAATGTTACAGAGGGGAAGGCATGTTTTAACCCTAACCCCCTAAGGTGTAAGTAAAATCGTATTGAAATTGCAGGATTTGAGACTATTGGGGTTAAATAATAAAACACATTCTGCCCAAAGAAATTATACTGGTTGGCTAAGATTGAAGTCCCTTTGCAGTTATTGGGGGTTTTTTTAAATGACAATTTTAAGGTTTAGCCAAGAATGAAATTGTGGCCTATATCTTATGAAGATACCAGGCAAGCCCCTTTCATAATTTTGGCTGAAACTTTCAAGTTGAGATTTCAGAAAAGTTAAAGTTTTCTCCATTTGTAATTTTAATTCAATGCTAACCCCTAGCAGTTTTATTGAATTTTGGCAGAAAATTTGAAAATTGAGATATGGGGAAATTCTGAATTTTGGCCCATTTTTATTTAAAATACAAGGCTAGCCCCTTGCTTTTTTTATTTAGTTTTTTCCAAAAATGACAAAATTGAAATTTGCTAAAAAGTTGAATTTTGGGCCAGTTTAAATTAAAATACAAGGCTAACCCCTTGCTTTTTAATTTAATTTTGGCCGAAAATGACAGAATTGATATTTGTGGAAATTGTTTATTTTTGCCAGTTTCTAATTCAAGGCTTACCCCTTGCCGTTTTATAAAATTTTGGCTGAAAATGTAAAATTTCAGAATCAAAAAGAAAATTTGAATTTTTGGCCCAAGTTTAATAAAAACAAAAAACAAACCTAACCCCGTGCCGTTTTATTTTATTTTGGCCGAGAAATGACAAAATTGAGATGCGCTAATAATTTGAATTTTGACCCATTTTTTTTTTGCTTTTTTATTTAATTTTTGCCGAAAATGAAAAAATTGGTATTAGTGAAATTTTTTTATTTTTTCCAATTTCTAATTGAAATTCAAGGCTAACCCCTTCCTTTATTTAATTATGGCCGAAAATGACAAAATTCAGATTTCCTAAATATTTGAATATAGGGCCCGTTTTTAATTAAATGCACAAGGCTAACCCCTTGCTTTATTATTTAATTTTGGTCAAAAATGAAAAAATTGATATCAGTGAAATTTTTTTTATTTTTGCCAGTTTCTAATTGAAATACAAGGCTAACCCCTTACTTTTTCAATTAATTTTTGCCGAAAATTGCAAAGTTGAGATTTCCTAAATATTTGAATTTCGGCCCGATTTGATTAAATATACAAGGCTAACCCCTTGCTTTTTAATTTAATTTTGACCAAAAATGACAAAATTGATATTAGTGGAATTTTTTTATTTTGTCAGTTTCTAATTAAAATGCAAGGCTAACCCCTTGCTTTTTTATTTAATTTTGGCCGAAAATTTCAAAGTTGAGATTTCCTAAATATTTGAATTAGGGCCCATTTTTAATTAAATGCACAAGGCTAACCCCTTGCTTTATTATTTAATTTTGGCCAAAAATGAAAAAATTGATATTAGTGAATTTTTTTTATTTTTGCCAGTTTCTAATTGAAATGCAAGGCTAACCCCTTCCTTTTTTATTTAATTTTGGCCGAAAATGACAAAATTCTGATTTCCTAAAAATTTGAATTCGGGCCCGTTTTTGATTAAATACAAGGCTAACCCCCCTTTTTCTATTTAATTTTGGCCGAAAATGAAAAACTTCATATTAGTGGAAATTTTTTTATTTTTGCCAGTTTCTAATTGAAATACAAGGCTAACCCCTTACTTTTTCAATTAATTTTGGCCGAAAATTGCAAAGTTGAGATTTCCTAAATATTTGAATTTCGGCCCGATTTGATTAAATACACAAGGCTAACCCCTTGCTTTTTAAGTTAATTTTGACCAAAAAATGACAAATTTGATATTAGTGGAATTTTGTTACTTTGTCAGATTCTAATTAAAATGCAAGGCTAACCCCTTGCAGTTTTACTAAATTTTGGCCAAAAATTTGAAATTTCAATTTCAAAAGAAAATTTGAATTTTGTCCCAAGTTTGATTAAAAAAAAATGCTAACCCTTGCCGTTTAATTTTGTTGAGGCCAAAAAATAACATAATTGAGATTTCCTAAAAATTTAAAATTTGCATTTTTAATTAATTTTTGCAGAAAATTTGAAAATTGGGGAAATTTGAATTTAAGCCCATTCTTATTTTAAAAACATGGCTAATCCCTTGCTTTTGCCTCGCTTTTATTTAACTTTGGCTGACAATTGCTAAGTTGAGATATCCTGAATATTTGAATTTGGGCCCGTTTTTAATTAAATATACAAGGCTAACCCCTTGCTTTATTTAATTTTGGCCGAAAATGAAAAAATTGATATTAGTGGAAATTTTTATTTTTGCCAGTTTCTAATTGAAATACAAGGCTAACTCCTTGCTTTTTAATTTAATTTTGGCAGAAAATGAGAAGATTGATTTGCTAAAAATTTGAATTTGCACCCGTTTTTAATTAGAATACAAGGCTAACACTTGCCTTGTATTGTAGTTTTATTAACTTTTGGCTGAAAATTTGAAATTTCGGATTCAAAGGAAGATTTGAATTATGGCCCACGTTTAATAAAATAAAAGCTAACCGCTTGCCGTTTTATCTAATTTAACCGAAAATGACAAGATTGTGATTTTTTTTATTTGAATTTTGACCCATTTTTATTTATACAAGGCTAACCCCTTGCAGTTTCATTAGAGTTTGGCTGACAATGAGAAATTCAAGGTAAACTTCAATTTTGTCCGAAATTGAAAAAATTAGGATTTGAAGAAAATAGAAATTTGATCCATTTTCAATTAAAATGCACGTCTTAACCCCTTGCAGTTTGTTTTTTTTTTAATCCGAAAATGACAAAATTCAGATTTCGGGAATATTAAACTGTTGGATTATATTTAATTAAATGCAACGCTAAATCCTTCCAACATGAAAGTATGCAGCTCTTTAAAAGGTTCACAACTATGGTGTTTTTGACGGTTTAATTCAACATCAAATGTAAACTATGATTTAAATCCAGCTGTACTTCGCCGCCAGAATTTCAATTTAACTCCATTTCCACGAGTTCAAATGGTTAACAAACTGCTTTACTGATCACTTTACTATCAGACCATTGTTACATCTTATAAATTCTGTTCCATATACAGTTGCATTATTTCATCTTCATTGAATTTTTTTGCATTATTCACTAGGCACAAAATAGTATGGAAGTGTCATTTACAGATTTTTTACAATATTTACATGGCCAAAAATAGCGCATCATCCGAAGTTTGTACATTGGTTTAATTTGAGTAAAGTGCCAAGGGTATTTTAACTATTAATAGGCAGGAGGGACTGGGTACGACTCCCACCTGCTTCACAAATCACCTGTGAAATCCTAACCAGTCTGATAATTCCAGCAATGAGGTAACTTAGCATCGAAGAACACAAGTTAAAAATCATCCTGGATATGAATAACAGTACAGAGTTATAGCAACTTGGGAAAAGTTTAAAATCTCTCCCTTCAGGGATCTAAAATGATTGGATAAATTAAACGAATGAATGACCACTACAGACAGGCTCAATAGGTTGAAATAAACTGGCTCCCAAGTGACTATCGACACCCAAGTGATCAATCGGTATTAGTAATCGATAACACATGGCAGCTCTTCAAACTGATCGAAAGTACATTTCACAAACCTGGCTCCCAACAGACTTTATCTGATTTTTTGAGAAAAATTATTTTTCAAACTGACCCAACAGACGGATACAATTTACAATAAAGTTTTAAAATTCCAT
This sequence comes from Acanthaster planci, assembly GCF_054643075.1. NCBI lineage: Eukaryota > Metazoa > Echinodermata > Asteroidea > Valvatida > Acanthasteridae > Acanthaster > Acanthaster planci. The sequence continues at coordinate 1,220,496 of NC_141793.1, forward strand.
TCAAAAGTATACTTGTTACTGTGAAACAATCAGGTGATCGACCTTGAAATTCATTTCTAAAAAACAAACTATTTTATATTGGTACTACAAAAATATGGATAGCATTAGCATGTAGGTTTATGTACAATTTGTTTAAAATGTTTCTAGAAGCGCTGGTACCCTGCATAGTGTAAAAACATGAAATCAGCACACAGTGAAACAACTAGCAGCTCTTCATATAACACTTGACTGGCTACCCAGTTATGTATGTTAAGCTAAAAAATAATGATCCCACTGTTAAGTCATCTACATTTTACTTCTTCCTGAAGTGACAGAAACCACGGACAAGTCGTACTTCCAGTACAAATCCACTTAGTAATCTATTGTTGGTAGTGCTGGTAGCTGATAGCAGCATCCATTGCAAATAAAGCAGGGAACCATGGATGATGTCTGGTACTGGACAACAGTTGTAAGTGCTTTAACACTAACCCCCTAGGGTGTATGTAAAATCGTACTGAAATTGGAGGATTTGGGAGTGTTAGGGTTAAGATATATTTTGAAGTGGATAGGATTTGTTTTTTCTTCTTATTTTTACTAAATTAAAACTATTCCTTATATTGGAACTTCAGCAACCGTCAAGGCTTTATTTTCAGCAATTTTCCTGGAATGTTGGTTCTAAGTTGTTTTTAATGACCTAAATATGATTGAACAGCAAGAAGCACGGAATTTTTAAATAGAATCTAATCAGGAACGAACTTGCAAGACGTTCTTCATCCATCATCTCTGGGTATTCCATCTCATTTTTTCCTTCACCAGTGGATTGTAGGACCACAGGTCTCTCTTGAGCAGGGCTATCCCAGAACGTTCCTTTCAAGTGTGCCCTTTCTCCTCTTAACCAAACATTAATTTTATTGTCTTCTCTCCACAGTAAGGCTTCAGTTTAACATCCGCTTTTCTTGATTCCTGATTTCTACGATTTCTAAGGGCTGAAATAAATAACAATGATGAAGCATGGGGGCAGCTGCGGCATGCTCCAGATTTCTTGTGATGACCTTTCACAAAGGTCAGTCTTCATCGTCTTGGAATGGGTCTTTGAGGTGGTTGGCATCCCCGTCGTGGTAGAGCGATTCCGTCTCATCTTTGTCGTTGATAAGTTTCTGCATCTCCTCCCGCTGTTTCCGCCTGAAGAAACCGCACTGTTTGGAGACAGGAAGAAACCATCAACCTCATCCGTTGATTGCTGTACAACTTTCACCCATCTCCCATATCAAGCCAGAGGCTTCATGGTGGAAAGACCTGTGCCCTTGTTGGTTTATGCCAACATGGCATCACACAATCACTGGAACTTTTGCAAACAATGTCAGCACCCTGCATACATCCCAGGCTACCTTGCCCCACTAGACACCATTTTTCAATTCAGATTTTTTGGCCAGTCACACATTCAAATCTGATCAAGTGTTTTTTCCTAAGAGTATGTCTAAAAAGTTGGGCACCACGCTCATATTTTATTGGACCTTTCCCACGGAACACTAGCATTCCATTGAACATTCAGGCCCCAGCGGGAACGGTCCACCACTTGATGGACCATTCTGAGCTAACTTTCCGATGGCAATGCCGCATTCCCGGTGGAATGGCCACCTGCTCTGCAATAAGAACAGGCCCTTTCAGATGGAACATGGCGACCATTCCAAATTAAGAGATACTCCTAAGCAAATGCTTAACATCCTCTCAGTTTTCCTTTCCGATACCCAAAATTCCTTTTAAACATATCTAGGCTTTGTTTCACTCCTCGCAGCTTGGACTTCAAATCGACACTTGTCCCCCATAACAGTAGAGATGGCACAGAGTATTGTACTGAATAATGGTTAGGGCTAGCTGCTCTCCGTTCCCCACAACCTGTCTCCATCTTACCTTCCACAGCACCAAGATTACTCCCAGCAACAAAACGATTCCAGCCACTATGCTTACTGCTAAAATCCAGTTGGGAACTTTCGTGGTTACCGACGACTCAGTGTACGCTACGGTTTGAACCTGCAATACGGCACAAAAACCCAACTAGTATAAAGACTTTCAAAAAGTCAACTTTCATATTCCCCAACCCCAAGAAGCAGGTGACCCCCCCGACTACTTCCTCTAAATGTATCACCTTCAAATTTACAATTTAACCTTAAAGTCTCCGCAGATTAAAGACAAAGAGTGCTGTGTTTTTTTCCCCCAAGAGATGCTATTTGAGAACTCCACGGTCATCTTACCACAATACTGTCTGGCCGGCCATTCACTGGCTGTACATGGACATTATTATGATGTTCTACTTTGACCGTTGCTACACTACGAAGCTTGATTGTGTCATATCCAGACTGTAAGGCAAAAAGTACAAAAGTCGTTCTCAAACATTGTCCACAAAACCAAGACTTTGGAGAAGAGTAACACGATCCAGCTGAAGCAACAGAAAATGATTAGAATCTGTATTACAGAATAATTTCTTTTCACTCAAAGAGCTCTAACCACACACCTCAATCAGTGTCTTCTCATAGAAGCGTGCCTGGATTTTAATCACAGCACCCTCGCCCATCCGCAGGTTGTCAGTCACACAGAAAATGGTGGCACACTGCGCCGTCTGACAATTGACAATCCACTGTCGGAAAACCAAAAATGTCATTTCAAAAAAAATTTAATGTGAAACAGACCACAACAAGAAATTTCAGCTGATCCAAGCAAAAGTTGTAACCCCGCCATATTGAACAAGATGGCTTGTCCACTTTTTTTTTTAATCCGGGAATTAATCCTTCTAAGCCTAGTTCTGAAACCAGAAAGAAGTCTGAACTTGAAATTTGACCAGAAAAAACAAACTGGAAACCTAACCAACCTCTCCAGAGCTAAAAAATGACAGGGGGCTCCCCTTGGAGGTGACCTCACTGGATCGGTACGTCTCCAGCTGCTGATGCTGCTGTTGTAATATGTGCTGGTATTCACATCTTCCTGTGCCTTCTAACTGCAAATACAAAAATAAAAGTCAATGAAGTTATCGACCATCACCCTGAGATGTATCATTGCTATGACAACCTGATTCATTACTTGTTCATTTCTGAAAGTTTGTCCAATCACACTTGAACCTTGTAGTGACCGGTTCTAGAGCAAAGCTAAACGTGGCAGGAAAAACGTCATTTCGAGCAATTGTAAGAGAGGTTCTAACATAGAGTGGTGTCCTAAGTCAACCCAAGTCTTCTCCCTCACCTCAATGTGAGTGAAGTACAGCAACCAGTCGCCCTCTTTCGTCTTCCAAGGAAGGGTGATGTTGACTGTTGTCAGGTAAGGGATTGTGCTGGGGCCCAAGTTCCGTGCCTGCAGGAAATCAAGTCATTGGTCTCTTTCAAACAGCAGAAATTTCATATATACATGTTGTCAAATTCAAGAGGCATTCAAACAGAAATGTAATCCATACGTCCTTCAGCAAAACATCGACAGAGATCATGTAGCACATGTAGACACCTGTACCAAAGGGGTAATCATAATTGAGTGTGAAGCATGGCAGTCACAAAAAGAGGGCGCTATTTAAAGTGGGTTATTAAATTTGGAGTGAACACAAAAGATTTTACCCAAACTGAATAGCCCCCTCTTTTGTGTCTGCCATACCTCAAATAGACTACTGCATTTACACTAGTTCTTGGCACCAAGTTAGGCCATGCATGGGAACTGTTTTATTGGCATCATGATCAGGGATAGCAATGAAGCTTGACTGCAATGCACAGAAAGGAATACAATAACATCTTTAATCTCACTCTCTTGGATTTCCAAAAGGTACTAAAGCCAACTACCACTCACATCATAAATGTGTTTGAACTTGGGGCCAATGCTGGCTTCGTCGGTTCCGTTTTGAATCAACCCTGTTGAGTTTGCCACTAGGTTGACAGCGATCCCATCCACTGCTCCAGTCCTCTCAGCACTGATTGGATTTTTCCTCTTTTTCTCACCAAATATGACTTCAGCCGGATGGGTCACCCTGATGGCCAAAAACATAAGGACACTACTGATACAGGATTTTCAGTCACATGACTTTTGACGGTCTAGCATTCAATTTACGCAGATGTGCGCAGAAACACGCGCGCCTTTGAAGTCTTTCAATATTCTGGAGTACATGAAATTGCCAACATTGGCACATGCCTCCACAAACATGGTACACTTCCTGAAATGCCCCTTCCCACTGTGTTACATAATGTGGAAAACCTCTATCCAATGAAATGCTAGGAACGAGGACTTGGGACCAACCAATTCCAGGAAAACAAAATGTTTGGAAGATATTTTGGTTTACCAATATTTAGTGAGTGAACTTTTCAAGAACGAGCTGCTACATTTAAAAAATTATTTCTCATACTTGAAAAATTTCAACTTGAACACAAAATGCATTTCCATCATCCAATTTTCCAAATTCCTTTAACATCAGCCCAAAGATTTCACGTGTAGTGCCACATGATTGCAAAGTTATGTCGATGAAGGTTCACTGGGTTTCGTTAAAAGGTCAGCCAAGGTCAGCCAAGGTCAACCAAGGTCAACCAAGGTCAACCAAGGTCAGCCAAGGTCAGCCAAGGTCAACCAAGGTCAGCCAAGGTCAACCAAGGTCGATGACTGATATCTTCCTCCTCCAGCCCTATTGTTTCTAATCCCGCAAAAACCTCAAGGATGTGAAGGCTGGACCAAACTAGAAATCCTTGTTATTTCTAACATTTGGCATATCCAGCGAATTACACGAACAAAAGACAGAACAATGCCTTAAAGAGGCACTCTTATTGCACCGTAATGCACATGTCACCCCTGACCTCATGTCAGGTCATTGCAACGGACCCCTACCACCGTTAATCAATCATGGACAAGACAGCACAATTACCACCTTCTGGGACTTCCTTGGTGTTGCTGGATGGCACTATTTGAAAAATGTCAAAAGGCACCTCGACTGAATCCACGATATAGCGTCTTTAAGATAGACCAATTCTTTATCATCAAACTGGTTTCCACCCATTGTAATGTGTCTGACTTTCATTTGTTATTTCAGACAAATACAAAACAATCTGACAATGTCCATGATATCAATCCAACCACTGCACTTCCTTTGTTCTGACTCATAGCCTGACACAAGTTGAAGTGCCCTCCATTCCTAATTGCAACCTTCGGGCTCATTTTATCTTCCCCTTTAATCCTCTCAGATCTATGATCCAATAAATGTTGCTCGACTGTGATGGACCTGGGACTGTCCAGCCAGCCTGTTACTTCACATGTTCCTTGATGTTCTTTGAAAGTTTTAGAGAAGTTCCAAGCAAAACACCTGAGGCAGTGCTAAGGGTAATTTCCAAGCAGGAATTTCTGACGCAAGACAAATTTCATTCAGAAAAACTAAAATTGTGACTAAACCAGTCTTTCAAATTTCCCTTTTTACAAATGTCTTTATCGTACCATCTTGCAATATTGCAAAGAAAATGTTAAAAAACAGACAACTCTTTCAATGAAAACAACGGGTTCAGGCTTTAATCTTCAACCCCAGCCAAGACAGCAACGGAAGTAGATGACAAAGGAAGACGTGAAGGATGTCAATCACTTCCTGTGTTACGCTGGAGGCCACATGGGTCATCTCACACTCCAGTGTAGTCTGGCTTTTTTTTTTCAGGAGTGACGAAACCTCCATAATTAGCCCTGGAACCTTGTTCTCTACAGACTGCTACATGTAATTTGGCACCCACCAAAATTTGCCCAAGTCAGGAATACTGTACATTGGGGGTTAGCATTACAGCCCTGAATTAATTTTGATTTTTATGTCCCACGAATACCAAGAGCACTACACTTGTCGGGTAACAGCAAATGTTACCGTGAACTTGGCAGCTTTCCAAAGTTTGCCCTGATCACTTTCTCCCTTGCTTTTTGTTTTGGCCTACATATGAACTAACCCTCACACTCTAATCAAGTACACTCTAATCAAGTACACTCTAATCAAGTACACTCTAATAAAAGTGAGTACAAAGGGAAATAAACTGAAACAGAGCCTTTGTGCACATTCTGTTGTAAACTGGCAGCCAACACTGTATAATGCTTCAGTACAACACTTCACTACGAAGAAATGCTATCATAATGTCAAAAAAATCCAGAACTCGGTGCCTGGGACTTTGAACAGCACCTCCAACCATCCAGTCAATTAAGAACAAAAAACACCACCTACCCAGATATGGTGACGTCTCCCTCGACTTTGACAGGCAGGCTCATCTCCTTCTTGTTATCATGCAGTGTGCTGTTGGCCTCCGTACTTGTCGTTCGGGCCTCTACCGTGATCTGGACATTGGTGGTCTCGTACGTCAAAGACGGAATAAAGAGCTTCACTCTGAATGAACTCTGTGAAAAACGAACATCAGAGATTGTTCTCCAATTTGAACCGGGAGCTACTTCAGTACTGCACACCATAAACATCCCTCCACTTACAACATACTTCATTAGTTTTTAGAGACAGCTTTAGAGTGATGATTTAAAAACCAAACTTCATCTTTCACCTTGGAAAAAGCTTTCATAGGGTTGTCCACATCACACACCACCATGGCTGTCATGTTTTCTCCTTTTTCTGGCCCGCAGAGCACTATCGTTTCCTTCCTCTAAAATTGGAGGGAAAAAAAGTTCAGTAAGGTAACTCAAAAGGACAACTTTAACTTGATCTCACAAAACAATTAAAATACAGACACTGAATGAAGGTGCAAGTAGTCTAATGTTTAGTAACGTAGTCTAGCGGACTTTGTTTCTGGAAAGCTTTGTTCATGGAGGAGAAATACGTGTACTGACTCACCCTGTTACTTTCCACACGGACGAAAGTGATGTCTTCGGGATGTGTGATGATGACCTGCGCCAAATGGGCTTCTTCACCGTGATTGGTCAGCGTAATATCAACAAACAGGTTCTCCTCATTGCCGTAGGATATGTAAGACGTACCCCTACAAAACAGTCAACAAATAGTTCACAAATTTATTGACAAAAATTAAAGAGTCTTTTTACTGTACAGGAATTCATTCATTAGTGGTATGTGTTTCTAGGGGAATCCATCTGTGCTTGGCTGGTCTTAAACGTGCGCTTAAGACTGGCTCCGGAGAATGGATGCGAATGCCTGAGCCAAAGCCAAGGGCATTATCAGCATTCAGTCTCCTGAGCTGCTCTGATAAATACCTTTTTTAGTCAGAGTCAAAAGATGTCAATATATGATGGATTTTCAGCAATTTTGTTCAAGAATTTTACGTTCAGTTTCCAGCTATTTTATGGTTTATTCTTTGTGCAAATTGTCCAATCGGTGCGCGTGTGGCGAGCCGTGTGCTTACAGACTCTTGACCAATCAGATCCCATTTTTTTGAATTGTCTTGTATTCAGGTGCCACCTCGTGATTTATGCAGCAGGCATTATCGCTTCTCAGCGGGCATCATCAAATGTTATTACACGGTCAAGCTGCACGTTGCTGAACAGGGAGACTGTCTTCCGAATTTATGAATAAAGGTTGCAGGTACGTCATACCTTGCGGGATGTAACGCTGCTTGCAAGCGAAGGTCCGTCTCACAGATAGAGTCCTCACCACAGTTGAAAATGAAACCAACCTGAAAGCGAACAAAAATAAAATGGTAATACGAACAAGGGCTTTGAAATCCCAACAGGAGGAGCATCTCCAATAACATTCTGGTTTCTGTATCCTGGTGAAGAGACCGGGTATTCTGAGTCTTAATGGCTTTCAGCAGAAAGCAGATGACTTGTTGAGTTTTGGAAAGTAACAAATATTCTTGGGAAAACTCTAGAATCAGGTAGGAACTGAAAACATTACACACCAGGCAGGATTCAAACTTTGATCATCACGGCAGGAAACAAATTTCCAAAACTAGCAGAGAATAACTGTACTCTGTACTCTGACTTGATATCTGCCAGCGATACAGGGATAACGTGTGGATTTAGATCTTCACGTATCTCACCTGTTCTACAATCTTACTGGGCGAATACATATCAAGAATGGGGCATAATCCACTACACTGAGTTATCGGCGGACCATCTGAGTTTTCTGCTGTCCTGATGTCAAAGGTCAAACGGAAAGGCAGAGAGCTGAGGTAGTCTTTCATGTTGACCTAGAAAACAGGGGAGAAAATGTTGAAAATGATTTTATGTTTTAATATAAAAACACGAGCAGCTAAGTTTGGCTTAGCAAGAAAATGTTGCGGACAAGTGAGCGAAGCTGTTTGTTTGGTTGCTGACTGGTCCTCCGACGACTTTTGTTGCTAAGTGGAATTTGTTGCTTGCCTCAGCACTCTCCAATTATCTCTGGCTACAGCCAAAATTCACAGGCAAAAGCATCCGCGCATCGGGACACCAGCTACGGGTCAGTATGATACAAATGGCAGCTTGGCTGGTTAACAAGTGCTTAATGCTTGGTGAGGTTTAGAGTTGACAGTAACAGTTTTGTGAGGAAACAACAAACGAAGTTGTTATTGTATCACTGTAGGCCCAGAATCTTGGCTTGAAGAAATTCGACCTTTATAAAGTCTGAAGCTTTGTACAGTGGAGAACAGTCTAAGGAGAGGGCATGTGGAGATACCATGTGGATAGCGGATGACCACAGCACACTGCTCGAAACATTGAGTACCCACTCACTGGTTCCTATCAGAACCATACCTCTTCTAAAAGAGATTCATCCACATGGTGTCAACGCAAGCCCTCTCCTTAAATGTGACCTTGTTTGATATCCACAGTACATGAGCAAACATGCCAACGTCATCTTCTTGATGTTAACAATGTCTGAGAACTCACATCAATATGAGCCTCCCTGGGCAAACACGTGGGCAGATTCGGTCGCAGCTCTAAGTTGTGGGAGATGGTGCTCCCACGACGGATGCCGTTCTCAACAAAAGTGACCCGGCCCGGAAGACCAGTCTGTCTCTTGAGTCCATCAGCCTCCAGAGTGAAATTTATGGCTGAGGAGGTGGAAAACCAGACATGTAAACACGCACCAATTAAGTAATACACTGAAATCTGAAATCATGAATATTCTCTATTAAGGTGTGACTCCAATTGTTTGACTTACCGACATTTTTCGGTAAACCTACGCCACTATACATGAAGCAAGGTTGAACCCAAACACAGGGTACCGGTCGGCCCTGAAACAGACACGCAGTGCGGTTGAGATCAATGGGTGTGCCTTGCACGACAACGGACGCCTCCATCTTAATGACCGGTCTGCTTCTGTGCATTTTATCAAACGAAAATAAAATGAGAATTTCAAGAAAACCGGACTCAGCTAAGATGTCACTAGATAGCAAAAGTGCCAGGGTTTGACCCAACGTTTCGGAAGGGTACAAAAAGAGCCAAAATATTCGGCTCTTCTCCACCGCGTGATCCTGGTCCACATGAAGTGAAACAAGAAAAGTGGAGCGTCTTACAATTTCAATGAGGTACAAGGGTCCAAGCAGGTAGGTTGCTGATTGGATTTGTTGTTTGGATCAGCAGTTCCAGAAAAATATAGCTTGTCAATGTTCTTGCTTATCACAAATTTGCTGGAAACCAGTTAATGTCAACAATGCATCGCATCCGAACTTGACTGGCAACCAGATTGTGTGCTGAGCGTATACTTCTCTACTAAGCAACCTTCGCCGCTTACCACAAATCGGACTCGGTTGGAAGATCAAGCGTACATTGCTGGACTTGATACAATAGTCACGGACACACTTACAAGTACAGCACAGCCTTGTTGCTCAGATGGGCTCCAATTACCAGGTCCGGGTAGCTGTTGCCATCCATGTCTACCCCGCCCGATATCGCACTGCCAAACGATTTGAGGTGTGGGATGAAGGAATGCCCAGACAGCCTCTGTAAGGTCAGGTCAGGTGTCAAAAAGAAAAGTACTTAGATTAATGCTTCTGAAGGACACAGAGGAAACACGGAATTTTTTAAAGTGTAACCAAAATAATGCACAAAATTCTACTACATTGTAACTCTAACAATCTAATGGATTCTCTGTGCATTTACAATGTAAATCACACGCAAAACAACAACAATCTATGAAAGAATGTTGGCATTTCTGTCAAAGAAGCTGCACTATTTACATGTAGCTATTTCTGGAAAGGGGTCAGTTTATAAAACTAGGTCACATCTGCACACACCTGAGCATAGGTGGTCTTGAGCCCCATCTCCCCACCATGATAGATGTACACTGCACCGCTGGTGTCATCTTCAAAGGGTGCACCGACTACAACATCTGTAACACATAATGAGGATTCTGACTTAGGACACCAGATTTGAAGTCTATGGGCTACGGCAGGGAAATTGCCACCCTCAAGAAGGAAAATAAAAAAAAAAGAAACACAGAAATCTCAATATCATTTGTTTGGCAGTACTCTACATGATATCATTACGCCAAATCAATAGGCATATGCACCCTAACTCTAGGAGAACGAATACTATTTATATTGTATATCCAAGTGCCCTCTCCCAAACCCAAGGGCCAATGGCTGGAAACCCAATTTCTTAACCCCTCCACCACAACAACATGAAAAAAAAAATCAACCTGTGAAAACCTTCCACCCAACTTCAACTCATGACAAACTTTGTCTAGGTAGTCAGTGCAACAATCCAGACAACTGCCGAGCCAATTAAAACCTGACATGATCTCACCGTTGAAGCCATCTCTGTTTAGATCGCCGCAGTCAGCAATGGCAGACCCAAACCTGGCATTCGCAGCATTGGAGCCTGACAGTAGGTCAGGCAACTTTCGCATGATGGCCTGCAACGATTCAAAGATTTTTTTTATTTTTAGTTCTTCCATTGGTCCAACTCAATATTTCTTGTTCAATCCTTTTTTCACAGAAAAAAATCAAGAAAAATTTGGGGAAGACTGAATTTTTCAATCTAATCTTGCTGTGATTTTAAATAATTCAAAGAAAAGTTAAGTGATTTTTTGAGGAAAAACCCTGCCTGAATTTGTGGCTTTCACACTAGGAAATTATAATCTTTCATAACTTTTGGCTCATGGGCAATATTTGGATTTTCCAGGTATTTTCCCTGCTTTCCAAAATTTAAAATGCATTGAATTTCAATTTTCCTAAAAATATCACAGTTGAATGTATACACCATCACAGGAAATGTAACCACTGTTATTTTTTTTGTCGAAATTGGCAAGGCGTCAACAAAAAACTTTAGACAATGTAGAGCCCCATACTTACATTACCATCGTTAATGTATATGTACACTCTGCCTTCATCCTGCGTTACAGAGTAGAGCGGTGCTCCTACAAGAAGGTCAGTCAAACCATCATTGTTTAGATCCATCCCTCTCACAGCTGCACCAAAATAGGTACCCATCTGAAACGACAGACGGGATCGACTAATCAAAGCATGGTGGGGAATGGACATCGGAAAGAGAAATTGATTGAAGCAGGATTCGAACCTAGAACCTGTGTAATACCAGAGCGATGTTCAACCAAGGGAGATAACCAGCTCGTGGATAAAAACAGGGACAAATCAGGATGACAAGCAACATGGGGCTAGGAGGCTCCGTCGGTGGAGCACCGGTACAGGGTCCAAGAGATCACAGGTTCAGATCCCACTCCAGGCAAAATGATGGGATCCAATTCTCACAGAGTAATTTTCAAATTTACAAGGCAGTGACAACATATTGCTAGCAGGCCACATGATTCCTATCTCGGCATCTCAGTCGAGCATGTGCATAAATCACCAGCCTCTGATCGGTTAACGAAAAGTGCTTGAAAGTCTGGATACCGCCAAGGCTGGTGCTGGGAAATCAATGGCACATTGTGTGCCAACGGTAAAGTACATTAGAGGAACATAGACCTCAAAATTAGGAACCCAGATACACGAAAAGAGGCTTTCACTAAAGTGATTGAGTCAAGACTTATAAACTACTTCAGGAAAGGCCATTAATTTCAAGAGCTTATTCTTCATGTTATTTTGACAGAAACATGTCCATATTCTACGGAGACACGTGATGGAAGAAATGTTCTGCACCAGCTGCAATGCTAATCAGTAAAGATTCAAAGCTGTGATCCAGATGCAAACTGGCTCCAACTAGTGTGCTTAAAAACCGAGATCTGAGAACTCTATTAGGAAAAGAAATTTAATTTTAACAAAACCATTCATGAATGCATCAAAAAAATTGTGGAAGGTGCTTTACTGAATTGCAAACTGAGGTGGTTTGAAGGTGGGCAGCTGGACAATGACAGTGCATGTCAAATTGTTGAATTGTTGAAATATCCTATGCTCTGCCAATAACAGGATTCCTGCACCTAAAGGACAATTCCATGACTTTTAAATAACCAAATTAAGAAAATACTGGTACATGACCCAATAATGCAGTTTCTTGGACTATTCAGACTTTCAAATTAGAAAATAAAATCACACATTTTGTGCACTTTTTCTGATGATAGAAATCACACAGTGTTTGAGAAGTTCCATGACTTTAGTCTTTTTGACAAAGTTCAACGTCTTTTCCAGGCCTGGAAAACGAACACAATTTCCATAACTTTTTCATGATTTTTCCGGGCCGTGGGAACCCTTCAACAAGCAAATGTGGTGTCATCAGTAGTATTTATAAAAAAGTTCTTTATCTCAAAGCAGCCCATCAAAAATAACCCATGCATGATCTTGATTTACATAAGTTTTCCGTTACATCATTCATGAACTTTTCTTTCCGACAACATGATTCCAGGATGTCACCTCTCTCCATGACCACAAGAACCTTGACACTACATCTTGCAGGGCAGTTCTTTTGTTCCACAGGGAAAACTCCAAAAGCACTGGCCTGCAAGATGGCAGTAATGCAAACCCTCTATTGGGGCTTTGGAATGTGTATCCTTTTTGTTTCACACTGCTGACAGCCTGTCTGTGATTCATGCTACTTTACTTGGCAACTCTGGCCAGTATGACACTGAAGCTATCATGGGTAGGGCAGCTGACTGTGTGGTTCGTTTTAACTCAAAACCAGTTTCGGCCACTCCTAAGTGACTCTGCCAGATGAGACAGTAACTCAGGCAGGAAGATTGGTCACATGATACATTCTAGCAACAGCTATCACAGCTGCAGGTACATGCGATTTTGCATCAAAGCTCCAACTATGTGCATGTCTAATCAGAGATTTACCATTTCGCCGACCACCTGCGACAGAAGTGTAAAGTCCTGTAGATCATAGATATACACCTTGCCCTTCTGATAAGCTCTGGGAGCCCCCGCAGCACCTTGGGTTGTTGACCTCGACACAAAGTTACCCGAGGTTACAGCATAGCCTTGACCAAAGAAAAAGAATAATATCCAACAAATTTGTACAAAAGTTTTATTAAGGCCATCCCTTCTGGAAATTGACGGGCATCATTACTTTTGTGTGACTGTTGCTTACGAAAGAAAGAAAAGATCTATTTATACAAGAGTAAAACTTGATATTAACCAGGAGTGTCAACAATTGTGGGCAAATCAAGACAAAAATAGAGGTCCGTGCTCGAAGAACTGTAAGCCGAGATCGGATGGAATGTTGCATCCTTTTAAGTGAACAATAATCAGATTGCATTTTTTCTATCCTGAACACTGGTCTTCAGTTTGTTTCTTATCGCCAAGCACAGATTTCCAAGTACCTAAGAGGAGTTGACTATCTGGCTGCCTCCTGTATCCTGCCTGTGCTTATACAGTCACTCCCCCCCCCAACCAGGGCTGGGTGGAATCGTGAGAATGTTTCCTGTCTTTGCGATTAGCAACACGTCGCTTAAATGTACATGTAGAAGGTATTTGACCTTATCAGGATAAGCAGACAAAAACCGGGTTTACTGCACTTCTCTTGGGCTGAGCTGGTAAAAAATTTGGCAACAAAACAACTTCTGTGACTCTCTTCAGAAACTGTAAGGCACACATATACGCCAAAAAACAGCAGCAAATAGCACATGTACCCAGACCATCGCATTTAAAAGTCACCCGTGAGAAAGGTTCGAGTAAACATTCAAGTCTAAAGCTGCAATATGAATTTTCACCCAAAATATGAAATTTGGGGAAGTTTTTAAGAGAAAATGGAAACGAAAGCTCAATCAGACACATTTGGGGGAAAAGGTACTATTTGCAATTTTTAGAAAGCATAGATCCCTAACCCCCTACGGTGTATGTAAAATCATAGTGAAATTGGAGGATTCGAGACTGTTAGGGTTAACAAACGAGAGCTCGCATACACCATTGTACTCCTTAAGTCCACATGGCATACACGTACATATTCTTTCATCATACCCATCTACAACTCTCAACCTCTTTCCCTGTCTTACATCATACCTATGTAACTTTCATCCTCCTCCCCAGTCGGGTACCAAGTAGTCACATCAGACATCCTCATAGCGTTTGTGTTATCAATAGACACAACACTTCCTACAAAACAAAGATTTTAAGAGAAAATGAGATCCTACTCAAATGACAGGCAATGCAAGGGAGATTGTTGTGTCATTTATTGGTTTGTGGAAAATGCCAAGTTTGGTGTTACAGTCAGAAGTGCATGACAAATACTTGTAGATGAAAGAGGAGTCATTGTTTTATTTCAGCCAGCCACACAACCTCGAGGTTTTCTGGTGATCTTTTCCTTTTTCTCTTTCTTTGTTTTTTTGGCAAATCATGGCTGGTGTGTCACTCTCTGAAACTTCGCCAACAAAGGAAGCATGCCTTCTTCCGACCTCACCTTAAGCCAAATGCCAAACCCTCAAGGTGTGCCTAATATAAAAGGGAACTCCTGAATCACGTTGCACTCAATTTTAGCTCTGAGGTAATTGGTCCCCTCCCCCACACCCCCAAAACCAAAATTGGCTGTCAAGCTCCAAGCTCTTCAACAGCAATAACCAAACCCTACAAGCCTGAAGTTGGACCAAGAGATGGTGCAATTTCTTAGCCGGGTCATTCCAGAAATTATATCTGACCTTTATTATTTGATATGGAAATATCACCGGAATTGACTTCAAACTATTATTATTTGTCTGGCAGGTAATTTGCATTAATTGATCATCTTGGAAATTAGAAAATGTGTTCTGAACTCACAAAATCACATGTAAGATGTGACAGGGATATGGAAAAAAACGGACCCCTAATTTCTGGAATTACCCATCAACAGAGGCTCCTTTAGTCGGAACTCAATTGCGCTGGTTCGAGAACGACTATTAAATGCACGTCTTACGGTCACATCACTATCAACAAAGTGAACACTGCCAACAAGCATGCCTCTACTCAAACCCATGAGGGGGTGCTTATGCTCAAGGCAGATAAGGTGATGGATACATGCTTGAGGTCACTTTGCATATTTTGCAGTGCAGAATAACGTGGGTGCGCACTTTCAATGTAAGTGGGCCAAAATGTGCTGTTGGCGTGAATTCTTCCTCTGAGTCAAAACTCAAACCTACCCCGCCAAGCGAGGGATCCCACTGCTCCTACCATCAGGGTTTCTCCGTCTGCGGTGTACTCGGCGCTGAAACCAGCCTGGCACCATCCGTGCCAAGCGATGCCTCTGCCGTTGGCATCGGACTTAATTTGGATTTCTGCCAAAGACAAGAAAATGCACCACACAGGAAACATCAGTCAGAAACTGCATCGTGAAGGTGAGGGATGCAGTTTCCAGCAAAAAATGTTTAAGGAAACAAGAAAGAGGAAGCGGTATTAAACAAGGGAAAGGAGAGATGAAAGCGCGTTCTGAAAACAAACGATTGAAAAATGGAAGCAAGATCTTTAATCAAATGAAACTCGCTCAAAAAAAAGAATGGATGAGCACACAGCTGTTACATAATATGCACAAGGTCTTTCTACCACGCCAAGGTACGTAAGGATTTAGAATAAAAGTGAAAGAATATTTTAAAGTGAAATTGTAGAAATGATGACCACGAGGAGGGAGAAGGATCCCCTTCCAGAGTTACCAAAGACAACAGCTTCAAGCAGCACAGAACAATTTCAGCGGCACAGAGTACAAAATTTATCAAGGCCACCCTCAATGAAGCCACAGCCTGTAGCTCAGACCAACTGATCCGCCATTTTTCCCTATTAAGCCCATCTTTCCTTTTTAAACCCTGACGCCACTGAGGTTGGGGAATGAATCTCTATTTCCCCACAGGAGTAGCAAAACCTCAACCAAGGATGCTGTCCCATCCCTTCCATCCCCTGAATGCCACCAACATGAATCAGGAGTGAGAAATAAATGACATGTGACACACAGCGAGACAAGGAAAAGACCGTCCCCAGTTGAATGTGTTTCCGTAATTCAGAGTAAAACCAGGCAACATCACAATTACTCACCACTGAAATGACCAGCACTCCTAAATAGATTGTGAAAAGTTACTAAATGACAACATTGGGGATCAGTCCTGGATTCAAACACTCGCCACATTTGTAAAAGTCCAGTTGATCAAACAGTAAGTTTAGTTATCAAGAAAGGGTCCTATTATCTGATATCAAGTTCCAGACAATCCTACATGTATGTGGTTTTAAATAACAAAATTCTTTTGCCTTTATTCAAATTGCGTTATCTATTTGCCATTTCATTAATTACAGACGACAAGTCATGCATTTTTGATGCATCCATACACACACAAAAATTACTTGCTGTTTTTCTTTTGTGAATTGTTTGTTTGGAGCATAGTTTTGTTGCATAGTTTTTGTTTTACTTTTTAGCTTAGTTCTTGATAAATGTTATTACTTTCTTTCCCGGACCGAATGAAGTTGACTGACTTTTTAGCAGGCCCCCACGAGGCATTCAATACCCTCAGGGGTTGAAAATTATGCTGTAATTGTGTTGACATGCACATGAAGCATGTCAATTATTTCAACCCGATGTAAACATTACCTGACATATTTACTTGAAGCAAAATATGATTGCTGAAATCCCATATCAATACCAAAGTCACAATACTAGTGCACATGTGTTTGGCATTACTGAAGAAAGGAGGTGTTTTACAGACTGGTAGCAATGATGAAGGACAGGACAGGGTTCAAGTTTCGGGAATTGGACGGTCAGGTCGTAACAGCGCTATGCACAAGGCTTGTATGAAAACTTTTTTTCGATACCTGGAAAGTTTCAAACTTGGTTCATCGTTGGCAAGAAGTGTGCTAGTCAGGGCCTTATGATGCACTCCTCAAGCTTTTCATGTCATCAGTCTTCAAAACTTGTGAATTACAACCCATCTAGAAATGCTTCTTTTTCTTTCACAAAACCACGTTATTGATGGCAGCTTGACAAGTGTAGTACCACAGCTCAACCCATTAGGAGAAGATTTGAGAGATCACCGTGCCACTGTTGTCAGATGTGATGGAGCTCTTCTGGAGTTGTTCTTCAAAGTCTTACTAGGTCAAGCTGCACAGCAAGTTGACAGCAACTGGGCATTCACACCGGTTGCTATCACGATTTCTTTCTCCCAGTTCATGACCCCCAGCCCCCAAGTGCTCTAGTGCCAATTCACATGCAGAAGTATTTCATTTGAAGGCAGGTTCATCTGATGAAAATCTGTCCTTTTTCCCAAGTGGAGGAAAAATCATACAGTTTTGTAGCCACTTGTGTGTGGGGCAAGGACTTAACGGCATCGGATGGTTCATGTACAAAATATATGTAGAGTCTGCAAGTCTTGGAACGGAGCTCTGTTTGTCTAGGAAGTTTGGTTGGCACATTGGCGCCCAGGATTGGAACGACATTCGCAGCTTTTCTTTCGTTTCTAACTTGGGCAAAGCATGTTATCTCAACGTTCAATGATCTTCCAAGTTCACTGCAAAAAGACAAGGGGAACAGAAGCTGACTTCAGGATCAAGGAAGCAGAAATGCTGGACAAAAAACAAAGACTTTGTTGATAAAAGCAACAATACTAGTAATTAGCATACAATAAAATACATGTATGCAGTCTTACAAGCTTGTGTGCTGCCATCGAGGATTCTGAATTTCGATTGTCTGGTTTGGCTTTCCTAGGGTTTCCTTCTGTACACCATCCTTTACAAAATCCATTTCATAAAGAGTCAAGGAAAAATTCACTCGCTCATGTACCAACTAACTCCACACTTCTATAGCAACACACTTTATGACAGAAAGGGAAAATAAATAATAGATGCCAACAGACACAAAACTTTCCACTATAGAGCCCTCTATAGAAACCATCAAAACCTTTTTTGTGGCTAGGCACATATATCCTTCCTAAATCACAATGGATTTTTAAGGTCAATGGGCCACCAGTGTAACAAACTGGGTGCTGTGGGGGGAGGTTATTCAAAAGCCATGCCCTTGTCCAACTCACCCACAAAAGGCTTGTTTCCCTCTGGAAGGGGAAACTCAATAGAAAGAGTGCTGCTGAAAAAAAAAATATGGCCATACACATCAGCCCCTTGGCATGGCGACCTTGCATTTATTCATTTAGGCTGGACCAGTCATTTCCAGAGGTGATTGTGGCTTTACTGACAAGACTTGTTTCCAGTGTGACATAATTTGATTTTGTTTGCAATATACTTTAACAAGAATCAAGGACAACTCCGGGAAAAAGCAGTGACCCGTTTCGGATCTTTCAAGACAACCTTGCCTGTCTCTGCACAGGTACATGTACTTGGGAGTAACCCCGTGTATTCACCTTTTTCCAAGTTCCCACCCCCCAAAACAGCCCTATCACAAAAACATTTCACGCCTATGAAGTCTGTCCTTATCGCAGGAAAAGACCGCAGCTGATGGCATGGGGGACAGAGAGGCGAAGGTCAGAGGAACTGTTGGGGCAAGGGGGGGAGGCTGCGTTGAAGGGAAGCCAGAGAATCATCAAATCTCAAGAGAATGTGTTCACAAAGATCACAGACTAAAAATAAAGGCCAGCAGTGGCCATGAATAGGTTTGGTGACAGGGCAACGTGGATGACAACAAGCTGGAGGGTAGGATGTGAGATTTCCGTAGTTGTTTATTTCCATTTTCACTTCCTGGCCTTCTCGGCGAGTCCTGCAGGGTCAATTAGTACTGGCACAGACAGTCTGTTCGTTGTAAAAAAAAATCTCAATTTATCTGGATAATTTCTGTGCCCCTGACTGCTGAGCTGTTCATTTAACTTGCAACGGTGGAAATAGAACTTGGCCACAAATATCAAGACATCAATTCGGTATTTTTTACCACTCAACCATATCCATATTCAGTGTTCCTCAGTTGCTTCACTCACAAAGTGAATTAGCAACTGAACTACAACTGCAGGCGCCGATAATTGACAAGATCTCATGGAAGAAAGGGAAGGGAATCTGAAAAATCATTGAAGGAAACTGGCGAGGTTAGCTTTTAAAATGGACAGAAGTTCACTAGTTCAATCTTAAAGTCTGCAAATTATATTATTAGAACTCTACTTTTAATTTATCCTTTTACAGAGGAACTTTACTTTCCATCATTTTTTTAATACAAGCATAAATGCAAATCTATGGATAGGGAAATCTTTGGTAATACAAAGTTGCACAACTACAGTATCTAACTTAAAAACATTACCAAGAGTGGAATGATGGATAGTGGGTCAAAACAGTGAATTGGGATCGAGTACGAGTACAAAGATGAGCGCTGACCTACTGTACTTCATTGTGTGCCCAGCAAAAGGGCGGAACAACACTCACACCCTTTTGCTGGGCACACGATGAAATACATGATTACAACAGAAAAAAAAAGTTCCCGGCAAAAGGGCTTAAGAACACTCTCTATTTCGTAAAAACGGGTAAAATTTACTACAAAATCAACACAGGCTGTGCAAAAAGCAACCTTTGAACAACTTATCAAATGACTTGGGAAAATTTTTTGTAACTATTTGCAAAGAAATCTGTATATTTCATTGAAATAAAACAGTTGCATACATACGTCTTTTTGCCGGGAAAGTTGTTTTTGGAGTGATCGTGCTTCCCGGCAAAAGATCATAAGCGCCTAAGTCCTTCTTCCAGGTACAAAATGATTTCATGAAAAATATGGAAGGGCTGCGTAGCACTATGATCAGAATATTGACAAGAATATAATATAAAATCAATGCTTTGAAGCATGCAATTGCCGAGCTTTCGGTAACTGAGTACCTTCTTCAGAACCAGCAGATTCAGTTCATAATGAACGCGGAAAAATTCATGTTCATCCCACCTGGATGCAACATCCCAAGTTAAAAAATGACATGCTACTCCAGTTCCTTACGCTGTACATCAGATGACGCTTTCCGCAGGATGCAGACGCTTACGTCACAGAGGGTATGTGGCGGCACGCAAAAGTGCTGCGCAACAGTGACACCAGGTGTTTGTTGGCACACTGCGCAAGTGTTCCGCGAAGCGGTCACCAAGGTGCTGCCAGTGAGTCACACTGCAGTGTAACTGGTTTCAAACAGAGAGGAGGCTTCCTATAACAGGACACAAAACATAACCTGTGCCTGTACTCTAGCAAGATACCAACTAGCCTCTAAGATTCATCATTCCTCCATGTATTCGCCCCCCCTCCCTCCCTCCTTCCCTTATCTCAGCAGCAAAGCTGAAACCAAACCTTGACTGAGTCTGGTTTGCCCATTCTACTCCCTAGTGACACGGGGGGAAGGAAAGGTCCAGAATTGACCCCTCTGGTCATGGTGTACAGACAGTCAGGCTAGTCTGGAAACCTGGCAGGATGCTGGACTAGCTGTGAGGGCAGCCTCAGGTCACAAGCCCAGATCTGCTGCCAGACAACTCCGACAGGTGGATGGCAGTAGCACGCTGTGACAGCGTTCAGTCATGAGGGCTTTATGAACTCAATCAATGCACATTACCTTTAGAAGTTGGCGACTTTCCAAGACTAAAAAAATACCAGATGAGAATACACTGCTCCAAAATCTCTTCAATGAGTGCAAGACCAGGATGACAACTTGTAAGAACATAGTAGATGTTTCAATTACAAGTGTTTATGCAAATGAATAAACCCCATCACGTGACAGGTGAGTCACATGACAGGCTGTATCGTTTCAATGCAAGGATACATTCAGAATCTGCAGAAAACAAATAATGAATACTTCATATCCATACGAAGTCCAAAATCACGACTTCCATGCGATGGTATGTTCCATCCTCATGAAATTACTCTCACCACTACGGGTACATTCCTGATGCATGTGTAGGAACATGACAAATTTTGCACAAATTAGCACATTTTCCGAACTATCTTAATTTGAAGGACGTGAACTTTTTAAACTTCCAATGTTCATATCCTATAAGCAGTGGGGGAGCTAGGATTTTACTAGAGGGGGGCACAAGGGGACACCAGCATCTTATGCGGGGTACCAGTTTTCAGTGGAGTGGTTTTTGGGGGCAAGCTTTTTGTTAGCCTTGGTCAATATCCATTCATTTTGTTTTTTAGTGGGGGGTTACTTGCCCCCATCCCCCCCCCCGCCCTTAGCTACGCCCCTGCACACAGGACAGAATCAGTTGACATCACGTCATGTTAAGAACAACACATAAACATATATCATTTGGTTGGCATTGGGGAACATCTCCCCGTCTCAGAAATTTCTTCCTAGTTATGCCACAACAACTATGACATCATTTCCTCACGTCCAACGGCCCTACAGTCATGACAGTGCTCACTATGAAGAATACGATTTCATATATATACAGTACTTGTACAACACTCTCTACAGATCAATGTAATATTGTATTACAGTCTCTGGGGCCAATTTCATAGAGCTGCTTAAGCACAAAATTTGCTTAAGCGCGAAAAAAACTTACTTCATAAATCAGGTAACCAGCCAAAACTCCATGTGATGTAAATTGTTTTGGGATCGTATTTAGCTGTCTTTTGGTTAGCATGACAATTAGATAGAGTTTGAGCTGGTAACCTTTGTTTGTTAAGCAAAGTTTTTTCCTGCTTAAGCAAATTTTGTGCTTAAGCAGCTCTCTGAAATTGGCCCCAGCTGATGTCAGATTCTGTCCAAACAGAATGCAAAAAGAGGCCACTTTAAAATAAAATACCCCGCACAGCACGCAGACATTTGATTGGCATCTCTGAAACCGGCCCCCCCCCCACTTTGCATCCAAAATTTCCCCGGCACAATTTTTTTCCCTCACGGAGTAGTCACAGGCAGCCCATCCACAGTGACCTTCACCCAAACCATCTGCCTTGACACCAGAGCAGTTAATTCCAGTACAAATGCTCCATTTCCCCTTGACAAAGAAGAAGTCAGCATTGAGTGACAGGGAGAGCGTTTTTACAACCCTCGTACTTTGCCCCTCACCACTGAAAGGATGGGGGGCCACAACCCCAAAACCTGGGAGACTTCACACTCGAGTGTGGGTACACACCTGTCACTTCACCGTTGGCCCATGTCTCACAACCTTTCTGCCTTCAGGGGATTGCAGACGAATATTCCAGGGATTATTATTCAATAATTATATACACATGGATCAACAACATCCCACACCTTTTCTACGGTGATGGGTTGGTATGTTGGAAAAATGCTTCAGTATGTAAACACAGGTGAGTTGGTGTTTTTTTCCTGAGATTAGACAGGAAAGCTATAAAGTTTGTTTACTTGGCAAGCGGTTACAAGTCAGTGTCAGATGTGGGTTGGGTTCACGATATTCCTGTCGTACTTTTTTCAGGCAATAGCAACCTCTTAGAAACAAAAGGCATCTGAGATAACAGGGTTTTGAACCATGGCAGACCTCATCAGGATTATTTTTTGGAGGGGGAGGGGTAAACCATTTGAATCTTTTCTGGGGTGGGAGAATTTCCCTCGGTGGGCAAAGCACTCATCCCCTTACAAGATAAAATTAACAGTACAGTAGGCGAATATCAATTTTGAGGTTTTTTCACGCAAATTGGTAATTTCCATACACTTTCATCTCTCTTTTTTAATTCTTCCAATTATTTCCCCTTTCTCGTTTCTTACTTTTCAATTTTCTTTTTCCCAGTGACTGAAAGCAGCCTCTTTGCAAATCTGAATGAAGTCAACACTGACGGGCTGGCATGATTTAGTAATAAAAAATCTCCACAGGCATCCATCCGGGAAACACAGATGCAGGAGAAAACTTCCGGCACCTTTGCCCAGGACACAAAGCCCCTTCGTCCCCACCGCTCCCGGTACCCCTAGGATACACATTGGCACAGGTCCAATGCCGAGGTGCCAATGCTTCGATCAACAGAGGTAACAGTCACCTCCGCTGTGTACTCGTACCTTTGAAACTACAATCAATTCAATTCACTGACACACAAAAGGAACAGGCTCGCACATTTTAAACTGGCATACAGACTTAGCGGGCCACAGTTATGCATCAATTTATACATGTGCAGTGTAGGCTATCAGTTTTAAGAGATTTGCAAGTCTTGTCCTTTCCCACTGAATTACCAAGTCACTCAATGAACAATCAAGCAAGAAATCGGAAAGTCAGTCCATGAATCGCTCCAACCTAGATGAACTAATACACCACACACAAAAAATCCCTCCACAACTGAAGAATAAGGTTTGTTTCTTGAAAGCAACAAACCAACCTACGTGAACACACTAGATCTCAACAGCGGACTGAAATGCACATGTACCTGGTCAAACCTTTCAAAGATGACTCCTGTACAAAGTTTGTACTGCTAAAAGCCTTTTGAGCTGGACTTTAAATTACATGTAAAAGTAACAAATTCATCAAAAGGCAAAACGTGAGTAATAGTGTAAGGGCCTTGGTTACATCAGAAAAAACAAAGAGAGATCTGTTTATTCTCCATCTGCAGAAAGTGCTCTATTGAACATTTTCACAACACTGTTACATATGGAAAACAGCACTAAGTTGCACGCTAGCAGAAAACAAATTGCTGAACCATTCGTACCATGTTTAATGCACAAACCAAATGGAGCAATAAAAAACTTAAGCTTGGAACCATAAGTACAGGATGTGATGAACACGCACAAAATGACCTGAATCTGTCAAAATCAGGCGGAAAAAAATCTCAAAGCTTGGGAGCAGAAGCCAAAGCTGCCATGACGAGCTGAGCTACAAGTTTTCACTCACAAGTCTCCGTATGGATTGGAAAAAAAAATTGGAGGGTGTCAAAGAATGTAGACAAGTCCCCCCCCCAAAAAAAGAACAAATGGAGACAAACTCTTGTCTTTTTATGAAGAAGATACTAACTGGAGATGGAACATGTACGTCAGCCTACAGCATCCCAGGAGATGCACTGTGGCATCCCAGGAGATGCACTGTGGCATCCCAGGAGACCCACTGTGGCATTTCAGGAGATGCACTGTGGCATCCCAGGAGACCCACTGTGGCATCCCAGGAGACCCACTGCGGCATCCCAGGAGACCCACTGTGGCATCCCAGGAGATGCACTGTGGCCTCCCAGGAGACCCACTGTGGCCTCCCAGGAGACCCACTGTGGCCTCCCAGGAGACCCACTGTGGCCTCCCAGGAGACCCACTGTGGCCTCCCAGGAGACCCACTGTGGCCTCCCAGGAGACGCACTGTGGCATCCCAGGAGACCCACTGTCTCCTTAGGGGGTGCAGGGGTGACCTCTCCACTGGAATTTCACACCTGACCTTATTATATGAATACCAGTCAGAGAGCAGCACAAAGGGGCAAGTCTACCACATAAGAGTGTTGTTTAAACAAAATGTAGTGGTGGAGAGATCGAAACTGCGATAAAATATAATATGGCATACCCTGACGATAACTGGTATTGTCTAAAAAATTGGTCTTTTCTCTACAAGTTTACCTGAAGAGTTATAACTATTGCATGAGCTGGGTACCTGTGCACAGACATGCACAAAACAGTGCCATACAAGCAAATTATACTGACGCCATTTCAAAACTAAACAGAGAAGCAGATGAAACTCAACACAGAGCAGTGGCAAAAGCTGGCCTGCAGTGAGAGTTTGCAAAATGAAAACTGTAGTGCCTTGGGGGTTAAGGGTCAGGGGTCGGGGTCAGGGGCTGAGGGACCGAGGACAACTTACCATGGATACACGGAATGCTCTTGTTGAGAATTTGCAAGTCGCTGTCCATGGTGAAGCACACGCCATTGGGCATCACCACCTCGGCGATACTCTCAAAGTACGCATTGGCCCATCGATGAGCGCAGGTCTATCAAGTAGGAGCCCCCAATAATAACCAAGACAAAAGAAAAAGACAGCAGGGAAGGGAAGGGACCCGGCAGAGAGTAAACATAATGCAAATGAAAAATCAAGCAGAGCTCCTCATTACAGCACAAATTCAACTCGCAAGCTATTAAAATGAACTTCAACAAAGCCATTCCTTTGTCACTGTTTTCCCTGTTACTAGTGACTGGACTTGCGACTGGTCTTGAGACTGGTCTTGGGATTGGTCTTGTGACTAGTCTTGTGACTGGTCTTCTGACTGGTCTTGCGACTGGTCTTCTGACTAGACTTGTGACTGGTCTTCTGACTGGATTTGTGACTGGTCTTGTGACTGGTCTTGTGACTGGACTTGTGACTGGTCTTGTGACTGGTCTTGTGACTGGTCTTGTGACTGGTCTTGTGACTGGTCTTGTGATTGGTCTACTGACTGGTCTTGTGACTGGCCTAGTGACTGGTCTTGTTACTGTTCTTGTGACTGGTCTTGTGACTGGTCTTATGACTGGTCTTGTGACTGTTCTGGTAATTGTCTCCACTAAAACACTGGCTATGAATGCGATATCCATATCTGTTTCTAATACTGTCGTAAAATAACTTTCTGCGTTAACAATGTTCAGTGGTTCAACATACCGGTATGTAAATATCAGAAGGGACACATAGGAGGTTTTTCAAAAACATTAGCATAAACTGTTTAGGTAAGCCCACAAAAGATGTAGCAGGCTATCAGAGGGTACAGTGAATAGAACAGAAAATGGTCCAATGTAGAAATAATGGAGGGAAGCATGTGTGTAATGGGTTGAAGTTAGAGACAAAATGCAATGCTGATTAGTGAGGTAACAATTACAGTGGGGATAGTACATGTAGTTTGGTCAATCTGTTAGCAGGTGGGTGCAAGGAACCATTAGCAAGTTAAGAAAAAATTGCAATGACATTCTCAGCCAGCAGAAGTGTCAGCATTTCTAAATGCTGCAAAATTAACGTTGCTGACATGATTTTTCTTTTAGTGGGCACTCTGTCAACCCGTGCAGGCATCACTCTGTCCTGCCAGCCACTTACCGTTCAGACACGGCCGGGCCTTGACCACGCTGGTAAAGTCAAACATGGCGTTGATGGAGTAGCAGACACCGTTAGGCAAGATGGCGTCTGCATAATAGTCATTAGACCACCTGTGGCCACACACCTGGGAGGGGGTAAGGTGAGAACATGCAGGAGAGGACCCGAACAAGGAGAGGACCCGAACAAGGAGAGGACCCGAACAAGGAGAGGACCCGAACAAGGAGAGGACCCGAACAAGGAGAGGACCCGAACAAGGAGAGGACCCGAACAAGGAGAGGACCCGAACAAGGAGAGGACCCGAACAAGGAGAGGACCCGAACAAGGAGAGGGGTGGAAGGGAGGGGGAGCATGTGGATGTGAGTAACATGACTCATCTCAGGGTTAAAGGTCATGGGATCAGAAGTTAAAAGTAAGGTGTCAATGCAGGAGTGGGATAAGTATGGTTCAGTGCAGAGCGAATTCAGGTCTGAATCAGTCATATCACGACTCGGGCTTCAGTTTGTCATATTTGACAAAATACTCAGCTTATGAACAATCCGCATTTGAGGGTGAACAAAACTTGATTGACCCCTGACCTGAATTGTGTACCTGAGCAGGATTAGCACCATTGTCAAGGCCAATCCTGTCTAACAAGTTATCTGGCTGGAGTAGCACCAACTGCTGAATGGAATTTTACTACTGTAGCTAATGGGGGCTACACATGTTGCTCAAGCCTGAATTTGACTGATTTTTTTTTAATAAGGTGGCCATCTGGAAGAGGAAGCTTGTCAAGGCTGAGGCCCATTTTTATCAGTATGAACCCCACAACCAAGACAAAACTAATGCCCGGTACCGATAACCTTTGAGGTATTGCTTCCAGAATTCTCATCAGCACTTTGGCTGACTTATATCCCTCCCAATTACAGAACTTGAACAAGCATCGGCTTTCACCACTTCAAAGCCCTATGGCTTTCATATCCCAGATGGGCCCGACAGCATGTGCAAACGCAATCAGTAATCTTTCTCTGAGTTGCTTTCAGCTGGCTTTCGCATCATTTCTGACGGAGCCTGGTATTCCTCATAAGATGCTCCTATTTATATTACATGCAGGTAACACTGTATTTCAAATTTTCGACTTCGCATGGGCTTTGACTTTTGAAGAAATGGTCCTGAACATACAGCCTACAGGCAGCAGCATCATTTCTGCAGGATTAACATTCTATCAACTAAGGATTACAAGTTATAGCTGATGAGGGCTTATGAGGGACATTTAGGAAGGAAGAAATCTGGGAAACATAGCTGGGCCACTTCTCAAATGTTATTAAGGAAATTTATGTGATTATCAACAAGAGCTTGCATTGCCATCGTGTTATTCAATTCTATGTCCAAGCAATCTGGAGCAATATTGTACGATGCCTTTTCTCTGTCCAGTCTGACAATAGGGCCTAATTTCAGCATATACTCTGCAGCGGTTTTGCAGCTCAGGTAAGTCAGACATGATCTACTCACGGTGACTCTCCCCGTTGTTCCAATGTTTTGACGAGTTAGTGACACCCCTAACCACTGGTTGTCTTTGGCATCAAGGAAGCGCGGTCTAGAGCCGGGCACACTGCGTTCATTTCCTGAAGATGGAAAATCAATTGTCCAAAATAAGAAATGCATAAATTGATTACAGCCTAACATTTCATAACACACTGAATTGCACACATTTAGAAGTGGAAAATTCAGTTGTACAAATTATACAGTGCATAAGAACACTTAAATATAACCAAGCAAGTGAGTGACAAAGTACGTCGAGACTTTTAGGAATGGGGTTCACAACAATATTTGCACATTTGAAGTTTTGGAAGCAGAGAAAAACATAAGATATACTTTCAGTCAGTGCTTGCCTGGCCGAAGCCAGACGGTATGTACCTCTCGTTTATTTGTTCTTGTCAGGAATGCATTCAAGGTAAATTCAAAAACCTCAAACAAATGACACTGCAGGCCACATGGAAAAAATGCTTTGTTTCTAGCACAGTATCCTGTCTTACCTTTGTCATCTAATTTAACCTGCTGACATCGTATTCCAATACGTTGTGAGGAGAGTCCGCATTGATATAATGCTCCTGGCCTTCGCAACAATCGCTGGTATACTGAGTTTGCCGTGGGGGCCCCGGCTAACACCCTTAAAGAAAGGAGAGCGGGAAAGGAGATATCATTCATGAAATCTCTTGCAAATATTACATTCACAAGGTTGAGAAACCAAGCAAAACTCTTTTCTGCTTGTTTGCAATTCAGAACCCTGTTAAATTTGGCAACAGGAAGTCTCGCTTTCTATGTGAACGGTAACTGTAAGCATCAACTCGGGTTAAAGCAAGTTTACAAGAAAGCCCTGCTGAAATTATGCGATGCCAAGATGGATTAGGCAAATTTTCCAAAACAGCACAGGGATATTTCTCCCCAAACGGTAACTTTGTGTCCAGTTATACGCGCATGGATGCCTTAACAACCATTCAGATGTCCATGTAAACACCCTAGAGCTGAAATTAATCCATTAGGCACACTATAAGTGTTATCAGCAATTGATTGTTTACAAAATTGTTTCAAACAAACCTTCAGAGGAGTGAGGGTACATTAGAAGCATTTAAAATGACTAGACACAGAATTAGACACTTAAAACTAGCTGGATCAACTTCTCCTACACAAACGTTGGATAAGGAAACCAATCCTAACAGGAAGTAACTTTTTAAGTACTGACTATCTAAATTTAGCGCTCGGCTGTATACATGTACTGTGCTGTTGATATGGTGTATCAACTGATTGCTGTCGGACACCAAAGACAGTGTGCCCTTATGCATCACAAACACATATTTGGACAGTTTTCTGGCATTTGTAATTTCTACTTTCTTCCCTCAGCAAACATTTTCCATAGTTTGCACAAAACACAGTGAACTTTAGGACTCGTCCATAAATGCACGCATGCTACACTTGGGAGTAAAGTCATTAGGAAGTGACTCCGCGTGCCGATATTTATAGCCGACGACCTACAGTAGGCAAAGTCGGGTCTGAATCACTGAACTGAGTAATTCCTGTCAGAGGCACTCTTCCTCTTGACTGAGTGGACCAGGGCTCGTCAGACTGTCATGTGGGGTGGGGGGTGTTTGAGTAATGGATATGGAAGCACTGTAGACAGCCCAAAAGACACAAGTGAACAGTGTAGGTCATGTTTACAATGGACATTTCCATGATTTCTTCAAGAAAAGTATAGACAATACTGAGGATAATTATAAAGGGAAGGATAATGCTACAAATACACAATTTTAATAATTCTCTAATTGTTAATTCTACAAGAGTTACTGCGTTATACGATGCATTGAAAACATATACGTCGTGATTCTAGTGCACACTGTACATGCAAATTCTACAAGTGCACCAGATACCATACAGTGTATGTATTTGAAAAATTTGTACCTTTTTCAAAATCTGGTTTTTCAAAAGATATTTAACACAACCAGGAAATCATCATTATTGTTGTTTTTTAAGAAAACTTCAATCCTAATGTCTAAACAGAACTACATTCTTGTAAAGACCTGCAGTGGGCCTACATGTACGTGCATCATACTCAAAATTTTCCCAAGCACATCGGTAAGAGTTTCATGCACGGACATCACTGAGTTTCCCTTGCAATGATTTATAAGCCATCAGAAGGTGATAACCTGCCCTAAAAAGTCGAATTTTGCTGGGAAAATATCGAAGGATTCACTTAGAAATTTTCTGACCAATCTCACAGGGTTTGTGCACAGGGTATTATGTCACGTCCTATGTATGGAACTCTTTCCCAAACTTTGTTGTAATAAATCTACAAACTGACCTACCCCTGTTGACAACCATGAAATCTGACGCTGGAAATCTAGAACAGCCATTAGGCTAAGCATTACCAAGGAGGTATCACAAACACATTTATTTCCTCCCGTGGCAGAAATAATAATAAAAAAACAAGTCTAAAAGGCATATATATGCCAGAAGAGGTGGCAACACCTTAAAAGCAAACCCTGTGTTAGGCATGCCCTTACACAAAACATACATACATATTACTATAAGAAACAACAAATCATTGTAGCTCTAAACAATTATAGAGTGATTGTTGAAGATGGACTATGAAAAGAAAAGGTTAAGTTAATTTCATGGCTACGAATATGATCAGAAGTAGTCATTGTGACAGCAGCGACTGCAATGGTAGAAGAAATTGATCTAGGAGCTGTGCTCTATTCAAACCTACCAGCAACTCACACGTAGACGTACATGTAGAGCGGTAGTAATATTATATTGTAACTCCGATTGAGGTTGAGATATCATCTCAACCTCAATCAGGAATGAGTGGCCAAAGTACAGTAACAGTACGACAGTGTAGGTCAACAAATACAAGACAATGACTCCATCGAAGCACAAAACATGACAAAATACTCACGATTTCCCTGCCG
Organism: Acanthaster planci; assembly: GCF_054643075.1. Classification (NCBI taxonomy): domain Eukaryota; kingdom Metazoa; phylum Echinodermata; class Asteroidea; order Valvatida; family Acanthasteridae; genus Acanthaster; species Acanthaster planci. The sequence goes on from NC_141793.1 coordinate 1,251,040, forward strand.
AGTTCTCGTGCAAGAGAACAGAATATCCGAAGTAGCTGTCAGTGGGTCCTTCGTAGGACACAGGGGCACTTGTATCCAGATTAAAGGGCTGGACTACACCCAACAACAGGCAGTGCCATAATCCCAATGACACAGCCAGCCTCCAACATACACAGGCGTGCACCGTCCTCAAGAATGACGGGGCCACACGACCCTCTGCCCCCAGCGCACCCCCGTCCACGCACTGCTCCCTGCTATTCCTCACGGACTTTTCTCGTGTAAACATTGTTCCAACTTCCAAAAACTGGAGCACAAAACGTGACTTGACTCTACCAGAACAGCTCAACTAGTAGTCACACCAAGTTCTCTAATACACAGCTCAGTTTACCCGCGGCATTTTAAATAGAACTTCCGCGACTGTGCAGACCTAGCAGGGAATAAAAGGCGACTTTTTCCTATCACTCAGACCAGGCGATCCTTGTCAATGTCATCAGTCTAACCACGTCGTCAACCTAGCGGATTGGACCACCACGTCACGCGTCACGTCACGCAAGATTGACCTGGGGGACAACATGGGAACCACTCACGCCACGTGTTCGATACTTGACGCTGTACATATTATTATATTGTGATAACAAAGTTTCTGGCAAGTTTATTCGGTTATTTAAAATGCTACTTTTCATGTCAAGAGATCACTTTGCTTCAACTGCGTTTATGTAAGCTTCTGATCGCCTTCTGGCTGCACTGCACCAAATATGCGCCGCCCATGGAAAACAGTTCCAAAATCAGACCGAAACGGCGCCGCCTGGTGACTCTCGGGAAGAAGTCGGCCTCCGTTTTTTCACTGGAAATTCAACATTATGGCCAAAAGATCACTTTTCGTTTCAATTTTATGGGGGTTAGCCACGATTTTATTTTAATTCGCCTTCTCCCCGAAGACACCCCCAAAATAGTAGTAAAACTATGCGCTCAGTTCTGAATGTAGCCGCCCGCCTCCATCCAAAATAGGCCCGCAATTTGGGGCTTTAATTGTGAAAGAAATACGCCGAACTGGAAACTATCAGTCCTGAATTCGGGATTTATAGAAATATCTCTGTGGTCCCTCCTGGTTATGGCACGTCTTCTTTTCAAATCCCTGTGGGATCACAAAATATTAATGAGCTAATGCAACCATTAATTTGATGGAAGGCACCCTTTTCTAAGTTGTCAACAGCAGAACTACAGTAATTAAAAAGTTACTCTTGATGTCACTGATGTTATTTTTATGAGTCAACTTCGTTTTCAAGTCTTCTTGTCAAGTACGTTTCAAGTTCCCGACTGATGGAGGACGTGTCTGAGTGTACACAGTGAATGATTCATATTCGGCTAATGTACTTCTAAGTTGGGGTAATTTTATTGGATACCTCTTTATGAGAATTTCCTGCCTGGAATATTTATATCATAGCCGAGTCATAGGCAAACCAGGGAGCCCCATCCCCCTACCTCCTCCCAAAAGGGGTGGGGCTTAGCTAACAAAAAGCGAAATCACCGTATAACATCCTGATCTTTCATTGGGATGTTTTGAAATTCTCATATGACACTTGACCGAGCAAACACAAACACAGCATTCCTTACAGTCTGCGGCTTCACAAGACACAAAATATGATGTACGGGTCGAGTGCCATGCTCAAGACGATGCATGATGGTAGGGCGAAAAGTTGCGGCGCCCTCTATAGTCAACTTTAAGACAGTAATCCCTGTCAGCCTTTATATTAGTGCAGTGTTGAACGAAAAAGAACATTTAGGTTTTACAAGTTCTCCGTCCATCGATGACTGGCGACAACTTAGCAAATGAATAAACTAACAAACCCTCTGAAATTCTTAAAATTTATGAAAGAGCCTAACAAGGCATGACAGTGTACACAATTCATTTCAGCGTCCTCTGAGCATTTTTAACAAGGATCAACGCTGGCATGCTGGCACTGCGCCCTCTTGCAGCGTGCCCCGTGACCCAAATGCGACAGTTTTTGTAGGCATGATCAGGACAGATTATGCCCTCACCACCAGTCTCGAAATATATGCATAATGGGATAGGTTGCCACGGTGCCAGAGTTGTGTTTGCCCATATCACATATGGTCATGATCAGTCGACGATCATGAACATGCTACGTCATTGCCAAAATATGCATCCATCTCTTGATTTACGAGGGGATTTTTTTTGTTTCTCTACGATAAAGGGATTGGGTGGCCAGAAACATAAGCTGAAGGTGTTGACATCACAACAGAGTTTGAATTCTTGTCAAGCACGCCTTCGAGTTCGAACCCAGTGTTTTCAGCAATATCCACCACCAATAATCTGGAAGCGTCACCGTCAGTTTCTTTTGATTTTAAAGGCGGGAGAAGGAAACTCGGGCTGTGTACCAAACGGTCCGTACACTCTCGCATGCGATAAATACCCACTTTATGGCTCAGCTCGGGAGGCTTGTTCTCGTAGGTTCATGAACAGCTCAATATGTTGTTCGTGGGTCGGTCACTCGAACACCGGGAACATAAAACTGGTTATTGCTGGAAGTAGCACTACAAGAAAAATGGCGACGTCTGTCACTTCTTCGAGGAGTTAATGCTTGGATAACTGGGCTGAATTCTTTCATTCATTCCTGTGTTAAGGAAAATTAAAAGTGTTCATTTTGCAAAATTTCTTATTGTCTCCGGCTTTGTAAGCCATCTCGCTATTTCTTACGGTAGTCAAAAATTTGTTTGAAATTTCAGGAGTTTTTTCGTGTGTTCCCGTAAAACCCTGACGAGGAGGTGTTGTGTGATCCTGTTCCGAGAACAGTGTTCCTGGGTCGTCACAAGTTCCCGCCGTTCGAGTTCGAGTTCGGGAACCGAAGAAATCTGTGTCAAGAACATTAACAGGCCACCCGAACTCAACCATCGTGCATACTCAGTCCAAGTCCCGAGATCAATCTTCAGACTTTGATGCGGTTGGCTCTCCCACGCCACTTTTTGAACTGTTTCTTTTATGTGCACGCCCACCCCTAGTAAATTCCAATCCAGGGCAGTGTCTAGACAGAATGGATCTATCTCATGAAGGAACCGCCTTTCTCTTTAAAGAGTATCTCTAAGGAAAACACGGATTTTATCTGTTCAGATAAATATGGAAGCATCCAAATCGAACGCAGTATCAGAAAAAACCCTTTTTAACTTGATATAGTTGAGCTCTGAAGACAAAATACACTGGGTTCAATTTGGATGCTTCCGTGTTTATTTGAACAGATGAAATCAGAGAAAACATGTTTTCCTTAGAGATGCTCTTTAAAGGCGTTGTCCCACAAAGGATTGTCAGTCATTCAAATTGCCAACGTATATGCGCCCTCCATGACAATCTGAGGGCCAAGTTGAGTGTCTATTCAGATCAAATGTTGTCAGATTAATTAGCACACACAAGGTTACTAAACGCTTAAGAAACAAGACAGAAGTCCATGGGAGGCGCAAATTAAAGAACTTTACCATTTTATTCAAAGACGCCGTCTTTAACGCATGCAATTTAGAACTGCGCTTGTCTGTGGTTCATCCTTCGGAAACCATCCATGTCCCTCGCTAATAATCAAGGTTCTCATCTCGCCTGATCGTGTTCTGTTTACACGAGAGCGTTCGAAACACGAGATGTCCACAGCGAGACATTCATCAGCGAAGTGTCGTTCTAAGTCCGACGGGCTATGCGTCACCAATGATCACCCCGTGTGGACCGTTGACGACGCGGCTGGTGCTCCCAACATGACCTGCACGTCTCAGTAAATATCAATAAATTATCCATCCAGCTAAATTAAAAAAAAAAGAGAAAGAAAAAGAAACGAATAAGAGTAGGAAATGTAGATCAAACATGTTTCCGCTACGAGTGCCTTCCCATAGCATGTGATAATTAGAAGAAAATCTTGGTCTACTATAATTGTGCCAATTTATCTTGTTTTGTGTTTTATTTCAAGATCATCATAGATTGCTTCCCGTATATGCTGAATATTCTTAAGATCAAGCTAGCTGCTCAACCTACAACGCGGACTTACTCCGTCAGACGCCCGTACATTCGAACTTGATCACAAAAAAACTAATAATTAAAGAAGTTTGTGATTGGTGTGCCTCGGTTGAGTAAATTGGATATTGGTTTCGTGCTATGGTGCACTCTGGCCGTGTCTTGCTTCTATGCATCATGACGCACGTCTTCGTTGTAGGGACACGAGATGACATAAAGGATCAGGAATCAAATCATTTAGAGACTACAGTCAAGAGCGGATATTATTATGGGCCATCCATGATGCAGAGGAATCTCCGATGACGTGAACACGGTACTCTGTAGGAGAAGACCCGAACTGTCTAAACCAACCATCCCCAGTAATGGCGGAAAAGCGTGGTGCCCAACTATGTTTGACCAGCGACCATAACATCAACCCATTCGTCGATTTTGCCGCTATCCACATCAAAATTACCAGGTAAAATCGACCAATGCACGGTTGACTAATAATAGTCGCTGCTTTAACTTGGACTTTTCAGAATAGTCCTCGTTGCTGGTGGTTACGTTGTCAAATAGCCGGTACAATGCATTTGCCATTATTTTAGTTGGACTTTAGTTACCGCGGGTCCGGATTCGTCTATAATAATGATGATTTTGTCGTGGGTGGTGTGAATCTGTAGCGCCCTCTACCATTAATAGGCAGATTTCAAAACTTTCGGTCAACATGTCTGCTGCATCAGATGACATTAAAGGGTGCAGTCCATTTACTCAAGTGAGAATTTCTGGCCAGCTCATTAGCATTAAAAGTGCCCCCACAGTATCTTTTGAAAGAAGAGATTGTTTGGCCCCAAAATGATGGGATTGTGTAAATGGTTGCCAGGATAAACTCCCTGGGTCTTTGAGCTTTCATATGAGAGCAGATTGGCTCAAAAGTACGGTTGAAAAATTGAAAAATTGGTCCTAAAATACCAGAGAAAGTTGAGGGTTGCCACTTGAAAAATGGCTGCAATCAGACCTCAGAAACAAATCACTTTTCGGGGGGATTTCATTTTGTGAGAATATTTAAAAATGTAATTGGTTAAACAAATAATCTGAAAAGAAACTGAAAGACGAGGGACCAGACAATCATTTCATTTGTGTTTCAGAAATCTCAGGGATGTTGGCGTGCATGCTATTGGGCCCTGAACGGTCCTGATTTTACACTGTTTTCAATGGGGCTTGAATTAGTGGACTGTGCCCTATAGTGTACCTGCATCATCTCATATCAGCCAATTCTTGCAGTTCTCATTGCCGTCAACAATCTAAACTAGCAGCCTCTGAGGAAAATTAACTTAAGGATTTTTTTGTGCTGAAATGAATAGACTGCCGACAGAGGGCGCTGCAATACGAATATTAATTATCGGACATCGTTTGTTTCGCTTGACAGACAAAAAAAATCCCAAATCCCAAAAATCCCAAAAAAGTTGAATAAGCCTATTCCGAAAGTGGTGTTTTTATCCATATAATGATAATTTCTTATTCACGTTGTTTTTATTTTTTGTAAACGGTAAATTTATACTCCTTGGAGAGGCCAAGCGAAGGAACAAAGGGAATCCGGGGATGGATAGTGTTACACAATGGCGTGCATATATTAATAATCCCAACACAGGCACAGACGTCCTACGATCGTCTAACGCTGTGCATCTTTACTACCGCAGACGCCAATCCCACTTTGAAACAAAGGAAATGTTATTGTCTGGTGGCTGTCGCCTCTGCCTACTCACAGCACGACAGAGGAAATGGGTAATCCGACTACAAACGCACGGCTCCCATTCGACTCTATGGCAGTACATTACTGATAACAGAGGGTTCACGCAGTGCATATGCAAGCATGATAAGCTATCACAATCCCGCGGAGAGCAGTCGCTGCTGGTCAGATAACGTGCGGGGAAGCACAGGAAACGAACGGATGGAGGAAGTCGTTCCATCTTGTAATGGTCTTTCTTTGTAAATACACGTATATCAATACGGACGTGGCTGACATTGTAACCGAGAAAGAAAGCAAGTACGCTGATAAAGATAACCTACGCTTCCCTTAATTAATGGAACCACAATATTTGGATTCTGAGAGTGAGAGGACGTTCTGTGTTGAAGTGGATGTTGCCGTAAGCCACTTCTGCTGCTCAGGAGCTCTGCACGCTCGTGGAAAGGGGGTGTTATGAGGAACGGGTTATACAGCAACTGATGATAGACGCTCAATTAGCTTGCGTGTGAGAGGCAGCTGCGTTATACATGTGGGGCCAACTCGACACTAAAAATTCTCTTGGTGAACACACCGTTTATGAATTACATATTCAGAGGCCCGCTGTGTAACGGCTGGAAACGTTCGTCTCAGACAGCGCACGTTTCACCTGAATGGGATAAACGGCTGGGCACGCTGTAAAAATACTCCCTTGACGATACGACATTACCGACTTCCCAGCATCGGCGAAAGACAACCTCGCCAGCAACACGACAGTGCAGTCGACGGTGAGCGTTTTTCAAGTTGCCTTCATTAAATATTCAAAATAACTTGCACATGTATTATTGTTTGGTGTATGCACAATGAACCCTGTTTTAAAAACAGTACACTGTACTAACCCAGAATATTTTACTTTTAAACATTGTACATGTACAGTACAGGTACCCTGTGAATGTGTATACGAGATTAAGAACTGCGTAAATTTTAATTCATTATAATCACCCATTGTGGCAAGTGCCTAATTGAGCTTACAGATTGACTTAGGTCAGCTTAATAAGTTTCCTTTAGAACAAGACTAAGACTGTCTGTCATTCAGTAAGCAAACACCGGAAAAAATTTTCAAGGATACACCGATACGTCGATAGTTATAGCATGGTGATAACACTGGTTGGATCAGGTGTCTCTTACCAACCGAATCGTGGAAGTATAGTGAAATCCTGGTTTGCCCTTTGAAGGCCCCGACTTTAAATGCGTAATGCAGGTGTTCTTGTGACTGGGGTATTGTCCTGCGTACAGTGAATGCAGCGGCCCGAGGGTTCCTAAGGGGCCACCCAATTATCCGCAGATGAGAGATGCGCGCGGTTTACTACTGCAACAATGTCCACATTACTTTTTCTGTGCATGCACGTGTTTTTAGTATTCTCACACATTTTTATGGAGGTCCGAATGACTTGAGATGGCAGGATTGCCGGACCTACTTCCTGAAAACAAATTGTACACTGCAATAAAAATTGCTCGAATAAAATTTGCAAACTGCTAGATTTCCAACGCCTTAATTTTGAGCTACTTCGTCAATGTAAGAAATCTGGAAGTGTGGCACTGTGACATCATTCTTAAATGTAAAAACAAATTGAAAAATTATCATATAGGGTAATTCCAGAAATGAGGGGTCCAAATGTGTGACATTTTCTTGTCCCTGTTACATCTGACCTTTGATATTTGACGTGGAAATATCACTGGAATTGATTTCAGACTGTTGCTATTTGTTTGGCAGGTAATTTTCCATTAATTCATCACTCTTGAAAATTAGAAAATGTGTTTTGAACCTATAAAATCATAATCAAAATCATGTCAGATGTGACAGGGACACGAAATAAATGGACCCCTAATTTCTGGAATTACCCATAGAGCACCTATTACTAGGCCTATAATGTGGCGCGACAGATCATAATCCATGGGATAATCAGAAACCATAATCCATGGGATAATCAGAAACCATAATCCATGGGATAGCCCGTGTGCAAGCCATGAACCGTAGAAATGAATCAACTGCTATGTTGAATTGATACTCTGGGATCTGGTTCGGCAAGAGGCCATATCAACTGGCAGCGAATGGGATTTACACGCACGGCTACGGGAAGTGGCTATCCAGTGGCCCCTATTGACGCACGTGTTATATGCAGCCGCAGCCATGAGTTTTGGACACAGCCATGGTCATCATACACCATGAAATGCCATATGGTGGTAATTCAGCGCTGATGTTTTCTTACAATGCGTCGGTGGTGGTGCCCCTTAGGAAATTCTTGCATGGTTCACGCCAAACCTTATTTATAAAAGGTGCCCTTGAATGCCCCGAAATGTCAGTTCCTTGAACTTAGAATGTAAGTTGGGCGTGGAGGTGCACAGTACATAAAGCTATACGCACGGGACGTGCGATTTCAAGGCAGGAGTTCCGTCAAGCTGGAACAGATCGCTCGTCAATGTCATGGTCGCTTCAGATGTCCATTTGAATTTCCGATTTCCTGTTGTTCCTCTTCAAGTTACGGATCAAGAAAGATTTTCTATAATCATTGTGATGTCGAAATGAGATTTCCATCACTGTTGTGTTTCAGCCTATAAAGTTCAGTCACAAACTTCGCTGGAAATATCCAAACTCTGACACAAGCCAAATGCCAGTGCTACAGTAAAATTCCGACATCCATCTGGAAAAAAGCTCTGTAAAGAAGCACATCTCTGCTTGGAATTCCCAGAAAGTTCTTTTCAACGGAAATAACATTTGATATTTCATCAACGTCCATGAACTCGGGTTTCGCACTCGCGTGTAACACATACCGGCAATCTGGTCTCGCAGAGAGCTCTCTTGACCGAGCACGCTACTAGCTTGTTCCGCTCTGGTCACTGAGAATGTGTGGATTAACAAGGAAGTTGGCCCGCTGAAACTTGTCTTGCACATCCCACAAGGTTTCGATCTTGATCGTGCATCATCCAAGCATCTACAGGTATGGAGCCCCTTTAACCCTTTCCAGAGAAAGTTGAGTGTAACTTCAAGATTTACACGGGTGAACCTGAGCACCGTATGGAAGGTTTGCGGTAGCACCGAGTTGTGGTAGTTGTGGAGTTGAGTTGTGGTATTGGTTCTTCTAAGAATCATACAGCTCAAAACAGAGATTAGTTCCCATGGTCTCCACAAACCCGCCTTCCATGTATTATAAATGATGTGTAGGCCTACAGTGTATTCTCATTCCATATGTACACAAAGTGTTGCTTGGGTGCTTACTTTTTTTGATATATCAAAAATTTTGAAGTAGGGAAGTTTTGTCGCCACGTTCAATGTCACTGACACCGAAATGAGCGCGCAATGTACATGGTTGGATGTGGATGACCAATTATGTCTAGAACATTCCAATGACACGTGTAAGGATTGTATTCATTCGTTCAAGCAGACATCGATTCAATGGATGACAATTTACGATTTTGCCTCCATATATGACCGTGGTCAAGTACAGAATTATTTCATTTTCCAAACTGGAGAGTTCCGTGTATCCCATTTTGAAAACATAGGCATGTACTAATAGGGGAATTTTCAGGGAAACCGAGCGTTTGAATTCATTTCTGTAAATTATCATTTTTATTTTAGGTCGGTTTCTTATGACTTTTGCAGCAATATCCCTTTCAAAGAGAAAGTGAAATGTAAATATACCGATTATAGTGGTTATGAAAGTTAATTCTGAACCATAACTAAAATGTTTCACCGGCTGTATGTGTTGCATATACGCTTGTAAAAATCCAATCGTCCAATACGCTTGATCTCAATCCATGCAATATTTCTTGCTGGGCATCTTGAATATCATGCAATGATCAGCGACCACTACCGTATCGGCTGTTTGCAGCTTGTTTGAATGGTACCATCTGTTCAAACAATGATTATTATACTTGGAATACTTTCAGGAAACCTGAAATGCCAACAAAATGTGGAATTGCGATCTGCTCGAGTGTTGACAACAAAGTAGAACCATAAAAAATGCTTCCACTTATGAACTTCATCACCATTCACTTTCATACAAAGAATCCTGTCACGCTACAGTGACTATGCATTGTCACCTCTAGAAAAAACCGAATGAATGTTTTTAGTTGGAGCTGTCATTTCCTTTCTCTACGGTTAGATGGGGAGGTTTACGTAGAAGGGATTATCGATTTTCAGTTTTCCGTTGCCAACGAAAGGTTTGAATTTAACTTGTGGTTTCCAAGAACACGCTGCTCAACTTTGGATGACCCTCCATTCCAAGCAGGCTGGAGAGCTGTTATCCGAAAAATGACACCAGTATTCACACATGAACAATGCACAGTCCATGACTTCACTGCCATATACCAAAGCTTTCTGCAGGCAACATTTGCACTATAGAGGCTTTGCGTGGTAGCCATTTTGCAGGGCAGTTCCTTTGTTCTACAGGGAAACCTCCTTTGTGCAGACCCTTAGGAACAAAGGCAGTGGCCTGCAAGATGGCAGGCATGCAAACCCCATATAGTTTATTTTGAAGAATATGAACTTTAACGGCAGGGGAGAGGAATAGGAAAACATTCTAATTACCGACTTCAGTCTGGTTTTGGAATTTAGTGGGTCACGTGATGTTGCCTCATAAAGAGCCACCCATTCACACTCGTCACATTTATTATGTCCGTTTCTGGGAAGGCCTCTTTAGGCCCATTGTGAATGTGGGATAAACAAACCTGAACTTAGTCCCAAACTACCCTGTTGATCATCTGCCTTTTCGAGAAATGATTCCTGTTTTTCCTACTGTTGATTTGTGTCCGGAACTGGTAGGCGCAGATACGGTGTTTGGTGACAAGGGTAACCACAGAGATACATGTAGCAGGTCACAAATTCCTCCTATGCTTTTACTCCAATATTGTGAGTCATGTTACACTGAATTTTATTCCCCTTTGGATCAGAGGCTAGGATCATATTTTACGGTGAACCTGATTTACTAGTGTTTTCAGTGAACCAGCAATCTATAGTGTGTTTGAAAACAGACTGAACTAGGTGCAGGTGGATACTTATCCTTGTAATTGGAAAACGTGAGAGCCAACAAGTCCACAGTGCACAAGTTGGCAGCAAGTTGTGTTTTCAAATTGTGTAAAATAGCTTTTTAAGATATTTTGTGCCTGCTACAATAGAATTGCGACACACGTAGCCGGTACTATTTAAAGGGACGTGGATAAAGAAGAAGGTTGCAAACACCATGGAAATTGACTTAGCATCGTTTAAACACTGGCTGTAATATCGATGACTTTGAAACGAGAAATGCATGACCATGTCTGTTGACGCCATTTCAAGATGGCGGAATGCCATTGACGGCACCTTTGTAAACACTGTGTTTCGTGCACGATGGGGAATGCATTAAGTGAAAACCGGCGGTAATCCATCACATGGCACCGCGCAGGATCTCTGGTGATCGTGTCTTGGGACGGGGTGAACCTTACCTTTGGAATATCCTTTGGAAAGCTGTCTAAGGGGTAAATATGTTTTTTCTTCTTCTTTTTCTTCTCAGTACTGCAAACATACTCCTCAAACGGGATATACTATTGCAAGTGTGCCGTTGCCAGTGTACACTAATAGTGCCCCCCCAACTAAAAGTAGTTAGATCCATGTTGATTATTTTTGTCTGCAGCCTGTCAGCCGTAGTTACTTGTCGTATGGCTATCGGCAGTAGGTTCCACTCAACTATGGTTCTTGGCAAAACCACAGTTGAGCGGAACCTATACTGCCAATAGACGGTTCAGCCGTCAAATACTAGAAGACGGTATCTAGAATGCATCAAGGCGTTTTATCATAAACGCGTTTAAGGAATGCTTCGTAAGGTATATGGAGAGCGTTCACTGAAGTGCAGTAGTGAAACGTTGTAAACAGATGCGAGCGGCGTTAATCTTCGTCAAGATTTTTTACTCATACTGCGTTCTGCACTTCATTTAGATCATAGGGGCCCTGGAGTGGATGAATGAGAAGGGGGCTTTTTGGAGACTTCACACTGAGCTCTTTGACCCGTGAAATAGGAACGCGAAAATGCAGCGATTAAAAGTACAGTCAAGCCGCTCTGGATTCTTATAACTTTGATATTTTTAAACAACGCGCAGAGAGAGCCCCTTTAACGCATAAATAATTTGACGAGTCTTGGACATTTTAACACTGACATGTTTGATAGTTTGTCTCGTCATCGGCCTTAGTAATACTGTATCGAGATGTTAACTTCTGAGTGAATGGTAACTAGAAATGTAAGGAAACAGACGACTCGCGATAAACAAGTACTCGATAACATGAATTGTGATCTACGCTTCGTGACTTCGTTATGTTTCAACTCACCGTGCTCTGTGAATAAAACGCATCGATGATTTTTTTTTTCTTGCGGAAGCAGGATAAACCGGCTTGTCGTTCGGTATATCCTGGATGGGTGGGCAGGCGGAATCGGTCGTTCAACCAACAAAGAGGTCAATGCTACACTTGTCTTGTTCTTCGAACCGTGCAATTTCTTCATCTTTTGCCTCAGCCTTTAAAAAGAAAAGACGACGAGGCTATCAATAAATTGATAATGGTTCGACGTGAAATGAAACTCCAAAGGCTAAGTTGTGACGAACTTGATTTGTGTAAGTTTTCACTGGATATTTTTACCAAGAACCCGGAGACTTGGAATAAGACTTGTAAGTTATAGACATGCAACTAGTTCGTCGAGAGTCTAAAAATAAAACAACTAGTTCGTCGAGAGTCTAAACATAAAACATACATATTATCGTCAAATTAGATTTAAAGTTCTACCAGGAAAACACGTGAACATAGATTTTTATTTTCCCGGCTTATCACGGAGTTAACAGAAACGTCCAAGGTTAGTCTCTTTGCAGAATCCGCAAAAGTGATTTTTAAACAATCCACTTGAAGGGACAATCGAACAAAAACGAGAAGAAATTTAATACAGTAGACACAAAATGGTGTATACCTGTTGCAAAGAAAAGGATTTTTAAAAATATCTCCATAGAGAATCCACACAATGCTATGTTTATTGTAGTTCTTATACTTTGATGCCTTATAGGCATCTGGAAGAAGAGTCGTCTCTAATTGAATAAACCCACGTTAATACAGAGATATTTCATTATAATCCTATCGCTAAGCCTTGCTGGACGTAACGTACTGTTGTTTGGATTCATCTGTCACAGAATGAAGGGTCAGAATGATCTCTAGCGGTGACAGAGAAGCCAATTCTGTCGCCATAGGAGCTCAAACGGGAAATACCTTCTTCCTACCCTTGATTACTAGGATGTCGTCTTATAAATGGATAGTTCCTTTCTCGTCGAGATCAACCAATAATTAGTCCTTTTTTTATTTCCTCACAAAGACTTAACCTCAGAAAATAAATGACCTTAGCTACGTTGAACCTTTCTTGCACAATAGCAGCAGCCGTAAAATTTGTGGCATTGTATCTCGTTTTACTAAATTCTAAATATTTAACCAGGCCCAAAAACATAAATACCTGATCATTACAATTAGACACATTTCGAGCTTTAGACAATCATAGTAAAATAGATTTTATTTACTTGAGAGGTTGAATACTTCATGATTGAAAGAGCTTCTATTTTCGCTGTAAGTCATATTTATTTTTGCCCATGTTTTGATCGGTATGAGCAAACTGACGTTACCAATATATCGCACTTCCTATTTTGTTTCGCTGACGCTATTTGGTTGAATAGGAGTTAGTTAGTTTTCATCACGTGGCACAGATGATGAAGTGGTTACATAAAATATATCCCTCCCAAACTAGAATGATTCTGTTTTCACAAAATAGAATCAAACCTATAAGGAAGGAGCACTGTAACGGAAAGAACGGTGTGGATTGCAAGCTGCATGGAACAGACATGACAGTCCGTCTCGCATTTCGGCAGGTGCACATTCATAACAACAGGTAGGCCTTAAAGAATACGAATGGAGACAGACGTTGGAAACCGCTAAGAGGAGTTATTTTTAGATTCGCTCGTTCGGGTATTCGACGGCGGTTGAATAACTGGGAGATTTGCTTACGGATGTGCCTCAACGAAAAGAAGAGACCGAGGTGTAACCGCGTCGGGAAACATCGTTCACCGCCCTTCTGCGCGGTCACTATTGCCTAAACAGGTTTTCCTATGGCTTCGTATATTTTTCAGCTGGCTGTGTTCAACGCCAACTTTACTTCAAACGTTTTTTATGTGAATGCAATGTGTATGTTTAGGAAATTGATGTAAGGAAGAAAAAAAGCTTCAAAATGTGTCTTTTTCATTCTCAGACCTGACGTTTGTTCACCGTAGAAAATGAGTACAAAAGTAAACAATATTTTTAAACTAAAGGATTTTAAAGATTTTTCATCTTACTTTATATTTTTTTCTGTTCACACACTGAGCGATAAAATACCTCATCAAGATTTTTAAAGATTAATGTCTAAAGTCGTTTTCCACAAAATGATCAGGGGGTACGCTTGTGTAAAAATCTCTTCATTCCTTCGAATACTTTGCCTTTTATAAATCTATAATTTTGTAACACGCTGCATGTACACTGTTATTTCGCCTGACACGGAACGTAACACCACTGATGCGCGTTTAATATTCACGTGGCATTTACTCTACACTTCTAAGATGAAGCATCGGCAGCCATGTGTGTAGTCTGTGACGTCAGTGGCGAAATGCTGTATGCCCATCAAATTCAAATTCGCAGAATTGGGGGAAATGTGACTGTAGATTAAAAAGTAATAATGCATGGGTGGGGTATACTGTCCGTGTATGTTTCAACCAACAGCGCTTTGTGATGCATGGACATTTCGAATCAACACGAGCAGAGTTCATCAGCCTGTTACAATGAGTGATTCGTCATGTACGTGTAGGTCACAGAAGTTTATTCTCGCGCGATCACGTCACTGTCTTGTGAAATCTCACGAGTGTCTGCTGACCACATTGGTGGATGCAAGTGCATTTCATCACTCCCAGGCAAACTTAAGGATCATTCTTACCAAAGTAATCAGCTAAACCTAAATTCTTACTGATTGTTTGTCACGACAACACAGCCCATGCAGCATTTTTATGTTTTTTTCAACCACTGCGGAAACGTCACCATGTTCCTTCTGTTTGCTCTTTGGTGCGCTGTATGGGGTCCTTGACATGGGACTGCAGCCTATTCACGACGTGGTTCACACCACCGGAATTTACAGGTTTCCTTCCGTGTTTTTGGTCACACAAAACCAAAGCTGAACGCGTGTCGAGTTCTATACTGCCTTGACTAACTCATTTTGCACTCAACGATTGAGGATCGGCGACTCGCGAAAGGTAAATGCCTCCTTTCTCGCATTGGATTTTTTTCTTTTTTTTCCATGGAAAAAGAATGATGAAAAAGGTTTTATCTACTGAAGTATTCAGACGAGACGTGCAGCACGCCGACATTTTAATCCAGTGCTCTAATATGTCTCGGTTTCTGTTTCGCACGTTTACAACAAAGAGAACGAGTCTTCATAAAAGATTGCGACCTCTGTCACATCCAAAACAATACTGCGTGTACCTGCACGTCTTTCGCATCATTACTAAAGAAGACATCGGCAGGTAGGTCAGTGTTCAAATCGACCTCGATGGTCGTGATTAAATCTTCAAGAAAAGCCGCTCTCTCGATGTTTGCTCTTGCGGCACATCTGGAAAATTGTAGATGCACATTTGCATAGTTTATTTGGAAGCGTAATCACGAGACTGTTTAAGATACGCCGACCTTATAGACAAATTTTAATTAATTTCACAGCTCTAATTTAGAGTGCTGCACTGGGGTGTTTCATACCATCATTCATTCAGTATGAATAACGTTCCCGTGTGTTCTCACAAACCCTGATAGCAGGCTGTGAATTACAAACACAAAATCAAACCTTTGCAGATGAATATGGCAGAATTGCTATAAGCACAGGCGAATTATTTTCTAAAAGAGAGAATACCATCTTTATATCATAACACGCATGTACTTTTATTTCATCGATGCATCGTAAGGTAAAAAGAGCTAGAAAGCATGACCTTAATAAGGAAGGGCCAACGGTAAAAAAAAAGGCTTCTTTGATTGGAGGATTTATTAGGGTGAATGATACAGCACACCGGTTGAAGCTGTTTATAATACAATATAATCAAGGTTTAACAAGGTAAGTAGTGGCTTCCTATTCCATGTCTGGCATTGATAATCCACGGAGCAGAATCCCTGCTTTCGCACTGGACTTAGAGAGACCACGCCCTTATAGTGACTTCTCTGCTCCACATCCTATGTTGCCTGCAACTGTCAAGCTAAATTGTTGGCCGTGTCCGAATTATTTGGCTGTGGATTGAAATACATACCACTAAATTACGAGAGGTGGCTGAAGTCACTCTGATAGATTGGTGTGTAATATCAAGCCGCAGCCAGGTAATTTGGACACGGCTTTTAAAAGCCTCGATCACTCTGTCCATTGTGATTGACGCAAGATGCTTCGACTTCAACTTGCTTCATTCAAAATACGTTACATCTGTATTTGTATCGTGATTTCAGAATTTACTAGTTTTACCATACAGAGCACGCCATTTATAGCTGCTGCAAAATTAAACACAAGGACAGCAAAAAACTGCATCACTGATTGACAGTGTTCAATATGTTTGAAATATATCTGAAGTTGGACAGAACTGTATAGCAAAACTTGAATATATTTTATTCCGAGTCTGCAGTGGCCTGTTTTACTACTACGAGTTTAGGAATCGTGTCCACGCACTCCAAATAAATTGATGTGCAATCGTCGGTTAAAAACAGGACCATTTATCAGTGATAAACGGCTTTTAAACGAGAACACAATGTGGAAAAACCATTATTGGCTGTCACATCTTCCTCCTTGAAATCGAGAAAGAAACGACCTAGTTCCCAATAGGATGACTGAACGGAAATCGCATTTCACTGCAATCAGACAAATCATGATTTACCGAGTGTTCCTAGGTTCTTCAAACTGCAAAGTGTAAGGGTCGGAATGGCGATAGAAGTGTCCGAATCCTTTCATCATTGTATGTGGATCTTTATTTAACTGAGCAGATGAAGTAAAGCTGGGCAGGCATTGGTGAACCTTTCCTGTGATTATTCGGCAGGCCAAAGGGAGAATATCGCCTGTACTGGCAGTAGACATGGACGAGATGACGAGATACAGACAATGGATGTGGGTAGGGATAACGCTAAGTTTACTATCAACGATGTGCACTATGCAAGGTGAGATCGCAGTATTTGGTTGCGTTTCTGTTTTCCACTCAGGTTAATAAAACCGGGTCGGTGTGTGTCAGAGTGTGGATTTGAAACAAAATGTTGTGCTGTGAAGAGTTTATCTGTAACTTGACTCCTTATTTCGAGGAGTATGACAGGACATGTGCGAGAGTATAATCTTACCGATTTTGCATTGCCACTGCAAAGGGCATGTCAAGGAATACGTAATGTTTGAATTTGAAGGGTATAGAATCTTGCATTCGTCCGATATATTTTTGAGTTCATTAAGGACTTACCCCGAAGATCAAATTACATTTTACATACACTTCATTTCCTGTTTTCCTCTCGAAAGCCATAAAATTGTTCCTTATTCTAGACAAGCTTAAAGCTTTCACTATGTGTCAACGTGCTTTAAAAACACGGAAAACCAATTTCAATTTATCCAGTGTAGTTCCTATTTGGTTTATGTCCAAAAATGTTTCGACTGTATTTCTGACTCATCTGTCGACCCGTGTCTTTTTACTTACAATTCCAGACAGCCTGTAATTATGGTGAACACGACTGGAAAACTTAGCATTTTTTATGCTTCCCCGGCAGTTTAATTTCGTCCTTTTTTGATTTAGTTTTGATTCTGTTTTGGTGTTTTTCTCGGCTGATACAGCCTCTGCCCAAGATGCCCAAAATTTAGATGACAATCCATGCGCGGAGGCAAGCAGTTGCGGCGACTGCATCTCATTGGATCCAAGGTGTGCCTGGTGTGAGGATCAGGTGTGTGACTGCCTATTTAGCGTGGTGTTAAGTTCATACCAAAATTGAACTTCATTTTGTGCACTCGGACGTTTATACAGCTGTACCACGTGGTGTTTATGCTGCCAGCTTTTGCAGCGTGGTTAGTCTTTTTTTTTCCTGGTTTCTATTCTTAGTTTCTGTCGCACTACTTAGTAGATTTTCATGAAGGTTAACTGAATCCAACTGTATGGTGACTTTTTGGTAGAGTGGTGATTTTGTACACGAACGGGTAGGTGGCGCAAGCGATACATCATGAAATTGCCGTATGCGCGCACTGGTTCACACGCGCGTGGCGCGAAGTGTGCAGGACTGTTTCGTATCTAAAAGTGGACGGGAAAGTCCCTACTCGTCATATAAATCAGCGACGACTGGGAATCTCTGTCTGAATTCATCGTGTGTAACTTGTTTTCTTTTTCAGGGCTATGCGGAGGAGACCAATTATCCGAGGTGCGATTTAATCACCAGCTTGACGAACAACAGTCTGTGCCAAGATATAGCATTCCCACAAACCGCTGTAGCGGTAGAACAGGTATATGTGTAACAGACTTTGGTCACACAACAAAAATCTATCCAGACATAAGACCATCGGGCAAGAATCTGTCTTTCTCCCGGTCAACCCTCTCTTCTACCGACACACAAACGGTGCAAAACCCTGGTTTTAAATAAACATCGTGTGATTAATATTGTACAATAAACATGCCAAATATGTTTCCATTTAGCACCACTTGTTTTGTTACTTAGTTTGCTTGTTTTATCGCCATTTTTTATTCAATCGCAGAGTTTAATTGCATGGCGACTTCGATTAAACTTTATCTTACGAAGCAATCATAGGTTTTCTTGTTCTACAATGTAGCCTTTATTTATCTCGTAGAACGATCCTTTGAGCGACGCTGGGGAAGGTCCGTCAACGGAGGCCGTGCAAGTAGCGCCCCAGAGGATAAAGTTGAAATTACGACCGAGTAAGTTGAGCCCTACCCCGACCGACAGACGCAAACTGACGCGACATAGACCTTCAGTCGGGGCCTAAATCTAATCCACCCAAGGAGGGAATACGAACCAATCAGAATCTTTATCGCAGTTCACGGGAGTAAAGGAGTACTAAAGCGAGGGAAAAAGGAGATGGCATACAACGCTGAGTTGTTTGTTTATCAGAGGGTATTTGAGAAATTCTCTACATGGTATGGCTTTGTGGTTCCCAGTTTAAATGTCCATAGTGTGCTTTTCGCATAGAACAAAATGCAAAAGAAGGAGAAGGGCATACAGAAATTTGGCCCATGATAAAAGACGGTTTCACCTGACGCGTTCCATCTGTACCTGATTCATGACGTGATATTTTCATTCGATGTTTTTCATTGGGTGGATCAGCTGTAAATCAATTAGTTGGTTTGAATTTTTTTCAAGTATCAGTGACGTTTATTTTGCGGTACTATTCCTGTGAGATCATGTCAGATTTACATTTATGTGAGGTCTGTATGGTTGAAATCTCAAGGTTGGAATGTTTAGTGTGAACTTTATTGAGTTACGTTGTGACACCGACACGCATGTTTCGACTGTTCGACTCCTCTATGATCGTTTCAGGCATTCGGTTCTGACTTTTCTTGCAGTGTTCGACTGCTCTACGATCGTTTCAGGTATTCGGTTTTGACTTTTCCTGCAGTGTTCGACTGCTCTACGATCGTTTCAGGTATTCGGTTCTGACTTTTCTTGCAGTGTTCGACTGCTCCACGATCGTTTCAGGTATTCGGTTCTGACTTTTCCTGCAGTGTTCGACTGCTCTACGATCGTTTCAGGTATTCGGTTCTGACTTTTCTTGCAGAGGAAACAGCCAATCTGAGAGTATCTGTTCGACAAGCACGAGACTATCCTGTGGATCTATACTACGTCATGGATCTGAGCCGGTCTATGCAAGATGACTTGGATAACCTGAAAGACCTGGCCAAAATTTTAGGTAGGTATTCGGTTCATAATTACTACGCCCTCGTTAAGATTGGGAAATCTTGTTGGGTTGTATCTGAATCAACCGGCTGCGGCTAGGAGTAACGCCAGCATCTAAGGGAACTAACTGCAGCCGCTAGCAGGGACTGTCATAGGCACCTGTGTCGTATTCGGCCATAACCATTATATCCGGTCACATCATTATTCACTGACACGTTCCTGCCGTTTTCATCATGAGCTCGCACTCATGTGAATTCCTACTACGCTAAAGAGTGCGGGTTTGTGCGCATTCAGTTGAACAATGTTCATACGCCCCACGCCATTTACACCGGCGAAACACTGCTAGCCTATGGCATGTACTTTGACTCTTGTGAACATGCAGCCGAGTGGGATGCATGCAGGAAACCCGTGCATGTCACAACGGAAACACAAATACCAAATGATAAAAACATTTGTCAACATGTTGATCAGCATTCAAGCTATTTAACAAAATATGGTGTGCTGCATATAGCACTTTGCTATGAAGTGTTGTGGTTAGGTTGTAACCTTTCAACATGTCAGTAATGAAATCACAGTTGAATGGTTATACCAGCCTGCCCTGATTATTTTCAACATTTGAAACATTCCAGCGCAAGAAATGGGGAACATTACGAGGAATTTTCGTCTGGGTTTCGGCTCCTTCGTCGAGAAAACGGTGGCGCCTTTCATCAACACAGCACCAGAAAGGTAAACACGAACACGTGATCCCGCAAAGTCAGTATATGGATGGGTCTGCCGGGTGTTTGATAAAAATTGTCGGATGCGATGAGAATCGAATCGAGAATCGTCGCAAAGAGTGGCGTACTGGTGAAGCTTTCTCAACAAACTAAACTCTCTTTCCTTAATACTTATATTTAAACAGTCTTCGGCAGCCATGTCCTGGATGTGAGGCTCCCTATAACTTCAGAAATCATCTTCCTTTGGACGTGAACACGGACTTATTCTCGGTAAGAAAACTGGCCATGGCAAACGAAAAGTATGGTCTTCACGGGCAAGTTGCTCGAGGAAAAGCTAAGATTTTCATATGCGGAAGGGAAATATTTCTTAGTAGAGCCTCAACCACCTTGGTACTAATACTTTGAGCCCTTTGGCTGGGACTATGTCATTTGCTAAGTAGGATTTTTCTGGAGTTTTGAGGAATAAATGAGAAAGGACCATGCACTCACAATCACTCTTTATTGTCTGTGCAGGTAAAAGTCAACGAGACATCTGTCTCTGGTAACTTGGATCGCCCCGAGGCTGGCCTTGACGCCCTCATGCAGGTCACAGTATGCAAAGTAGGTGACGTCAACCAATATCTAAATTAAAGTTTATATACAATGTACTGGTATTGTCAGTAACGAAATAGTATTGAAAAGCAACTGAAATACAAAGTAGCACTATTAAACCAAATCATATCTGATGCCGTCATCCGCTGTCATTTCCTTCTCAGGATCAGATTGGTTGGCTGCCCAGAGCTAGGCATATCGTAGTCTACACCAGCGATGACGCCTTCCATTTTGCAGGTGATGGAAAGGTACGGGGCAAAAACACTGCATGTACTGATTTGAGACCATGCACAGAAAATAGCCCATGTTGCACTGCTAGGAATCATGGGATATCGAAAGAAATGCGATAAATTTAATAAGCCACTGAAAAAAACTTTTAGCCCGTGAAAAGAGAAGTCTAGATTCAAGGCACTAGCTCAACCGAGAAGACCGAAGAATAAGTAAAAGGACGAATACAGTAACAAAAATACTAAGATAAAGCAAGATGAGCTAACTGGATAGAAAAAAATCATGACGGATGAAATCATTCTGCCACAAATGTATAAGCTTTGATTTTCACATGTGGAATTTGACATAAACTCGCTCCTTCTTGATACAGCTCGGCGGCGTAGTCCAACCAAACAACGGGGAGTGTCACCTCGATCCAGTCACGGGCTACAACACCAAAGCTAATGAATATGTAAGACCTCACGTTTCATTATGTAAATTTAACTTTCGATTTCCATTGGTCAATAGATTCTCACTTTGACGCGTGCACTCTGGCAGCATATAGCTTTGTTATGATCAAATATATTCATTTGGGTGTAACTGACAATGTAAAGGTTTCACCCTTTCTGTGATATGGCAGGATTACCCTTCAATTGGGCATCTCAACTTCAGGATGCGAGAGCAAAACGTCATCCCGATTTTTGCAGTAACATCCACTAATGTCCATTTATACCAGGTAAGATGCGTTGATGTCTCATCTCCTTTGCGCTTCTAGAAACAGCTAAAATCGCAATCACATGATTATCTTCTTATTATCTATTCTTCGTGGAATAACAAGTTGCCCTGAAGTTGGGGCTCCACTAAAAACGACTCCACTTTCCAGGCTCACTCGAATGATATTTCTTTTCATTTTGATTCCTCAGAATCTGGCTCATTTTATCGAGGGGTCCACAGTTGGGACACTGGCCGTCGATTCTTCAAATGTCGTCGACCTGATCAAGGATAACTACGCGGTAAAAATGACAAACAGTAATAAGACCATAATCTCTAGGAATTTGGAAGAAATATGATTTTTAATCTAAGGAATGGTGGACTGCAGACCAGCTCAGTTAAGATCTCAATATTCGCACCCACTGCTACATAAAGATACAACGCGGCATAAGTTTATACCAATAGGTAATGACTGATGTATCCCCACAGACAATCACCTCGCGAGTGGAGATTGTGGACAATGCGCCGGAGAACCTCGCCGTGAGGTACGTCTCCCGGTGTCTGAACGAGGCACCACGTCCGGACTCCAGAGTGTGTACCGGGCTACGGCTTGGTGAGACGGTTAGCTTTGATGTCAGCGTGGAGGCCACGGGTTGCCCGGAAACCGAAATCCAAAAGTACGCCGCAAATTTCATCTTTATTATTGGACTGCTCAATATGTCGAGAATTGATTCTTAATCAAAATGTCACGAGTGCTGCTGTTACACACTTTCTTTTTTTATTTGAAGATATCTTTTTTACCTTTCAGACTGTATGTAGGAGATTAGAATAAAAATGTACATGTATTTTCTCATTTGGTCGCATTTATTCCTAATTAGGTTCTCCATTCGCCCAATTGGATTCGACGAATCTGTTGAGATTATAGTTGAGGTTGCATGCAACTGCGAGTGTGAGGCATTTGGGGTAAGCAAAGTAACAGACAGGAACCCAGTACGGTTTCAACTTCCACAGTCGATTTTATATAATGCAGTTTGTCTGTAGAATTCCAATCACTGACAACTCAAAGCTCAAACTGTCTACCTTGTCTACAGATACCCAACAGCGAGTACTGTACCAACGGTAATGGGACGCTTTCGTGTGGCCAGTGCGCGTGCAATGCCGGCCGCTACGGCAAGTTGTGCGAGTGTAGTGGCATGGAGGACGCGGGAACGTTCTTCAGAGATAAGAACGAAAACACCGCCTCGTGCAGAGCGTAAGGCTATATCTTCGCTTTAATGGGTTCTTTATAATTATGTACAACCGCCTCAGCGATATGAAACATGGTCGCAGTTTCGGCTGTTTCTTATCTCAGAACATTCGTTTGGTTCTTCGCAGGAACGCCAATGCGACCTCCTCGGTCGTCTGCTCGGGCCGAGGGGAGTGCATATGTGGAGAATGTGTCTGTTTTGAGCGGCAAGTAAGTTTTATAGCAATCCATTTCAACGACTGTCGCTCTGTTTCATCGTTCGTTCTTATGAATCCATCAGCTTGCAGCTGTATATGAGCTGGTATGGTACGCCCTCACCAGCTATAGGAGCACAATGACAGGATTCAGTTCATTTCTTACTCAAGTTACTGTTATCATATCTCCTCTTTGCAGAATGCAAACGAAATCATTTCAGGGCGGCACTGCGAATGCGACAATTTTTCATGCGAAAGACACAATTCAGAATTATGTGGAGGTAAGTAAGCTTTGCGACACAAGGTGAAGTATTATTTACCAAAGATTACCACAAGCATCCTTTAGCATATTTCACGTACGGGTCCCCGCACAGTGTGTTTGTAATTATGTAGGTCTTCATCATCTGATATTTCCCGCCAATTTTTACAGGACTAGATCGAGGTGAGTGCGTATGCGATGAAAAGAGGCGTCGCAGTGCCTGCAAGTGTCGACCAGGCTACGTTGGTAACGCTTGCGGCTGCTCCACGTCCACAACTGCCTGTCTGGCGTCCAACGGGGTGAGTATTTCACTGGCAAGACAATGTGTTCGACAAAATATACCCTAACTTCGTTGATGGTCTCGTTGATTGGTTGATAGGGTTGATTGGTGCCATGTAGACTGGTACTCTGAATGACTAGTGCACTGATTGACCAGTACTTCAACTTACTGATTGACTGGTGACTGTTGGCCCAGTTGTGTAGTTGCATGACTGAATTCTAAAGACATGGCTTGGATCAGTCCATGTTTAGGGGTTTTTTTTTCAAAAATTGGAGTTGATCTGTGACTGCAATATTTACCATCTTTTGGTATCTTTTGTCATTTAATACGCCTGGATTTGGTTATGCAACCTGGAAATGTTCTTCAGGGATGTAAAACTTCTTGAAGTTTCTACTCAGTTACCATAGTTATTCGTGGAGGTGACTTCTCGATGAGAGTTCCAGTTGCCCCAGTCTTGTTCCTAACCAACTCGGTTTCGTGCCTACGATCCTCCTGTTGTTTTTTTCCAGCTTATTTGCAACGGGAGAGGACGTTGCAATTGCAACGAATGTACATGTGACTCGCCCTTCCAAGGAGATACGTGTGAAGTGTGTAAGGTGGGTGGGCCCGTCTGTCTTCTCTCATCTTAAGTGTTGGTGGTCTCATCATGAAGTGTCACCGTTCATT
The DNA here is from genome assembly GCF_054643075.1 of Acanthaster planci. Lineage (NCBI taxonomy): Eukaryota > Metazoa > Echinodermata > Asteroidea > Valvatida > Acanthasteridae > Acanthaster > Acanthaster planci. The sequence goes on from NC_141793.1 coordinate 1,275,569, forward strand.
TTCGAACATAAGAACGCCGATTGTCAAAACACAGGAAACTACTTCTACTCAGTTACATACATTAGCTTCTATGTTTCAAAATGAAAGCAACTCGAGCAGCCCTCGTGCAGATAATTCTATCCAACATTTCCGAAACACATCTCTCTGGTTGACTGACGATGGAGAGTGTATGCAGACTCGATTACGGAAACTGAAGTATTGTATGTATCGTTTCTACAGACGTGTATCGGGAAGTGCTCGTCCTACCGACCCTGTGTTGAGTGCCAGGTCTACGGCGTGGACATCTCTCCCGCGGAATGCAGCAAATGCAATGTGGCTGTGGTGATCGAGAAAGAATTACCAACGGGTAGGTCGTGGTTCCTCGTTCAGGATTTGGCATATTTATGGGTGTATGGAGAGAAGAGCTCGTTTGTGTTAACAAAGTGTTGTCCCTACTCCTACAGTAAACGGGTCCAGTCCGTGTGTGTTTCCTGTGCCCGAAGGGAGCAACAACTGTTCTTTGACGTACAGCTTCGTGTACGAGACTCTCAACAACGGCACCATACTTGTCCACTTCGAAGAACCCAAAGGTAACAATCTGACGAGAAAAACTTTCTGTCGCACAATTGTACAAGTTTTTGCATTTTCACTTCGTAGGCTATTACTCACAGTTTAGGTCTTCGGATAGCCTGTATATTCTTTATTCGCTTTTGATTCCAACATGTTTATAATGAACGCATTGTAGGAAATAGTTCAGAAATGGTTTTGTACCCTCGTTTTTTTTTCCATTGCCAGAGTGTACCGGAGGTGACGGTGGTGGCAGCGGCACAGATGGCAAAGGTCCTATCATAGAGAAAGATGCTTCCGGAAGCGAGATTTTAATCTTCGTCGTCAGTACCGTAGCTGTCATTGTCTTGATCGGCATTCTTCTCTTGGCTCTTCTCAAAGCCGTCAATGTCGTGCGGGACAAAAGGGAGTACGATCGCTTCCAGAAGGAGCAAAAAAACGCCGTCTGGGAGCAGGTAAGGAGAGAAAAAGCCCGTGGCTGAATTTAGAGGCTTTCCTAGAAATAAGATAAACATATCCGTCTAAGCAAACGGCTTCCTTGGTTTGCATCTGTCCCCTCGGACTATCTGTATTCTTTTCATTTCGTTTTCTTCAGGCGCAAAATCCCATCTACAAACAAGCAACGTCGACCTTCATCAACCCAACCTACGGAAAGTAGCACCAGTCAAGGGAGAGATGGTCATTTCCAAACTCATCGGCTTCGTCTCGAGTTCGACTTCAGCTTATTTAGAAGCCTTTGGTGTCCAAGTAAGATGAAGCAATCTGAATGCATCTTTAAGTCTCTCATTGGTGGGTCTGCTTTTCCTACCTGAGAAAACGCAAAGTTTGTCAACTAGTGCGCGTTTTCCAATGTGAGGTCATCCATTAAAGTCATGTGACACAGCGCGAGTAATACTGATATCTAAATATCCAACAACTATTTTATTCAATAAATTAAAGTAAGTGTTTTTGCCTCTGGTTTTCGAAATTCATTCGTACAGTACTTTGAAACTGCAGTTTGTCCTTTGCTTGTGTTCTATACCTCGATGACAATTTATGTTGTTCTTAAATCAATACCGCCCTCTTTTGTTTAGCAGTAGTATGTATCGTGCGATCAGTAGGCATTGTAAACGTAATCCTATGATCTGGGCTGTATTTGTTTCCAGATGCTATTGCATCTTTTAAGTTATGACGCCCTCTGTCAAGCCGAGCAAGAACGCTGTGCACAAAAAAAATAACTGATAATTGGAGTGGATTGGAGAGAGGCGGCCGACTAAATAACTCGATTAATCAGTTCTTGTAATTGCCAGAACTGTGATATTAGCAGGGGACGCCGTGGTGCGTTCGAGCGAGCTACTCGTGTTAACAGGAGTATACTCACGAGCGCTCGAACGGCTGGAGTATGACCTGCAGGTCAGCAAGAGTATATTCTTTCGTTAGAGAGGGAGTTTGCACTCATGCACCCACGTGTAATGCGCACGCATCTTACTTGTGTTGACAGGAGTAACCGTGCGAACGCACCATGTGATTGTAAATAGCTTTAGACAGAGTCGACCAAAGTGCTGAATGCTATATATTTTGAATATGAAATTCAAGTGTAGATAAACGCAGATGTATGATAATTTCTTACACCGAACACCTAATAATGACGTCAGTATTTTCAGACGGATTATCCGGAATTAAATGTGGCCACGTGCCGTGATCATTGTGAGCGATGCACCATCTTGCACTCTCTGGTAGTTCGAGGAGTGCAGTCTCCTTGTGAACCTTGGGGGCGGGCGGGCAGGGAATGGGAACATTGCCTTCGTCGTACTCCTTGGCGATCAAATTTTGGCACATGGCAACGAGGATACGCATATACATAAATTGCGAAATGGAGAAGATTTTAACGTCTCTTCTAAACCCACTCCGTCGGTTCCGGCTACGGTATGTCGTCAGAATCACAAGGCTGAATAAGATAGTCTATAGTTCTAGGCACGGAATCGATGTGTCGATGTAAATAATTGACATTAAAATGCCAAACTTGCTTTTAAACTTTTAAAAGTTGGGACTTTCTAACGACGAGAGCTTAATGTGCTCGTGTGTGCAGGTTGTTTTGTCGTTTCTTTGATCTGAGTGTCTGTTTTTGTCTTTCTTTCTGATCTTGTGTTTAAAGGCTGATTATGTGAAATTAGCTGCCTTGTGTGATATGCAGGGATTTTCCAGAAAAATGGATAAGTGTTTCATGAGCCAGTGATGTGTCTGCAAAATCGTAAATGCCCAAAAGACAGCCGTTTGCAGTCACGTGACTAAAAAGGGTCTATTTCATTGGTTCATAATTTGTGTTCTGCACAGAGGGTTAATGTTGTGTTTTAGTGGTGGACTTTGTGTGTGAAACGAACAAAGGCGACGAGATACCCTCATGGAGGAAGCGTGATGGTAATTGATGAGCTGGATTGAAATATTTGCATAGTAGTCGTCGTTGATGAAGAGATGCGGCTTTCAGTTGCAAAGCGAAAAAGACAAAAATTGAGATAGGCGATTATTTTGTTGTATCATTCACTTTCTAGTGCTGAGTTTTAACTTATACTTGGATAAGTACATATTTATCAATACACATGCTTAATTTCTAATCCTTTACAATTCTACAGTAGTTTAAATAGCTTTAATTGATCATTTAAAACTTGCCATTTCGTATTTTATAGATTTTTGTACTGTGTAGACGACAATATAATTAAAGAGGCTAAAACTGTAATTAACATGCTGCTTTCTGCGTGTGTGATTCCGAAGTTCATAGGAAAATTAAATTTAAACAAAAATCAACTAATCCTTTTATAACATTTTGATCTCCATCCATTTTGATCGGTGTATTTCTCCCCCTCCCGGCCACCAAGGCTCCGCCCCTAGCTAAGACAAATTCACAACCGATGATGAATCTGCCTGCCTCCTTTGCAATATACACCCTGGATAACTCTTCTACAGGAAATCGAGGTGCCCTTTTTTTATTTTTCTCACCTGATTTGATGACTCGTCGATCTTGTAATTTTCTCGTGTCTGCCACATCGACAGGAGCCTGCCTGGTTTGCGGCGCCCGAGAGGTCTATGACCTAGGATTTTAAAAACAAGTGTAAAAGCTCTGTGCTTTGTTAGGGAAATTTACTGAGATGACACATGGACAAGAGTCAGTGAACAATGAAACAATAAAAGTGCTTTGATTGTTCGGTTCAGTAACAAAAGTTGCTATTCATGTTAGTGATGAGACAATCTTATCCTTTCCTGCAGAAACAAGGTTTTTTTCTAGAAAAGCATTTGTGTCAGCTCTTCTAGACCTTATTCCTTGAGTTATTTCAGGTTCACATTTCATAAAAAACAAAATCAAAATTGGCCACTCCAACTGTAAACTGCACCGTAGCTGATAACTGCGTAGTCCCCCTCCCCAATCAATCCCCCGAAAAAGACGTTGCCGCCCCCAGAAATCCTGGCGATGCCCATTCGCAAAGCTTGAATAGAGTGAAATAAAAAGTGTCAAGGCCGCTGGCCGTGTGCCATGATAACTTGCCCTATGTTTTATACGATGTGTATGTATACGAATCGATCACTGCACTCCATGACAAAGGGGCAAACTTCTCAAGTCGTGCAAGCTTCCCAATATTTCCCCATCTATTTAGACATCTAAAATTGCACTTGGCCAGAAATCACATTTCTGTCTCTTCAACCAGGCAGGGCAATTTTTTCTGACATCTCCAAGCACACCAACTCTATTTCAACGCCCATCAATTGCGCTCTATGTGTGGTAAATGGCCTTTCACCCATTTCTAAATCCTCCTATTGTGTGATAGATTCCCACAATTAAAATACACTGTGTGGGCGCTTTGCCATCCATCATGTGTCTGTTTTACGCTAGAAGATCAGGGAGACACGTTTGGTTTTGTAAACCGAAGGTATCCAGGATCTATAACCAAGTTTTCGTGGTATGGCCTCCCTGAAAAAAGCCTCCATTCTAGTTCTTTCACCGTAAATGACACCAGCCAATAAGACTCTTTACAGGGGGAACGATGGATGTATATCAGGAATGTACATGTACATGAATTTAGCTTGATACGGGCTGGAGAGTAATGGAATAGTAACAGGCAATATCGCAATGAGAAGTTAGTTTGGAAACTCAAGTAGAAATTGCACGGTTAATTTAATTTCGTGTGTAGGTCACGTATCAAGTAAAGTTTGCACTGCGTTGACCCAACTAGTGGAGACATCCGGGCAGGACTGAGATGCATACAAAGTGGTACAAGAAAGAGAAAAGCATCACCGATAATAGTTACAGAAGGATTGGGAGTTATACTGCTTTTCAAATCGGATGAATTACAAGGAGTACCCGTGAGAAGCACAATAACCACACGACCTTTTAGCTGGTAAACCGAAAGATAAAACAGTTCTTTGTCCAGTAAATATTTGCGTTACTCAAAGGGTGTTTTACGAACTGATGATGAGACTCGACCGATCAGGTGACATCGACTAGAGATGTATGCAAACGCTACACAAAGCCCTGGACATAATTCACAAATGCTTGAGACATTCTTGTGAAAGTTTGCTCTCAATTCCTGCGTCCTTTACCCGAGCCAGTCACCGCACCAAAATGTGTTGGTGAAGTTTTATTTCAGTCCCAAACATGAACAGTCACTGTCATTGTGCGTGTGTTTTTTTCACGAAACTTTCGGTAGTTGCACAGAACTGACCGGTTTGAGAACTAATTTGCATGAAAGGCATAATAAAATGCAGATGCAAACGTCTTTTCAACAAAATATGAATAAGTAGGGCATTATGACAAGAACATTCATCCAAATTTTAATGCTACGAATCTGCTACAATAATTTTCCGTCAATTAGAGAGTTGCACATCCCTCCCATCTAAAATTTTCCTGCAATGAACAATACACAATGTCACAATTTAAAACTAGTTACCAATCAACTGTTCTAAAAATATATATGCGTGTATGCGATGACCGTGCCTGGGTTCATGCAGACCTTTCAAAATGTACTCTATGCTCCATTCACTCTCACCCAAGCGATTATTTTCCCTGCATTTATAACAAAAGCTGCAAGACCAATCAGCAAAACTGTTGCGAAGTATCACCACAACAAGACTCGATTACCAAGCAGCGCGACCAACGGCAACGCGTACACCAAAAGGACGTCGCTATGGCTACGCTCATTGAAGGTGTGCGCCTCAGTCACCGGGCCTGTGCGTGCAGGTACGCAAACCAAGCAACACCGACCGCGCTCAGTTCAGTTGGAGTTAGAAACGCGCGCTGTTTTCAACAGGTCCGCCGTAAAGCAACATCACTCGCGCACAGCTTCTCTGTGGAAGAAATATTATCACTCCCGGGTTGTGATCAAAATATCGTCCAAAGATGGGTGACTGGTCCAACGGTCTCTTCGGCTGCTTCAGCAACATCGGGTTATGCCTGATCACATACGTGGCGCCGTGTTACGTCGCCGGCAAGAACGCCGAGAAAAACGGAGAGGACTGTTTGCTGTACGGTCTGTTCTCTGTTCTGGGCTGTGTCGGACTCTGGTCCATGACTAAAATCCGCGGACAGACAAGAGCGGCAAAAGGGATCGACGTAAGTTCATCTCTCTTACATTTCTGACTTCCCTCATAAGAATTTACTTCTTGTTACACATTAATGTTTGTCTCTTTCCCAAGACCGGACAGACGTGAAACCAAACCAACTTCCCTTCAAATAACTGAGACGTAAAAGACTCCTTATCGATGTATTAAACCGAACTTTCATTTGAAGACAGCGATTGAAACTCTCCTAAAAATAAGGTTCCATTTGCAATTAGCTTCAACGTTCATGCGATCAAGTTTACCAAACACTGTCACGCCTGACAACGATTTCCCGCGTTCCAATTGGCCAAACAGCTACTCCATAACTTGGCCATACAGCCGATTACCCTGAACCGTATGTCTTACTTCATTCCTTGTACAAAGTGTTTCGCTCAGACCGATTTCTTCGTGTATTTTTCCGTCACTATGTCTTTTGTAAACGGTACCCCTCCCGTGTAGAAAGTATAGCCTCAAGCAGTCTTGTCGAAAGTCAACAGTTGTCGTTGGGTCTAAAAATCTAATTTGAATATTGAGCGGTTGGGGGAACGATTACATAACAGCTCTTTTCACTGAACACAACATCTCCTTGGTTCTTTTCCCAACTTGTTTTTCCAAGGGTGGTCAATAACAACGAAACCAAACATATCGATCTGTACTTTGTCTTGGTACATCTGTACTTGAGTAAACCAGTAATTTTCCCCTTCCCGCTGTATATTCGATCTTCGTATCGTAATGTCCATTTTGTATCAGCAGACTTTATTTGGTGCCTGATAAGAATTTATAATAAAACTCTGCCATTTTTTCTCACTCAGTACAATGTTGCTCCTTCCAATTTAACCATGTACTGGTACATGTATTCCTCAAACGAACATGCCCACAAACACGAAATTCAGAAGTTGCTTGGAATCAAGTGTATTCTGTTAGCTCTGAAATCATTTTTCCTTTTCCTTTTTTTTTCTCCAGGGAACCTACACAAACGATCTGCTCATGATTCTCTTCTGCACGTTGTGTGCACTTGTCCAGGAGGCTCAGGTAAGCCGATGATCGCAGATTAAGTTTGGAGAGGACTTCGTGCCCCGCCATGACAAGTGATTCAATCAATCGGTCGAGAGGGCATCCGTTCATAAAATGCAAGGAATATTGGCATTCTTGCACTCGTACATTGTGAACATTTTGGCAAATCACGCCAGGTTAGCAACGCTTTTCCGCTCATACTGTTCCATCTTACCGCAGCATCGCCCTTCATCCACTGAGCGTGCAAAGCCTATTCTGAATGGGCCCATGCGTGATGTATGTTGTACAAGTACATGTCACGATGTATTGATGATTTTCCCCTTTTTACTCTTTCTTCCTTTGCAGGAATGGGAGGGGCCCGCTAGTGCTTCGATTGCACGCGAATAGACGCCATCTTTTATTCAACAATTAAAACAGTGAACTCTCTTTGAAAACGGCGCGGAAGACTCCGCGACAGCTAAATGGAAATGTCACCTTCTAACTTTCGAGATTTTAATATCGCTCCGGATCTCCTGTTGCCATGTAAATATCAATTGAAACTTTGCACTTTTCTCGACTGCCTTTTTTTTCACTTATGGTGAAGGAGTCTAAGATACCGAACGTTGCGACGGGAATCTTGGGTGATTCATAGCCTTGGAGGGGCTGAGCGTAGCAACTAAATGATGGCTAAAATGTAATCCCAAGCTATGGGGACAGGAGGCTTAGCTCAAGAAACAAGACCCAGCAAATCCGGAGACTGTCTACCTTTACTTCGTTACAAGACTTTCTTGTGGACAAGTTTTCTGATATCTCTACGGATCTCTGGCTCTAGGCTCATTTGCGCTAGCTTTCTGCCCCGGAAAGTGAATTCGTTGAAGCCTGACATCATTTTGTACATGAACCACTTTCATTGACGATAAATTCTTTGAGAAGAGTAGTTTCTTTAATTAAATTCTCGTCACTGAATACTGTTTTTAAACACTGTACACAGATTTCCCTATTCAACTTACCAAAATACATTTAGGCCTTGTGCGGCTACCTATAAAATGTAGCTGACTAAATCCTGATTTCTGACGAACGTTTTTATAAATAAAAACATGCATTATTGACATTTGTACCGTATAGACTTTTATTGTGATAAAAAAAGAAAAGAAAAATATTTTGCTGCTTACTTTCGATAATTGTTTTAAAATAGAAACCGTTTGTTTTAAGTGAAGTTCGAATCTTGAGACAAAATCAATGTACACTTACATCAATATTACATCCATTAGTTTAGATATTATGTTTCGGCGGCTTTACCCAGGAAAAAATCCAATGAACACTTACAAAGACAGAATATTAAGTCATGTCTGCATTAAACAAGCGTTAATCTGTCATTTTTTTCGCAGTGGTACCTCGATATACAGTTCAATGAAGGAAAGTTTTTCCTCAAATCAAACTTTTTCCACTCCTTTTGCTGTGATTTTTTTCAATAACGAAATAAATTGTCAAAAAGGAAACTGTTTATCTTTCCAATTTATTTGCATGTTTTATTTTCAATGTCTAGAATAGTGCCAATTATGTCTTTCTCTACACTGTTTCTAATTCTACAATTTATGCACACAAATACAAGGGTATGTGGTTTATTTTTTTTTAAAGGCCTGAAGTTTTCCAAAAACGGCCACAAGAATGGAGGCTATTCTTCACCCCACGTATATTTCTCGACGTAATTACATGAAGTGCATTTGCAGGGAGGAATAATTTATGCAATTCAAATGCCATCAAGATTTTGGCTTTTTGTTAGCAGCGGCTGAACTCAGCGACAAGCTGGCTGTGCTAGCGTCTCTAAAAGCTTTTCTGACAAATATTCACGGGGCTCCGTCCTTTTACTGGCATTGGGCAATCATGCAAGCAACTATCAAATGAAGATGGTGCCTTTATTTATTATGGCATAGCGCTGGAAGATGGCCAACAGCCATGAACCAAAGATTCTAATCGTTATTTGCAGTGGCGTAGCCGGGGGGGCTGGGGGCATGTGCCCCTCCCCAATCGTCACTCGTCAATGTAAGTTGGCAGCCAGCTGGTAAAAATCGTCAAAAGTGCAACACATTGTTTCGCCTTTAACCCTCTCGTTTTTAAGGTTTCAAATCGGAAAGAGTTCCATATGCGGACAACAAAGTTTCCCTTTAAAATGTTAAAACACCCGTCAGAAAGTGATAACATGTCCTAAAAAGTGGAATTTAGCTCAGAAAATTCCAAAGCATTTACTTAGAAAACACTCAGATTTTTAAGATAAGTCCTATTAGGTTTGTGAACAGGGCCTCAGGTGTTGTCCGTGTATGGAACTCTTTCTTTAAAGGACAGTCTTTTTAAGTAATGTTCTTAATCAGAAACGGAATACTGAGTTTGTTGGTGAAATACCAGAATAAAATAATATCTACAACCAGAACAAATATGTCGACAGTAATTGGTCGGTTTCCCACATGCAAAACACCACCCCAACCAAAGTTCTGTTTGGGTTTCACTGTTTTAAGTTTGTTTCCAGTGCATTGAAGATCATAAACAAAGGGAGGGGAGTTGTGCAAGCTCTTGATCTCAAATCGAGTCGGTCCGGTTCGGTTTCTGTTTTGACGTTTCCTCCAGTTCCTCCCTCCTTCTTTGATACAACTGCCAGAGATTGTCATCCGGTTCCAGGTGCCACTCCTCAAGTTGTCTCCAGCTGTCCTCCAGCTTTGGTAACGTTGTTGCACCCTCCAGACGTCTACCGATGATGTGCAGCTGCAGCTGTTGCTGTGTTATCAGCTTACACGAGTCTACATCGCAGAGGTTCCGGACCGTGACGCTCGGCTGGAGGTTGGAGAGAAAGTGCAGCCCGGCACTTTCCGTGAGGTTCTCCAGGGAAACTTGGAAGTCCTTAAGGTGACGTTCAACTGGGATGGGTTCATTGGGCACAACAAAAGCACCAACGGCAACAGTCTCATTAGTGCTGGAAGTGTCACTTTTGTTGCCGTCCACTGGAGGGAGAACGACAGTGATGAGCTTGTACAGATGCGTTGGCACGGCAACATTGTTCTTTCCAATGACCTGAGAAATAACACAGTGAAGAGGTGGTGGAATGAAGGAAACATCAAATCATACAATTATTCATGAAGTATTTTGAATATATGAATATGCAATTTCTTTCTTTTTTTTGGAATCTGTCATTTCATTTGCCCCACTCCAATCTGCCTAACTCCAATCCTCCCTCACCTCATACTTGACATATTTCTTGCCTCCTTCCTCTAAGGTGGGTAACGCCAGGGGGCCTGTTATGACCCATACATCCTTGTACCTCTTTGCTAGGCTGCGGCAGTAGATCTCAATACGGTGCCAGAAGTTCCCGTTATTGTTGACGTCCTGGGGGACGATGTTGGAAAGGTAGAAGGATTCATCCATGGCAGCCTTTTGTTGGGAGATAAAAAACTAGTGTTTAGTCCCTGCACCGCCCAAACTCTGTACTTCTCACTGTGCCGTTTGAAATCATACACTCCTTGAATGACGTATAGAGGTTTTTCAGTCAAATGATTTTTAATGGTCAGCATTTAATTTCCACGGATGTTCTCGGAAATGTGCACGCCTTCGAAGTCGGTCAGCATTCTGGCATACATGAAACTACCAACATAAAGACTCATATTCAAAACGGACATGCCGCTGCAGACTTGGAAAGTTTCCTAGACTACCTTTGCCCGTCATGTGACGTCACGTGAAATACCTCTATTACAAGAGACAAGAGAAGGCACTTTTTATAGCACATAAAGTCAAGCTTCAAGCTATCTAATATTTCACAAAGGCAAGTGGAGTAAAAATTGTTAAAACGTACATCACTCAGGTTCACTCATGACAAAAATTCCTTCATCTATCTACTTACAATTTCCCTAAAAATAAAAGCTGGGAGAAACACACAAGTCTATGGGAAGTGGCACTAGCTGCTAGATAGTGCTTTCCATAGATACCTTTGCTTTTTTCAGCCCTAGCCACATCATCAAAGGCAGCCAAAGGCTACGTCCATATCAACCAGCTGGGACTGCAAGTAATATACATCAATGTGAAACGGCGACAGCCACTAGGCAGTGGCTTCCATTTTCATGATGCTACCATGTATGTCTTATTCCCAGTAGACCTACTGGCAAAAGCTATACAATTTCTCATATTGATGAAAGGGAACAGACACTTTTCCCTTCCAGCCTCAGTTGGGTTACACTGCTTTGACAGATTGAAAAGCAAGATGGCTGCCCCATGATAGAGGTCTATTGGTCCCTCGTTGAAAGTAACAGCCCATAACTTTCAATAACAGTCCTACCTGGCTGTACTTATTGTCTCCAGCAGGTGCCATGTGACCCCTGGACCATCCACTCCTCTTGTAGTCGCTATTCTGTGATGCAAATGGTGCCTGGATGTTTGGGTCCATCACAAAGTTGCTGTGCTTGCGATGGGCAGGGCCTGGAGAAATAATAAAAAACCTACATCTTGGATCAATCTAGATTAATATGAATGACCACCTGCAGATACTTAAAAACAGTTTAAGCATTAATATGAATGATCAATTATATTACCATGGATGAGTCTGATAGATACTCTTACTCTTAAAACAAATATTAAAGCATGATTACTTTACGCTGCATTGTAATACTAAAAACACCCCACTAAATTTCTAAAACCTAGTCCTATACGTTTGAGCCAGCAACAATGTTCTTTTTCAGAGGACAAGTTCTTAAACTATGCATACTTTCACCATACACCTGAGAATTAACTAATGTTAAGGGTGCTAACACAACATCTAAATTTGCCTAAGACAGATGATGTACATTTTTGGTTTTAAACATTAAAAAAAATTGAACATTTTCTGCTTAAACCCTTCCTAAACAGTTATTCAACGCATAACATAAACTTCATAGAACTCCCACTCACCATGAGAATAATCCTTCTGGTTTCAAGTGGTAGATTTTTGGGCTGGCAATCCTGTCAGTAAAGACTAGCATATATATATAAATATATATACGGGCTGATAGTACTAATTCGGGGATGTTTCCTTCGCACTGAAGATCAGCACTGCTGGCTGTTAGCCTACTGAAGACTGAACTAAGCCTACCCACAAAGACAACTTGGATTTAGACAACACCAGGTCCAGTCCAATTTGAACCTGGTTAATGCGCATACAATCTCCATCTCCCCCTTTTTAACCAAAATATATTTTGGGAAGAGCCACCGACATAGGGCTCGATAGCTCAGTTGGTAGAGCAACCGGTACGGTATTCCAGAGGTCACAGGTTCAAATCCCGCTCCAGTCAATTTCTTTGTTCATCTTTAATATCATTTGTAAACACCTGGTCAGTTTCCCGACATAATTTGTTTCATTCATATATATTTTGCCAGTATTTTTTGATAGTATTCTGAAAAGTATACCCTGTCGAAAGCAAGGGTATGGAATTCAGGTTTTTCCCTTACGGGTAGTGACATGTGCAGTTTAATCCACATACATATAAAGCAAATAATGCATGGTACATCAGTATTGTAACTCCCATAATCAATGCATGTTTCAAACACTATTCTTCCACTTTTTATGACCTCATACATAAAACATATCTGTAGTTTATTATTCATAAAATACTTTGAATATACATCATATGACCTTGCATCATACTACTCAAGCCCTTGTGCATTTTTTATCAGCCTAGTATTTGTATGTTTTCTGTGTGGCTGAGCCTATCTCCCTACGCATTGTTTTGCTGACTAATCTTTCCTACAAATTCATTTAGACTGTTTTGTAGACAAACCAATAGCACAGGTACAACTTTTAGTACATGTATTTAATACGGGCATAAACCCCAATGGTTACTCGGATATGCCTTCAGTTTCTCCATCCTGCAAAATCCTCCATCCTGCCTGTTTATTGAGAACTTCAGTAATATTAATAATGGCAAATAAACAAGAGTTTTACCTTGTAAGTCTGCCTGAGTAATATGCTCTGCAACCCATAGTGGAGTTTTCTTGGACCGGTCGTAGGACAGTGCATGGTTGCTGTAGTAACGGACATCAGGGCCCCTATCTGGTGCTCCATACCTCAAGATATCTTTAGAGTCTTCAAGTTTAGGAGGAACTGAAAGACCAGTTAATTGGTACAAGATAAGGCCATGAGAATAGATGGTGTAGATTTGCATCCTAACAATTTCAAAAAAGCATTAGGCCACTTAAAATAAAAATAGTTTAGATCAGTTGTATTTGCAAAAAACGAGGAGGGAGGAGATTTTTTTTTTAATACTTTGGTATGCATGCTGATCTGGACTGCTGCAACCACAGAACGAAAGCGCCATGTTCACTTCAGACTCATGCACAGAAGTGCACATGACATTGGGCGAATGTGCTCAAGTCGAATGTTGTGCGTGCGCGAGGTTGTGTGGGCATTGTAGAAACTACATGGGACAGCTAAGGCCATCGGAAACGACAACATTTACAGAAAAAAAAACACGCGGCAAGAATTTTTGAGGCGGGTGCTGATACTAAACGAATTATTCTTTTTATGTGGCCTTATGGCATTTTTCATTAATCTAAAATTGATTCCAACCTCCAAGTACAGGCACATTTTAAGCACAATACTGTCAAACTACAACCAAAAGCCTCGCTGAGGGATGAGCTACGAGTAGGCCACCCTTCATCAATATACGTTCTGCATGGCAGCTATCTTTCCAGTCACAGCTTTTGTTGCGGAGGGATAGCACAAAAGGTCCACTCATGTGTATTCCTATGAACTAAAAGCTCTAACCAGAAAAATGGATGCCATGCAGAACGTCTATTCATGGATCAGGTCAAATGGAAATCATCACAACAAAAAACACCTGTTGTAAAATGTACATAGAAAACGTGGGAAGTCAATCCGACACGCGTGCCTCGACAATAGCTCAGGCAGGCCTATCTGGACATACAAAAGCCATCAAAACTGAGCTAAATATGGATGAAATGCATAAACGGGCTTGTGCTGTTTTCTACAGCATAAAATTCAGAGCTGTGATTTTGAATCATTTTCTAACAAATAATGAATTTTTGTACATAATGTTTTTGGGGGCGTGGTGGCGTTGCAACATGTGGGTGGTGGATGCAAATCTATTCTCATAGCCTGAGAAAGGGAAAAAATGTGTCAAGAATTAACTTTGAAATAAGTGAGCATAATGTTAGGCAGTGACTCGTGAAAATAAATTAATATACAATTGGTTGGGGATGAGGCCCATCTCTCTGTAAGTACATAATCACTGTTATTTTTGAAAACAATGAAAATTCTTAAGTTAACCTCCAAGTTAAAGTCGGACTTCTAAACGTTACTCATTTAGTACAAAATTTACCCACAAACTTTAAAAGCACACCTTCAGAAAGACAACACCCTTCCCTACCTTCTTTTGTTGTTCGTTCGAGTCGAGGCTCTGTGTTGAAGGGTTTCAGCACGTAAGCATAGAGACTGTACAAAGCAACCGAGGTCACTGCACCTGAAGCAAATCCACCGCCAAAAAATCTTGCCGCCATATTTTTTCAACCTTACGCCACAAAATTGTCGTGGCTCTCAAATGGCTCTCAACCTAGAGTCGATTCTACTGTGATCGAATCCTGATTTCCGAACTGATAATTGGAGAGAGGAAATGTATAATTACCGGTCGGGCCGCGGCATTACTAAACAAAAGCAATTTGTCTGAGCAGACGACATGTGACTTTGAGAAAATATTTTAAATTTTCGAAAGAGGGCGCTATTCCATTTTGCTTGGTTTTTGTTTTGTTTTGTTTTGTTTCTATTTTTTTTCACTGAGACAGCTCTGTCTCAGATGAGCTACAGATGCGAGACAGCTTCATACGGCCAACAAAAATTAAATTCAACTCGATCACCGGAGTCGCTGATTACATATGTGATTTTATAGTGGTACAAAATTACATGCTTGATAGCGGTTTTAAAGGGTCTTTTTCGTTGTTTTGTTTAATTGGGTTTGAGGAAGAAAAGCAAATGACGAACTTACGACGAGAGTCCTTTGAATTTTACATGAACTATTCCCGCCACTGAGTCCTTCCAAACTACATGAAGTGACAAGGTAGTGGAAGTGCCAGGAAGTAACT
Source organism: Acanthaster planci (assembly GCF_054643075.1). Taxonomy (NCBI): domain Eukaryota; kingdom Metazoa; phylum Echinodermata; class Asteroidea; order Valvatida; family Acanthasteridae; genus Acanthaster; species Acanthaster planci. The sequence goes on from NC_141793.1 coordinate 1,290,782, forward strand.
TTTCGACTGATGCGCCTGGCTGGTTCATCGGCGGTGTTAGTATTGCCGCAACTCTTTAATTATGCTTCCATGTCAAAGTTAACTTGGTTTAGCAGTTTTGATCGACCCAGACAGTGAACTCCTGACTTAAACAAACAAGCAAGTTGACTGAACAATTGATCCCATACTTTGAACCCATCCAAACTGCAACGCATTGTTCTACAACCAAAGGTTTGTCAACTTGAAAGGTTTGCATGGTCAGAATTACATCGGATACAAGGCGCAATCTCTCTACAGTGTTAGTATCCTCAGTGCAAGTTTCTCCTAGTTTCCTGGAGTTTATGATTGCTGGTTCAAGGTCATAACTGCAGAGCAAAATGGCCAAGGAAATGTTCAGTTTCAAGAGCGGTTTTTCTGTTGGTTTTGTCGTATCCTTGGTATTGAGTTTCGTGTATTGGGGAGTTCTGGTGGCTGATCAAAAACACCCCGTAGTTGTTCCCGTAGAGGTGTACAGGTACATCGCGCCAAAGGTTGCAGGTAAGATTAAACACGAACTGCTGGAAAATATGTGGCAAAATGTTAGTCGACGAAAACGTCTAACAGCTACCAATGAGGCAAGGGCAGAGATTTTCAACTGAAGTGTTTTCTTTTATAGGATCACCTTTAATTCATCAATGCTGCCAAAATGCTATACACTCTATTATTGTTATTTAATCAATTCAGCGACTCTGTAAAAATCTTTTAAAGAAAATGTTAAGATCAATAATTTTGCTTTTTCCAGACAAGAAATATCAATCTACATCGCCAATCCTGAAATACGGGGTACCAGATAGAGGTCCCGAGACCCTCAACTATCAAAACCACGCGGTCGGATACGACCGGGCCAAGAAAATCCCACAGTGGGTTGCCGAATATATAACAAAGGACAACATAAAAGGTACGTGGCTTCCTAACACTGCATTTTTATTGTAACTTGTCAATGAAAAGAATGCATGTTTGCACTCAGATATTAAGTGCAAAGTTTTAACAAAATGAGGATTGTGGAAGCTTCCTAGTTTTGAAGCTTACCGACTCCTTCTTTGTGTGATTGGTTAATAAGGTGATGCCGACAGGACTAAGTGTAGCTTCAAACCAGACAGAGACAGGGTAGACGATATGTTCTCATCTACCCTCGATGACTACAGCAAAAGCGGTTACGACAGGGGTCACATGTCTCCGGCAGCCAATCACAAATACAGCCAGGTAAAAGTTTCACTAACTACACTGACAAACTCTGAAGTCGGTTGTTGTGACATCGACAGAGGTAACTTTCGTCAGTTTAAGTCATTTCATTTTTGTTCAGGCCTGATTAAGGAAATGTTACATCTGCAGTGTTGATATTTTGGAGATTCAGAACATTATAGACACGAGAAATCCCACAAGAAGGGATAGCTATCCCCACTTGGATCAGGATTCCAAGACGGTTGCAAAGGGTTCCGGTCAAAAAGTAGAAAGCACTAACTAACGTGTGGGTTCAAGCAACATGACGTCACCGGCATTCATGATATTAACACCCCACTTGTCTGGACGAAGATTTTACTTGAGTCAAGTCACAGATTTGACGCAGTCTAGCTGGTCCTATGAATAAATCCAACATTGGCCATTCTCCTTTCAACAGGACGCCATGTGCGAGTCATTCTTTCTCACCAACGTCGTACCTCAGAGTAGCCAGCATAATCGGCACTATTGGCGTGATTTCGAGGGGTATTGCCGGGAATTGGCCGAGAAGTATGAGGAGGTCCGGGTGATTACTGGCCCGCTATTCCTGCCCGAAACGTCTGAGGGCGACACACAGAGTAGTCGGTTTGTCAAATATGAGGTAGGCCTAGGACCTGAATGGCTTTGGAACTATACAAAGTTAGTAAAAAGAATAAAAAAAGTTACCTCCGACAATTTATCCTTGTTGTTTGTTTTCTGCCAATTAAAAGTTCAACCATTTTCATCTTTATCCTAAACATTACCACCGTCTGTCACCTTCATAACGAAAATCCCCATCTTTGCAGTATTTTACAATCAGATATATAGATCATTGTCAGTTTTAATCAATAACTTACAGGTAATTGGTGAAAGCAACGTGTCTGTGCCGACTCATTTCTTCAAGGTCATCATCATCGAAAATGCAACCGAATCCAACACAACTCTCTTCGCTGCAGCGTTTCTACTTCCAAACGAGAAAATTGACTCCGACACGCCTCTAATCACTTTCAAGGTTAAATAATAATACTAATAATTTATTCATTTATAAAGCGCAAATTTCATCTAGATATGTTCAAATGCGCTGTACAATGAAGACATTAAGCATGGAACAATGAATACATTTAAACATAGTTGAGCCAATGGCATACAAGGGCGCCTTGGGCAGTCGCCAAACGACCCACATTCACCGACATCAGTAAAGAGGGGACAGTAAGAAGCAATTACAGTTTTTTAGAGGTGGGAGAAAACCCCAGAGGAATAGTCTGGGTAAAACCCACGGAGTCAGGTAGGGACTGAAAACCCGATCCACATGTGGACCGGGCCGGGAATTGAACCCGGGACCACAGATGTGGAAAGTGAAGAAAGAACTACCTTGCCAATGATTATATAATAGAAGGTTTGAATAGCTGCCATCTTGCAGGCCAAAGCTTTGTAAAGAGAGCATGCATAAAGGAGTTTTCCCCCGTGGAACCAAAAAACTGCCCTGCAAGATGGCTACCATGCAAAGCCTCTATACATAGAGTGCTGCTTGGAGCAACTCGAGTTTTAAGACAAGGAGCAGCGCTGGCTTTTATTTCTCACCATAATTCAGCTGTTGTGACATTTTGAACAATACGAGCGCTTCACAATCGTGTACCTCCAAGAGTGCGCAAAATCTGTCGACTCTTTCCAAACGCGCATTGGGTCGACAGAGTTCGCGCACTGTCATTGGTCAAAGCTTTACAAACTCCGGGAGGGGCAATATTGTGAATCGCCCGTATCGCTGGCGGTATGCCATTACTGTTGTTTTTACACGTGCGGTCCATATGGGTCAAGTCTTTCACCATTGGACACACTGATCATTGTTTCAAAGTCACGACGAAAATACGTCCCTGACTGGGACTGCGTTGTGGGGAAATTTCGGGAAAAGTTTTAGACCATTATTAGAGTTTCTCTCACACAGTTTTGTGTCTACTCGAGTCTTGTCCTCATAACTATTAAGGATGTGTAAGATATCGTGCGTAACTTATCTTTTCCCTCAATCTCTTTACACATGTAACAACACACCTTCGACAAATTTGCTTGTACCGTCTTTGGCTCTCCATGGCAGGTGCCGCTGGTGGAATTGGAAGCAGTGGCTGGTCTTCATTTCTTTCCTAATCTTGCCAACGCACCAGTGGGGGATTTCTGCTCCTTCGACGACTGCAAGCTGAGGGCAGAGAGGGAGGCAGTTTCAACGATGAGCCGGTTCTCGACTGGCACCTTGTTGATCATCGTCTTGTTCGTCTGGATTTATTTTATGTACAAATGGAGGGAACATGCAGAAAAAGCCGCGAAGAACTTGAAGTAACAGGAAACAGCAAAATCATTTACTGCGAGTACTGAACACATATAAATGACATCGTCTTTTTGCTTGAACCTTTCGCTGAAGGACTGCTATCATCAATTGAATAAAAGCTGAATAGATAGGGTGCTAGAAGATATTTCAATTTGGTGTCATTCCGTGAATCGTAGACAGAAACACCCCCCTTGAAAAGAGATCGGTGAGAGTGTTCGTTACCTTGGTAGCAATGCAACTGACCGTAAGGCGTGCGTTTCATAACGATCGTTCGTAAACCAGTGAAGTGCAGTGCCCACCAGGAGCCTCCTCTGCTTGGAAAATTGCTCCCTCTCTTGGACCCGTTCGGGGCTCATTAGAGCATGGAGCAAGGAAAAGATAATCAGAGATACCGTGTACCAATCCAGACTACGATTAACTTGCATTATAAAACAAGCCATGAGTTGGTTCAGTCAACGTTTCAGCCTAAGCTTATATTTGAGAAACCTTTAGTGGCATAAGTACGTAGGCCTAAAGATTAGTCATGTGTGGAGCACGCACTAATTTCGTTTTGAAAAGGTCACTGATGATTACGTGTGAATAAAGTTTGTTCTCTGACCATGACCATTGCGTCTTTTGCCCTGATTTCTGACGTCCAAAATAAATAGAAGTTGTCAAATGATTGTTTGACTGTCGTTACGTGCTGCTGTTCGTCAAGGGACAGACTCGGACGTTTGAGTTTTCTCAGAGAAGCCTAGCCATCCCACTGATTGATCACCACGCCCGCAGTCTTTAATTTCACGAAAAGAGGGCGCTCCTTGACGCGTGTACCATAGCGTTGGTACGCAGCCTACTACTCGCGAACTTTAATGTAATGTGTAGGAATTTAGCCAGGATACCATCGTCGAATGAACACAATCGACCGACGGGAAATACCATGGACCTGAAAAAGCTGAAGGTAAAGTTGTGTTCAAAATGATCAATTTCTAATTGTATCCTTACATAAAAATAGTTTGTATATCTTTTATAAATGGCTTTTTAGGTTAGGCTGTCTGTGGCATTAGATTAATGCACGTACTAGCTTTTCTGTATAGTTGTATAAATGATTTTGGGTCATTATTTTATGTGTGATTTCATATTGACCAGATATGATATGTCCTATTGCACTTGTTGTAGTGAAGTCTCTGTGGTCGGCATGAGGTCACTGGTTTTGTTTCTTGACTCTGCCCGGCCAGTGGTGGCTGTCATTTTTGTGCCCTCTGGAGTCAAGGGAATGAATAGTGTTAAGGGCAGTGGGGAAAATCGTTACTGTCCTGAGACTAGCCTGAGACTGAGACTACACATTTTAATATTCAGCATGTTCAACATATCACTGCACTGCTTTATGCAGTAAAAAATATCTTCCACGTTGTAATGTAAAAATGTTAATTTTAACTTGTAATTTGTGTACAAATTCAAGGGCACGATGCACGTGCCATGGTTGGAGAGTCTCCAGCTAAGAGAATTACCCATCAAGACCTATGATGGTCTTACCATGACAATTATGTAATGAATTTGACCATCTTCCATGTCCACCTTGAGCAGGTGCACCCCCCCATCGGTTGAAAAGAGCCACATTAGTCGGGAGTATTCACTTTGTTGGTAACGATGCGACTGCAATGCTTGCATTTCCTAGTCGTTCGTGAGCCAGCGATGCTCAGTTAGTACCAAAGGAGCCTCCCTTGCTGAGGAAAAAGTGCCCTCTCTTGGTCCTGCTCAAGGCCCATTACTCCTTGTGGAGTTATCACCGGAGGTTAAAGAGGATCATTGCAAAAAGTCTTGAATTACCAACAGGAACAAGGATAATATAGGCCAACGTAGGCCTAATGGCTTTACTGGCCTAGTGACAGGTGTCTTGTGATAACACCTTTCCATTGTGTCACTTGGATGTTTTTCAAATGCATATTGTTGTCCACAACAGATTCCTGAGCTGAAGAAGGAGTTGACGTCCCGTGGGTTGGCATTGAAAGGCAACAAGCAAGAGCTGGTCAACAGGCTGTCTCAGTATCTGGAGGAAAACGGTAAGATGTCTGACCAGTTGCCGACCTTTGCACATGGTCAGACTGGCTTGACTGCTGCCACCAAAGGTTATCAAAACAAAACCTCCACACTGAGAGTAGAGCTTGGCCCGTGATAAGTGCTTAATGACATCAAAGAGATTGTATGAATAAAATGATAGACATGGGCCACATCATCCACATGATATTGTCAACTTACCTCTGCCTGTTTGTTAAGATGGGGCAACTGCTTGGCTGTTGAGGTTCCCGGTTTCAACTGGCTCATTTGAATGTAGCAAATGGAGTAACACTTGCAGCTAACGACAGATGATATAATTTGCTTGGGAACAGTGAGGCCTAAATTGATTTACACGCAATGCTCATGTGGTAATGCAGCCTTGACTAATGTGTCAGT